>NC_059500.1:77615604-77929823 GCF_018139145.2 Gymnogyps californianus | reverse complement strand
CTTAGTGAAGCCATGTTGGCTGTCACCAATCACCTCCTTATTTTCCATGTGTCATTAGTATTCCATTTCCATTAGTATGTAGAAAAGGTAGGCTGAAGCCTCATATAACAAGATATTATCAAATGTAAACTTTCTGGGAAGCATTGAGGCAATGACCAAAGACCCAGTATATTTGCCATGGGTACATTCACATGCTGTAATGCATTTGCTGCTGAAACACATTACCCAGAGAGGAATTACAGACACTCTTGTTCTGACCCACATTACGTTTTTTTTTTTCAATACCAACTCCATCAAGCTTTTTTTTTTCATTCCTGTTTGGTCAGTTATATACTGCAGCCTTTTTGCTTGAGTATTCAGATTGCTCCTGATTTTATAGCCATGAACCTGTCTGCTTTATGTAGCTTCTGTTGGTTGCATCCTGCCTTCACGTGTTTATTTCTTATGTTTAGTACAGCATTTTCTGATCTGTAGTTAACCACTGTCACAACTGATCAAGAATTTCTCCCTTTCCTCAGGGTAATTAATAGGGAAACTTCCTTCTTATTTTATTTTGGAAATGTTTGTAAAAATTAATGAAGCATGTTTTGCTAAATTGAAGTTTTTGAACTTTTACAACTGAAATGTATCCTGCCTTAGTGAGAAAGACTTAAGCATGGAGGAAAAAATAATGCATAGATAGTCCATAGTAAAGGAATCACAAAAATGGCATGTATTTGTATTGTTTATTTTTTAATTGCATAGCTTGCAAAAGTTAAAGAAAAATACACTTATGTTACTGATCAATTAAGACTAGTGCATTTAGTCTTGTATTTAAAGTACATTAAAATTCCATCCCGAACATCTCCAGTTTCTACAATCTGACTTGCATCCAGGATAGAGGATTTGAAATTATGTCAGTACACTGGGTTAGGAAAAGCAATGAACAAACATAATCTGAACATTTCATTTGTGATAGGAACTATTGTTAAATGTCTTTGCCTAGATTATGGTACTTCAACAGAAAGGTTAGGTCAAATTTACACATGTGAAGAAAAAAGAACACAGACTGAAAATGAGGAATTTCCATCTGAAGCTGTAGGAAAGGGAAATCTTTAACTCATGTGCATCATAAGCCTTTGTTGCCCAGTTTTTTGTTCCTATTGTCATTATGAACTCTTTTTGACAATTGTTGCCCTACTGAATTCATCACTTTATTCAGAAGTATAAGGCTTAACTCTCAGTGTTTTCTCTCTCTTCTGTCCTCTTTTCTTTGTTCCTTCCAAACAGATTAGTAATCTAGTTTGACTATACCCTCATTCTAATGAATGAAATAGACTGGAAAGAATAGAAGACATTCGAATTACCATTTAAACATGGTGATGCTGAAGGACTCTGCACTTAATTTTTAGAGTCCTAAATCCAGGAGTGGTACTCTGAATTAGATGCTGAAGTTCCCAGTCCAATGTGTAAGAAAATGTAAGTATCTCAGGTTGAAGTTTTCAGTGCTGTGGATTTGAACAGGGTGCAGTCAGGTTTAAGAACATGTCTGAAATTTCGCTTCTCTTCGAACTGAAGGTCCTGCCTCTGGACTGAGCTAGGTGACTCTGCAAGGCTGCGATTCCAAACCTCAGATCAGATCCAGACTTACTTCACTTTTGTCTAAGTGCATGGAGGTGGGGATATTTGACTTTTCTGTAATAACTAACTGATGAGAGCGTGTGTGCCGAAAGAGGTACACCTCAGCTTTCTAGACTCCTTTACCCAAAGGAGTTTTAAATTAGTGATGACTCTTTGTTTACTCTATTATAACCTTCAGATGGAAAATTCTTATTCCTCCTTGCATTCTTTGTTTCCTTTAACCACACTGGGAATGCTATTTGATATGATGATGATGATGATGATGATGATAATAACAACAACTTATTTATGGAATATTTCTTTCTCTGGTGGACAGTGCTTTGACAGCATTCAACTGATGCTGCTGAAATGAAGGAAAGGTTAGATTCAACTGTATTTGACTTGCATCAGATAAGAATACCTGAACAATTCCACTCTTGAACTCCATAGCTCCACCAGTAAACAGTGAGTAGTCTTCTAGCATGGCTGAATTAGTTCAAAGAAGGTAGCAGAAGATGGATAGAGTGAAAGATAAGCTTTTATTGCATAGCATTGGCTGAGAAAATTGTGTGGCTAGGTGAACACTTTGTTCTTCTAAAATTTGAGTTTGCTCAGGTTACATGCTAGAGCAGGAAGGGAAGACCAGATGGAATTGGGACTTCATGAGACAGAACAAATACATATCTGATTAAGAGCAATCCCAAATATATACTTCTGATTTCAAAATGATTATTCACAAAAAAGGTAGTATTCAGAATGGATGTGTGTAGGAAATATTACATTAAATACACATAAAATTAACAAAATAAATTCACAAAATAAAACTAGAGGTACAATTTGGCTAAACAGGTCTAAGAGGGAAGGTGGTCTGGGAAGGAACACTGAACCATGGATTTTCTAACAGGCCACACTGTGTGTGTAGATATGTGCATGTATGTGTTCTTTCTGCTCCCATGAAGAACAAGCTATTCATTGTTAGGTATCTAAATATAAATTTTGCTATCACACTGAACAGCCCAATATGAGAATATACTTACACAATTTTGATTAAAGTGCGAAAAGAGAAACCCAGGAAGGAGAGAATTTTGCAAATTACAGCAAGGTGTGACATTGGGCAATGTGGGACTGTCAACTTCCAGCACAAATTTTCTAATAGCATATGAAATGTATTTTGTAATATTCATTCATTTTGTTTTGGTGTCATTGACATTGTGCTGCCTTTGCACAGGTGTGATGGGGAGTTGATGGGCTGTACATCAGTTTCATTAGGACTGAAGAACTGACTTAATACTTCTGCCAGACAAGCAAAAAAAACCCCACTGTAAAGCTCCAAAGAGCAGTGTTTATAAGTTTTCAAATAGAAGCTGAGAAACACCAATAAAGTTTGGATTCAGCTCAAGTGCACCATCAACCTCAGGCCGCTTCCTGGTATTTTTATTTATTTATTTTTTTATGATCCATTTGTCTAGTACCACTGAAAGATCTATAGAGAAAATTACTGGGGCAAAATGTAGATCCAATTGCACATTGTACAATAGGAGCAAATAATTCCTGTTCTCATTATTTGGATCGATAATTTGCTAAACCAGTATTAACAAGAGCAACAACTTTACTAGGTTAAGGGGGTTTTGTACTGACTAATGACTGCCTGGAGAAGGAAAGAACAGAGGAAGTAAATCCTAGCAGCCTTTTACTATTGAGGTAGCACATGCAAGTGAATCAATAGTGGCTGGTAAGGTGGTGCTGTAAAGATGCTTTATTGGTTTGACTAAGTAGGTTGGCAGGGAAGCTGCTGCAAGTATCAGTACAAACAATCAAATCTGGTCCAAACACAGAGCTGAAACCCAAGAGCCTTCACTTTCTTGGAAGCACTAAAAATAACGTTTTGGTCATAAGAGCCTACGTCATCCAACGTGGCCTTGGTGTCTAGTCAGTTCAAACATTTTCTTTTAGACACAAAAGATACCTTACCTCAGCCATTTGCAAAGGAGTTTCTCACAGGAGGCTGGTAACTAGCTACATGCACACTAGAGTCCATTGCAGAAGACAAGCATATGGTAGCACTGAAGAGCTTCGTTTTGATTTGTAACAGCCTAGATCTCTTCCTACCCACCTCTGCACATCTACCTGGGGCAGCTAAAAGAAGCCTCAGTGCTAAGCTCTCTTTGTAGCCAGAGAGACTCCTCCAAGGGGTGCTTCAGTCTTGCTTAGATCTGCCTAACTCTAAAGCAGCCTGTCTCTCTCCATTTACTGCATAGGGAGCCTATGGAGACCAGGCTCCCAAGTTAAATCCTTCACTTAGGTACCTAAATTTTAGAAAGGCTGAATCTAAGCCCACAAGTGCACAGCCAGTGAGTTAGTAGTTTTTCAGAAGAGAGGCCGTAACTCATTAAAAGATGCAACATTGATTCTTTGGGGTTTTTTTGAACATGCATCAATTACAGTTTCACCCAACAGAAATTTGTTGACATATATGAGTTTCAAATTTGTTTTCAACAAATTACAATCTGCTAACATCTTTTCAGCACCATTAGCTTTGCCCATGCCTAGGGCACAAGAAGTCTTAAAAGTGCTTTAATTAACACTTTCTTAAATGTATTTTATTAGTAGTAGCATTCCTAGTAATAATAATAAATAATAATACTATGCACATGTAAAAAAAGTGTTAAATAGACAGTTTTAAGTCTGTTCATGCCCTTGGCATGGACAAAGATAATGGTGTTTACTACTATTATTAATTATTATTATTATTATTAGTAGTAGTAGTAGTATTTGTATTTGTGTTTGTGTTTGTATTGCAGTAGTGCTTAAGAAAGAGCTGCAGTGACAGATCAGGATTTCATTTAACTATATATGGTGCAAACATAGGACCCTCTTCAAATAATTTACAAGACAAGTATAAAACAGAGCTAGTGAATACACACAAACATACATATACATGCGGGGTTTTTTGTTTGTTTCTCTGTATGTGTGAAAGAATGTAAATGTATTTTCTGTGTGTGAGACTACAACAGAACAAGGTGATGATCATAGTGCACTAAACACGTAAACAGAATAAACAAGCCCAGAATCTTGGATTTGTTTGAGTTTAAAACTTGCAGCAAACAAGCATATTGAGAAAATTCCCTGAAATTCACATGAACTGAACCAAATGAGATTTACATAAGTCTCCTTCAAACTGCATGAGGTTTGTTTCTACCCAAAATCAAAACCAGGAAAGATCTGACCTTCTTTAGAGCCAAACGTGGGATGAAATCTCATTGCAAAAGCTTTGTCAGGAAAACAGGATCAGAGACTACCCATCACCAACTCTTCTGCTTAGCAACATTGTTGATACTAAGACATATGTTAAACATTTTAGGGATTTCAGTCCTTAGTGTTTCATTTTTCTCTCTTGACAGTCAAATGACCTTCTCTAGTGGCAAGATGTTGGGCCGATAGCTAGGCACATAACTAACTACAGTTCCCAGTTTTGATTGTGTAAAGTTAGAGATCTGGATAGGTTTTAAATCAGTTACTATTTTGAGAAGCAAAGAATGCACAAGAATGATTTTAGCTATGTCTGGCTTCTACCAGGATTTCTGAAAGAAAGCGGAAAGGGAAAGAAAGCAAAAAGGCTCTGCATTTTTTTCTGACATACATCCCCCAACTAAAAATAGTCGTTGTTGAGCCTGGATACATCACTGTAAATGAGACATGTAAGTTATGAGCAAAGCTAACCTTGACTTCTTCTAATATTGGGAAACAAAGGCACTTCCAGAGACTTCAGGCAGCCTGTAGGTACTTCTCTCCTTTTTAGTGGCTAGAGAAAGTGTCTGGACACCTATTGAAAAATCCTTCACTACACATCAAAACCAGAAGCCCTTCTGTCCCTGTGATCATTGTACTGGTACAGGCTATTTGGGTTTGAAGATTATCTAACAACAGAGTTTCAGTTATATACATAAAATATAGCACTGACTATGGATTAGAGAGGGGCTGCCAAGTGCAGCATTCAAACACCTGGCGATATTGATTTTACACTTTTCCTGTGATTCTACATCATGTTCCTTTAGTTTCTGGCAATCTCTATAAGTTTTATACTGACATAAATTGTGA
Organism: Gymnogyps californianus; assembly: GCF_018139145.2. NCBI lineage: Eukaryota > Metazoa > Chordata > Aves > Accipitriformes > Cathartidae > Gymnogyps > Gymnogyps californianus. Next base: position 77,924,126 of record NC_059500.1, on the reverse strand, counting down.
TAAAAAAGGAATCAAATAATCCCCCTTCCCCCCTCCAGAAATAGTTAGGAAAGGTCTATAGCACCATTAATATTTTTGTTAATGGAGGTGAACTCAAGGAGGGCAAAAGTACAGGGAAAGTTAAATCTAACCTCTTAGTGTGTTGTTATTGTTTCTGTGTTGGCTTTAGATTTGCTCTCCTAGTAACAAACATAAGAATATAAACATTTCTTCATCTGAAAAATCCCCTTTATTATATGATTATCACTATCTTTTTTTTTTAAATGCATCCAACAAAAGGTCATCTGAACATCTCAGATTAACCTCTTGGTTCAATTAGAAACCAGAGGTACTAAGACCATCCTCAAGAAAGGACATGGGATATATCCTTTTACTGATGGTGTCCCTGTACTTCATGAACATCCGATGCTTTGTATAGTGAAATAGCAATAAGAAGCGGATGCTGTCCTCTGAAATCCTCCATGTTTTACACTGTGGTAGATGGAAGGACAACTGCCCTTAAGGACCCCTTTATTTTCAAAATTCATAAAGTCATAGAGTGGCTTTCTTGTTACTTGCAGAAAGAGTATGGAGGGTTTGGGTTTTTTTCACTTTTGAGTCCTGCAAAGGGGCATGCATCCTTGTAGTTCCCTTGTTGATGAATTGGTGAAAGTCTTCTCGTGAAGCTAATAGTGCTGCCTTAGATTCAAAACTCTAGTATGAGGCCAAAGGTATAGCAGAATATCGACTTCCGAAAAAAACTGTTAGATTCTGAATGTTGCTGCTTGAATAACTAGCTTAGAAAGAACAAAGCCAATATTTTGTCATGTCTCTATCATCAATGGAGGGTTTTGGAGCGCTGCCTAGAGGGGAGTTGTGATAATACTGTTACTCATTTTACACATATATCTGTGCATTCACGGTACTATGGTAATAAATGCACTTGCTGTCCTCTTTTTTCTTAAATTTGATTTTCAACAGTTCCAGTAAATACTTTGTACAAGAGCTGTAAAGACTAGAGTCCAGTAACAAAACTGGTATTAAAGAAACTTAGAAGGAAGGAATAATTAAAAAAAACCCTACAAACAAAACAGACAGGAGTGACAAAGAAAAAGACTTTCACAGGACTGGAACAGGGCGTAGTGGTTTGTCTGTCAAAGAAATTGCTTAATTAGAAAATCAACAGTATCATCAAGAGCTAGAAGTGCACAGCTAAGCTTTTTAGTAGTCTTTCAATATGCCTACTTTGCTTGGATCATAGGCTTCTTCAGGGCAAATTAGCACTGTTTATTTAAGCAAATCATTTGGCTGCTCCCATGGGGACCTCTACCTCTTTGACTTCAGCACCCAAGAATCACACAGATCATCATATATCACCTCCAGGGGCTGAGAAGAATTTTAATAGCAATAATGTTTTGTTTCAATTCTTGAACACGCACTGATGAATTTCACAGTTGCAAACCACATGATATGAGAGACAGTAGTGGCATCTTTGAATTTTAAAGGTCTTAAGTTCCCAAGAAGGTGCTTTTTAAGCAACTTTTAATGAGTTAGGTAAAGTAGGCTTTCCAGCATAGGCATTCTTGAGATTAATTCTGGGAGGTGTTCCAGTGAATAAGTAAAAGAAAAGGTTACTGTTGTAAAATACTTTCTTAGGATTCTGCTACGTCTCCTGCAACCAAATCAAAGTAAGAAAAAGTAGGCATTTAGGAAGAGTTATGATATATCCTTCTTTCAGTGGAAATTGGTTATAGATGGGATAGATACATAAGCATTAATCTATTATCATTAAAAAAAGATCTTTTGGGGAAAATCTTCTATTTTCTCCAAAATATTTGGCGAGCGAAGACTGAAAAGTGAATGGGAAAGGAGCCCTGGAGATCTTTAGACAGGGAAGAAATGTGTCGTATGAAGTCAGACAACTCAGTTCAAGCCAAAGACTTCAAAGATGTTAGCTAAGTAGTTTAGAAGCCATCTGTGAGAGAACAGTTGGTTTTGTCTAAAAAATGCTAGGGAAACATCCAGAAAAGAGACATCTTGGAGGAAGTCTTTGCAAAATCCACAAAACTCCCACTGAGAGCCATCTTGTTGGTTTAAGTTTCATAAAGGTCAACGAATGTGGAAAAAAAGAGTGTGAGACAAATCCAAATGTCTTGGAATTCATCAAATTTCTGAGAACATATCTAGCTGGTTAGAGAAAGTGTGATTTTAAACATGGATAGGCATAGATTTGATTAAAATTAGGGAAGAGACATTTATTGACGCTGCTTTGTCTCTGACAGTGCCATAGACATTGCCAGAGAGTCTCAAATAATTACCAAGACAGTGGCCACAGTGGAAAAAAATTATTTGGCACAAACAAATCTAAAGTGTTATTCCCAAGATGTAAATAACATGTTACTCAAAGGGGATGGCTCCTAGATAGAATTGTGCATGACTGTGGGCACCACACTTCACCAAAAACAAGTGGGTAAAGAACACTGGCTAGAAATGTGTGAATTTGCCAAAATAAAGAAATACACCTATTGCTTGAGTCTGAATAAGCCTGAGTTTATTTGGTTTCTGGGATTTCCCTTAGTGGGACATTGCCTTGAAAGCAAATGTAATACAAGTATTGACAAGAAAGTCATGACAAATAATGACTCCAGAAAAGGAATGGACTGGAAGTTGGGATTTCACTGCCATTGGAGAAGACAAGAAAGAGGAGAATCTTTCAGCCAAATTATGCTCTTTTTTATAATAAAGTTGCTAGTTTTAAACTGAGCTTTAATTAAACTACTTTGCATTCCTCATAGCTTGTGTTTGCATTCCTGACAGACTTAAAGTAAAGCACATTTTAAATTTTGCAATTGCTGCACTTGCTTTTCACTCTCAGTTGACCTCGTCATTTGTTAGAAGCCTACATGGCCTTAATAGTTGAAACGTGAAGTAATTTTTTCAGAATAGAGGAGTAATTGCCACTGCTATAGGAAAAAATAGTGTGCAGGTTTTTTGCGGGGGGTGAACAAACACTCAGATTTAGAAGAGAGGAGCTGGTTACTCCTCCAGTATCTTTAAATATTTGGATCATAGCAGCATGGGAGATGATAGGCCTTAAAGGGTCTCAAGAGTTCATCTACCCATATACCCCTCCTCTAAGGTGGTATTAACTGCCCCGTTCCAGATAGATGTTCATCTAACGTGTTCTTAAAATATTTCATTCGTAGAGATTCTGCAACTTCCCTAGGCTATTTTTTCCAGTGCAATGAGAACACTAGATAAAAGCAAAGTGAATGTATTAACTTTCATTGAGCATACACAGGCTATGCTTTTGCTAGCTGGGCTCTTTGTAGTTTAACAAGAAGTTGTGCTGGACGTATTCTAATTAGATCCATAGCCCCCTCATGGGTTCATTTTGAAAACCTGTTACCCAACTTCAGTTTCCTGATTAAGCTCCAAATGAAAAGGATGCCAGAAGTCTGCCAAGTAGGGTGCCAAGCCACCAACAAGACCTTAAGCACTAAGACTATTGTGTTGTGGGAGCTCACAAGTTATGAGAAATGAGATAATGTGAGATATCTGCAGCAAGGCCACGGTGCCACTATCTCATTTCCAAAAATGACTTTCTCATAGGAACCATCACTGCCAGGGTTGAAAGAGTGGAATTAGGTTGAAAAAGTGTTGTGAATTCAAAGATGACTGAGTGCAATTTGCTTTCTTGTCTTTGTCTTTTATTTTGTTTTGTTTTGGTTTATTTTATATATTCTTTCTTTTATTTTCTTTTTTACTGCTGTTTTTAATTTATGGCTTTAGAGAACTGTTTCCTCAATTTAGCCACAGAATAAGTAGAGATTAAGGGAAGGAAAGTGCCCCTTTCTTCAGAGAATAGCATGAAAGGAGACACACATCATCCAGATGATTCGAGTTTGTGAGGTGAAAGTACTTTTATTCCCTAAGAACAGATTTCTTTTCTTGTTTATTTAATAAGAAGCAAAGAGGGAAGGGAAGGGAAGGGAAGGGAAGGGAAGGGAAGGGAAGGGAAGGGAAGGGAAGGGAAGGGAAGGGAAGGGAAGGGAAGGGAAGGGAAGGGAAGGGAAAGGAGAGGAGAGGAGAGGAGAGGAGAGGAGAGGAGAGGAGAGGAGAGGAGAGGAGAGGAAAGGAAAGGAAAGGAAAGGAAAGGAAAGGAAAGGAAAGGAAAGGAAAGGAAAGGAAAGGAAAGGAAAGGAAAGGAAAGGAAAGGAAAGGAAAGGAAAGGAAAGGAAAGGAAAGGAAAGGAAAGGAAAGGAAAGGAAAGGAAAGGAAAGGAAAGGAAAGGAAAGGAAAGGAAAGGAAAGGAAAGGAAAGGAAAGGAAAGGAAAGGAAAGGAAGGCAAAGGGAAAACTATTGGCAGACCTGGAATAGTTCATTTTAGGGAATGGGTTGGGTTTTTTTGTTTTGATTTGTATCTATTTCTAATTAGGAGTGATTGATCTTAACTTGTTTTACATAGTTCACTTTTACAAGAGCTTAAATCACTGTTAATATGACCTTGTTTCTAAGTTAACATAGACATTAATTCCATATCCCATACTTGAAAAAAGATCAGACTAGCTTTAGGAATTCCCAAAATGCAGCTCAAGGGTCCCAAAGGAACCATTTAATTGCATCTATATAATTAAACATAAGAGTATTAGATACACCTTAGATGAAGTTTATGTAGCCTCTAGCTTGTTGTCCCCCTAGTTCAGTGGCACTTCATGAATAAAAATTTGGCAATCTAATTAATGGTCTCTCCAAGCTGTAACATCTTCAGTTGATGAAGAAAAGATGTTTCTATGTCTTTTTTTTTTTTTTTTGGTCTGAAAAATATATTTTTTGAGAAATTTACAGAATTACTTCATAATAAAAATTTTGTGAACCAAGAATCAAATTTTGAGCAACTTTAACAGTGGAAATGCTTGAAGTTTATCTGTCATATTTTTCAATATTGACACTGAAACAGTTGCTATCAGTTATAAGGGTAAATGAAAAAAACTCCTGAAACCTCACTGGAAGTCAACCATGAATTGTCTCTATGTGAAAATGACTTTATTCTACTTTTTCATCTTTTTTTTTTTCAGTTATTTTTGTGACATTCATTTTTGATGTAATTATTCATATTCATTGCCATACTTGTAAGGAAAGTCACATCAGTAGCATAAAGAAAATCATAAAGCAGAGAACTAGAAAAAGGGAAACAATCTATTAGCGGGATTTCAAAAGAAGTGAAAGGCAATTGCAAATGGAAGTTCAAAATTGTAGCAGTGGGAAGACAAAGGAAAAAAGACTTCAACTGGTAGGAAATGGACAAAATACATAGAAATATAATTGTGTATTGGAATCAAAGAGAAAATAAGCAAATCATGAGCTAAAATCATGTAACTCTTAGTCATGAGGAACAAAAGAAAACTACAGATGTAGCTATGGATTTTTGTACATGTGTGATAATAGTTTATACATAAATATCCAGTGATTGCCAAGTTTGCATTACATCAAGTCAGCTTTCAGACATCTTTTTTACTTGATCTCACTGACCCCACCTAATTTAAGGATCACTTTTGCCTCACAGTTTTTGTGCCCACATGCCCTCCTCCCCCACAGCCTGACCAGATCTCGATGAACCCTCTCTGTGTTCCTCCTGATTTACTCTAGGAATGAAACCAGGCCATGAAAGATACTCACTACCTCAGCTCTCTGCTTGACCCAGCATGGACAATTCAAAGACCAACATTTCAAGGAGAAGCTGCTCAATAATGTTGTCATGGCCACATACACAACCATTTGTGCTCCCACTCTGGAACCACACCTTTGTTAACATTGGCTTTGATTCCTACTTTATTTCCGATACACAATTATTTGTAGCGAGTTCTGTATATAAATATATAAATTAACACAATTTAGTTCTTCACTGAATTCTTTGTCTCTGACTAGTGTAATTTCACTGAATCAATGATGAAGTGAAAGCTGTATGATGCAACTGAGTGAAGATAATAGCCTGATCATGAAATATCACAAGACAAGTAAAGAAAACATAATATTTCTGTGAGACACAATGAATGAATGCAGTGACTTATCAAACTGGAATGTTCTGCATCTTAGGGGCAACATGAAAGAGTTTCCCCAGAAGTTTGTAGAAAAAAACAGACATACAAACAAACCAACAAACCCACCTCTTTTAAGCAGCAGAACATATAAGATCTGCAGTTCTAAAGTCACATTTCAGTTAGTTGCATTAATCATATAGTAGTGACTATCTTTAGATGCCTTTCAAGTAGATTATGACAGAATTATCTTGGCAGAAGATTATGGACCTCCTAGATCATCTTAAAAACATTCTCAATATTCATGTACCATCTTTTCCATTAAGTCCTTTATTCATGAAGGAAATGACACAAGTCATTCTCAGAAAAGCCTCCGTTTTTATCTTGGGGAAACAATGAAAATAAAATTCAGATGCAACTTCCATCTCTCTCGTTGAGAAACTTTCTCTGATTAGAATAACCCAGTTCATTTAAAAGTAATTTGAAAGGGGAGAAAAAGAAGATGTCAGAACTGGTAAAGTAGGATGTGGTTAGACCTGAACTGTCTTCTGAATATTATCATTTTAGAAGTAACAGAGTATGAATTTTGTGTCATCTGTATTACCAGAATGAGGGAAAATATTCCCAAGCAGCCTTGTTCTCTGCTTACGGAGTACCGAACAATGCTTATTTGTCCAGGACCATACATTTGGAACAGATCTCTGTGCTTTCTGATTAAAATGGAGACCTCCTGCCAAAGAAGAGTTTGTGTCTGGAGACTGAGAAAAATACCAGATTACATTTCCAACATCTGTAAACCACAGATTTATAGCCAGCAAGGCACTGGCTTGTCATGTTAACTGCCCATTAGCTTTAGAGAAAAAAATAACTTGCAAAATATGAAAAAAAGAATTGCAAAGATGAGAGAATCGCATACTGACAGCTTCAAAACTGGCTTCACAAGACATGCCTTCTGGTAGAACTCTGGCAGACCCAATGTAATGACTTTGTCATGACAAAGAATAGCCATTTATCAGAGCAATATTCACCCCATCTCCCCCCTGCCAGCTGTTTTCAGTCATACTTCAGAAGAAAACAGAGAGAAAAACCTCCTGATTGCATGTGGTCTCCTTTAATTTCTTTCTTTACATAGCAAACAGTTCAGTGCCTTTTTAGGCAAGCCTTGTGCTCTGTTAGACTTTCTAGACCTTGACGTTCCCTTGACTAACAAGCCTGTAACCTGTAAAGCCAAATAAGACAGGAGAGCGTGCAAAGAGAGAGACCTGTGCTGGAGCAGTGGCTCCATCAGTCTCTTATTAGAAATTGGAGGACAGATCCTGTTCTTCTTCATGCTTCTGTAAGAAGAGTAGCTCCAGAGATTTCACTCAAACTGCAGTGGTGTAAATCTAGACGAGAATCTGTTCCTCCGTGACAGCAGCTCTAAACTTAATAGAATTGTGAAGATTGAGGGGTTAAAGTAATGAGTTCCTCAACAGTTCACCTCTTACTGCCAAGTATTCATTAAGCTTGTACTGGACGTCTTAGACAGTCACCTCTAAAGTCTCTGACTTTCTGGTGAGGATACAGTCAATCTTCGCTGTAATGTCCTCAAAACTTATATCTCTGAAATGTGCTTTCATTAGATTGCTCTACAAATCACCCCTTTAAGACCAATTCTAAATATGCTTTCTGAACTGTAGAGTGATTAGTGCTGAATGCAGTACTTTGGGTGAGGTCCTAACGAAATACACTGTATTTCCTTAACAATAATTGAGTTGAAGTCTTTAATATAAGGGTTTTTTTATTATTAAAATAACTCTCATATCTCTCTCCAGGTCAATATGCTGTAGTACCTTCCCATTAAGCAGATATTATGTCCTTTTATTACATTCTCCGAGACTCATTATTCTGCATTTATCTGCATTGAATTTGCTATCTATTAGCTCAAGTACTTAAATGATCTAAATCCTTCCCTACCTGACTGTATTGTTTCTCACGGATGACCTTTCCTCCCAATTTAGTATCATCTGCACACCAGAAATTTTTAGTTTAAATAATACGCTCTGAGTCATTTAAGGTACTGAAAAAGCTGTGGTTCCAACATTGATCCCTGTGGTGCCCCTGACACAAGTAACTTTGCTGCAGCGTAAAAGCATAACTCAAAACGTGCGATCTCACCAGCTGCAGTTTAACAATATGGCATTCTCACTTTGAACGAAAGGTAAAGCCTTGCTTAATATGTATCTAATTTTTATAAAGAGTGTTCTGGCTTTCTTGAAAACAGATGGTTAACATTTCTAAAAGGCTTCAGGGCATATCTACACTATGGCTGCAAAAAAAAGGTGCTTGCTAAGCACTGAGTGACAGCTGGGGGATGTGCACCCTGATCCAGGGCAGGCGAGCTCCAGCCACTCCAGCCACTTCAGCTGCCTTTGTAAAACACTGCGTTTAAGCTGTACCAGAAACTTTGTCACAGCATTGCTTGAATGTAGTCATGCTGCTCCTGGAGACAAATCTGTAATTTGTTTGAGTTTGTCTTTGAAAGCAAGCTGAATGAAGGAGAACCCCTGCCCAGCTCGCTGCTGCACATGGTCAGTGCTGGTTTGGTAGGACCTAAATCTCACTCCTTTGCACAGGGTGGATGTGCCAGGTTAGCTACAGAAGGAATGTAATGCCAGGATGAAAGCTAGGATGCTGACAGTGCAGTCTGTAATCTATACGATCTACCTATGAGGAAGACCAAGGCTGAGGGCTTCACGCTGCTTTACTTTTAGCACTTGCTTGAGATACTTAAAGATGAGCAGCCTCTGGCTTCCCTGATGGTCAAAGGGGAAGACAGGCCCTTTCAGAAGGCACCTGTGGCATTGGCGCCCCTCACCCTGACTGTATATGTTCCTAAACTTCCCAAATTAAGCAACCAAAGTAAAATCTTGAAGTTAGGCAGACAGAATATTTCTCTTTTTCAATGGTACTTGAGAGAGATATTGTGGATATTGGTGCAACGCAGGCAGGCGTTCCTAGTGTGCCCGCGAAGGCTATAGCAAAACCAAGGTACTGTGAAAGATGGGGTTGTCTGTCACAAGCTAATTTAGCTATGTTGAGCTCTGTGTCTTCATAGTTAGAGCTCTCTAGAAAGAGAGCTTACCTGGGTATCTCTGTACTACAGTTTCCAGTAAAGAAATATTAAAGGCTTCTGCCTTGAGATTTGGCACAAGTAAGTTCGTCAGAATGGGTGAGAAGATGTGCTAATATCCAGCTTTATGGACAGAAAACTGACACTTTGGAGGACTGGGTTTAAAGGGTCACTCAAGGATTTTTGGCAGATACCAGCTCAGTTCCTCGCTCAGAAACCCATCCCGCCTCCCTAGCGATGTCAGATGGACTCCTTCCTCCCGTGTGCTGGGACTTTCCTCTTCTGCTGTAACTCACTCTCTCAAAGCTCACTTCTTACGACTAGCTTTCCTTAGCTTTCTTCTGCTTGGGGTTATTGGTTCTAACTACTATATTCTAAGGGGCCGAGCTGTGCCTAAGGCTTTTCTTACCCTTGGGTATGGGTTACACCCACAGCAATATGTGTTTGCCGTGGCTGGGAGTTACAGCCCTCTCTGAGGACAGACAGTTGCATATACAGCCAAGCTTTACATTTTCCTTGAAAAGGAAAGGGAAGGAGGTGCTGACGAGAAAATCAACAGAAATACTTCAAGAGCTGTATTTTACTTTAGTAATTGAAATGTGTCTCAGCTCCCAAACTTGTGCTGATATTTTCCACTTACTGTATTTTTTTTTCCTGCTGAAAAATAGGTTGCTATGACTGAGTAGATTTTCTTTTTCCTAACAGCAGAAAAAGAACCAATTGTGTATGCACAATTTTAAGTCATTTAAATTCCATCGCCCCAAAAAGTGATTATTTTCTTTCCCTATGAGGCGTTCCAACAAATTTCATGCAGTCAAGGCAGGCTTAGCTACTTCTTTCTTTGGCTTTTTCACTTCTCTCTGTTCCCCCAGGATGTTCTACGATGATTATTTCTTTCTGTCTTTATTTTCTCTCTCCTTCTTTCTTCCCTTTTTTTCCCTTTTTTTTTACAACTCGTTTCCCTGAGGGAGACTGCAGCAGTAATGCTGAAGCACTGCTAAATGCAGTGAGGAAAAATCATCAGTATTTGATGGTGTCACAGTACTAGCATGTTGGATAATCTGTTATCTTACTTATGTGGCATGAACCAGCAAGAAAACATACGCCAGAAATCTGTATGTTTGTGTGTGATTTTATTAATTTAAAAGCTGATTCCACCTCTTTCGCACAAACATTATCAGACTGTTTTAGATGAAAGAAAAGACAGGAGCTAATAGGTCTCATGGGACAGATATTTAGAGCCTTTTGACATCTCAGTATTTCAAATATGTAACGTTTTGAAAATGTTTAATCCTGAATTTATAAAGCTCTAGAGAATGAAGTCTTCCATTCATTCACAACATAGGTCATAGATATCAGTGATAGCAGACTAGAATATTTCCAGCTGAGGAGGGCCCACCCATACAGAGGACGGGATATTTCATATTTCATGTCAGCTTACACTCTCACTCTTTTGAGACGTATGTATGAAAGAGGACATGTTTCATTCACAGTTTTCTGACACAGGCTCTGTCCCTTAGAAAGTTAGTGAAAGTAATAAACTTACTTCATTTAAAGAACTTTGAAGGTATCATACGGCAGCAGTTTTCAGGAGGTTAATTACCACTGATACTTCTCACAGACATTCAACAGTAGCTAAGCTTCTTCCCTATTGTAATCATTCTTAGTCACTTATATTCACAGCTCTGTAGCTCATCGTCTTCCTCTCTTCTTTCTTTCATGTGGAAACATATAGAGGGAGTTCAGCCTGTTTGATTAAAAAAATTATTGAAAAACCTGAAAAAAATCTGAAAACTTCAAAATGAGTTTTTCTGAGGTTTTGGTTGTTTTAGTCAGACAAGGTAAGGAAGCACATAGATAAACAGACCAGTACATTTTTTTTCTTATTCCTTAATTTTCCCCCCAAATGCCTCCTTTTTTTGAATTTTTTTTTTTCTTGCATTTTGGTGGGGGTTTAGGTTCAGGGTACTTCTGTCCTATCCCTAGATTAACTGAGGAAAGGAATAGCTTTCTATAGCACTGGCAGTAACTGCTTGGTTTGTGTCATGATAGGTGTCCATACTCACATAGCTGTGCTATTCCCCAGCGTACTCAGAGGAGCAGCTACCTACAACTCAGCTGAAAAAGGAAACAAAAGACCACAAGCATGCCTATCTCAATAGTTTCACTGATCTAATTTGAAAGCACAAATACCAGCAATATTTTAGGAACAAATAATTCAAACAATAATGGAAATATTATTGGGAAAAATATTTTTTCTAAATTAAATATCTTCTGATTTTCTTTTCCATCTCCACTGTTATTTAAAATAATTATTATATAGATTTTGTTAACATCATCAATCACAGCTACTATTTTTTAATGAAAAGTGTTTGTCATTTTAAGGAAATAGCTGTTAAGCAGACAACCTTTTTATACTTGGGAGAGGAAAAAACCCAACTTTTTGATTTGCTGAGTCTGAAGATTAAGGATTTGAACTTTGTTACTAACTGAACTAGACTTTCATACACTTTATACTGCAGTTACCAATGAGACCTGAATCTTGTTTTGAGCTCTTAGTGACTAAATCTTGTTGCCAGAAGATAAAGCAAGTCAGCCTTTTGAGATTTACAGATAAAGACGAAAAAAAAAATTAAAAAAATGTTACCAATATTTTCTTTCATCTTTCATCTAAATAAAAAAAAGATTATTTTGCCTTTTTTTTCTTCAAAAATGGCTCTTGCGCTTCCACTGATACTTTGATGAAACACTTAACTGAATTGTCAAATATCAGAAAACTCCTTTCTTTCCTGGGAAAAATGGGACCAGCTTTCCTACGCAAAAATGTAATATAAGTTGCTGGTATCTGAGGCCTAAACTAAAACTTGCTGAAATCAGTGAATATGAAGCTATTCATATCCAGAAGCTGTCTTTCGAATAGTAGCATTTCTTTGCCCCTGTAATAATACAGATGGTATAGCACCAGGAGGTAGGAGACCTGGGTTCCTTAGCCTAAGGAAAGTTGTTCTTCCAGCAATTCCACCTCAGAAGCCCAAACTAGACTTGAAAGGAGTGTTTCCCTCTCCTCCAGATGAGTTGCTGTGTAGTTTTGCATGCATAGCTTAAAGGTCCAAAAGGAAGTCTGAATTTGTAGCCAAGGAGCTTAGCTAAGAAGGGGAACTCTGCTTCCTGGAGGACTCACAACTGTTCACTTAACCGAGTAATCACTGGATGAAAACAAGGAGAAATTTAGGTGTGAACCAGGGTCTAGACCCATCTCTTCTTTTGGCATTCCCACTCACTGGTAGACTTTTCTGATTACACAGCTGGAACCACAGGTTCACAGGATTTGTAGGTCTTTCCCATCCAGCTTCACACCAGGCTCACTACAGAGGAGAGGTGGATTACAGCTTCTTCAGCGTACCTCAGGCCCTGCTACTACACTTGTGTTTTGTGGTGAAGTGACTGTCATTTGAAACACCTTTTCATCAGCCCTAGTTCACCTCTGGAACAGAGCTTGGGTGATTATTTTATAGACATCACATAAATATATAGTTATATACCACATAATAGACAGCACCACCATTGTAGCTGGAAAGAGTTAGCCAAAGCCTGAGCATACTTAGCATGCCAGGATGCTCTGAAGACTTAGCAATTTCTGTGATAAATTTCCATAAATAGGAAATAAGTATCTAAGCACTCGGTTCAGTAAAGGCAGAGATGCTGCTGAGAATCGTCCTGAAATAACCCTAATTACCTGAGAATCTTCCTCCTGAAACCTTCAATAGATACGGTGTCTCTCTCAGGTGTCTATGCAGTTTAAATGTTTTCTTTCTAACTTAGTTTCCTGAATGTAGGAACTGAAATTCCACCAAAGTGTCACTTTAAATGCCTGAGTGGTTAGTTGAATGCCTGCCTAAGTATCTCAAAAAGACATTTAGGTGCCTAGACACATATGTAGCTGTCTTTAGACACTAAAATTTGGGGAAATGCATGTTGCTGATAAGGGAGACTGAAGAGAGATATAAAAAGGCTAAGTATCTTCCTATATCTGACTTTGACATTGAGTTCCTTTAAATTTTACTTTGTGGAGGGGGGATTCTCTCTCTATATACATGAAATTAACATCCTGCAACCTATGAACAGGTGCAACAAATATTATTTACTCACTGTCTTTTTTTACAAGTGTAGAAAGATCTGATTCAGATCTGGTCTGATGACTCATTTTAATAGACCCAGTGTGATTTTAATTGGCTGAGGTGTTGATTTTATCTCTCTTGTGAAGTATCTTGCAGAGAATGGGAATCTTAACATGATCTGTGCTGAGATTAAGTAATATCTCTTTTTAAATTTTCTTTGTTTTGTCCTTTGATCTGTATCTGTACCTAATGGATGCAAAAGAGTGCTTTATTTCAGAAGCTATTAACTCAGAGAGAAAAATTCTATGTGATTTTTCTTACTAACAGCCAATATTTATGGATTCTGTTGGGCCATATGGACAGTACTTCAGAGTCACCACAGTCTTCTATGTAGAGGGAATTTATAGTTTGTAACCTGTGTTCTCCCCTCCCCAGAAAATATGGAAAAGCATAGGACTGCCAACAGCTTACTGGACCATTTGTGGCATTATAAGCAAGAAACGTGATGTAAGGAGAGATAAAACCCACCCAACCAAATAAACAAACAAATCTTCCTTTCAATATCATTTTTCACTGCTGAAACCTCTAGATTTAGGAGGAAAATGACTTTTGAAGAGTAACTCTGTTATGAACATCAGGTCATACTGTTGCATAGATAGATGAACCATGTGTTGTGATGATGGAGAAAAGAAGTAGTCATTTGGGAAACAGGATCCAGTAGAGATCTGGAGTTGTTGATGGGTTGAAGAATTTAAAGTTGCATGGATACATATATGCATATAGGGGGCGAGAGGGAGGTTTCAAGCTAATCTGAAACATTTCTAGCTCCTGGTGCTGACGGTCTGTTGGCAAAGGTAGGTAGGGTCTTCTCCTAATGAGACTATGGAGACATGATAGAATCAAAAGTTTCAAGGAATAGATGGGTTCCTGAAAGCATAATCAGCACACCAGCAACAAGGTGGTAAGCTACTATGTGGAGGCCTATGTTATCACAGTGCCACCGAAGAATGTCTCCTACCTTGTGAAGCTTCCATAAAGATTTCATTACTTTGATGTCACTTGACAACTTTGACATGACATAAAGCAGATCACTCTCAAAATTTGTCTCCCATTTCCATCTTATATTTATTTGTTGGTTTGCTTCTGTATAGGGCACATATCTCTGTTTGTAAAAGCACTAGTTTCAAGATCATCACCAGAAAAAATCTAGTAGACATTGACAGGTTTGGATCAGAATTTAAGATTTCATGACAAAGAAAATCCTATGCTCCTAAGCGTTGCGATATTAGAGCATTCCTGAGAACTGGTAGGATTCTGGTACTTGAGCAGTTAAGTCAGTCCAACACAGGCTGAGTTACCCACCAAGGTAAAATGTAAAATAAACCACATTGAAACACATCTCATCAGCACTCAGTATTATTTATGGAGAGTGCATGGGCATTCCAGCGGGTAATACTTCTGTTGTTTGTTTAAGTAAAATAACTAATTTGTCTCTTTAATAAGAACATTATAGATATCCTGTGAATTTGTATGTCAGCAGCACTTCGAAAAGATGGTGTGTGCATAGACAGACTGACTGAGAATAAACTACTGAGAGCTTTACTCTGTAGCTAGAAAGATGAACCTGAGGGTAAAATATTTCAGAACTATTCTGACAACAATGCAAGTTTATGAAATGCTTGTGTTGGGAGAAAAAAAGATTATAACAATTCTCTGCACATGACTTGCACTTTTCACCTGGGAAACCTAAAGTATTTTTCAGACATCAGCACTCCCAAGAGGAAGGTCTTGTGTTATTCTACAGATGGATGAACCAAAGTACAGGGGCATCTATCACCTTTCCGGCTCCCTCTGGAGTAAAGAAGACTTTTCCACTGGGCAGTAAATGATGCCCTATGTTCTAAACTGATTTTAAAAAAGAAAGAAAGAGAAAGAAAGAGAGGGAGGGAAAGAAAGAAAATGTCTTTTAAAGTTTCAATGGACTATCATCAGAGTTGTTGTGGATTGGTTGCAATTTAGCAATACTAATTTTGATAGAAATGGTTGGAAACTTTTGCAGGTTTTAACTTATTTATATAACTTGATCTTGATTTTTTCTAAACACTTAAAACAACATGCAATTTTTTCCTCCACTACTCTTCTTGTTGTTGTGATGGTAGTTTCTCTAATAAGTGATTTTTAAAGCACTGTGTGCACATATGTGTTAGCAAAACCAGGAATAGAGGTCCTAATGTCTGGACAACTTTCTCCCACCTAATACTATAAATAGAAGCTACTTTGTTTTTTATGTTACTGTTAATGGAACCTCTATTAATTTCATATCATACAAGATTTTTACTTGGGAAAAACGGAAACTACTAACCAGGCAACTGCTATTCATTCTTTAGATTTAATCATTCTGCCAATGCATTAGTAATATATTACTTTATCAGAAGAAGGCAACCATAGATTTGTAAGATAAGATAAACCAGAAGATACACTCAGTAAAAATGACATGCTTTGAACTCATATTTCATGAGGTAGTTTTGGGAGTTCCATTAGCACAGACATTTAATCAGACTAATTAACAGGTGTATAATCTGATACTACTAACTCTTCACCTTGTTCCCATCTGCTTTCATGATCTGCTATAAAGTTTGATGTATGGACAAAATTGCAGCTGTGGAAGTCTGAAGATTTGAACTCCATATTTTTTGTGATGTTTGGATTTTTGTTTGTCTGTTTGCTCGTTTTTAAGAATGAACTAGTGCAATGATGCACAGGACAAGATCCACATCAAACAGAGCCTTGGGTTGAAAATTCTCTAGGAGGAACTGATACATAACTACTGAAGTAATAATGCCAAGCAACACCAAAAGACTTTTGCTGCTATAGGTTTGCAAACTCCCTAAATTAAGGAAACCCAGATCAGCTTAGTCAAACACATCAGAAAATATGACTGAGAAGAAATCATCCTCTGCAAGGGAATATATTCTTTACCTTGATCTTACCGGTTCAGAAACTGCTTTTAGGGGGTTCCTGGCTTAAAACACACTCTGTGGGGTCTCTTTGGTGTCACTCAGAAAGTCTCTCTACCATAATTTCTGAGGTTTGCTTTCTAGGTTTGTTCCTTGCTTAGAAGAGGGATCTCACCTCTTTCTGAAGTCTCTCAGCCTGAAGTCACATAGCAGGTTCTCATTTGCCAATTTCCCTGTCACCTCTTCACCTCCAAGCATGTACAAACACACCTGCATAGAGAACTGTAGCCATGACTGAGAAAATACTTAGCAAATCTTCTTATGCTAGAATACCGGAGCATACACACAGTACAGAGTCTGTTCAGTTAGTCCAACAAATTGGGATGGATCAGAGCTGAGAGACACATGCTGCACAGGCAGTCAGTGCATGCAGAGACGTCACTAGAGTAGCTCAGAGGAGTTATCTACACTGCAGTTACTCTACTTACTTTCAGAGAGATGAAATGTCTAAAAGAACAATAAAAGTGTTAAGAATAATTACAAAATAATTTATTCTAATGGTTCCTTGCAAAAATGCATGAAGAACATGATACTCTAACACAAAGAATAAGAAGATTAAGGTCACATCTGCCATAATGATGTAAGGGTTTAACAAGGCAATGCATTTACATGAAACTTCCTTCCCCAGGTTTGTGGTAGTACCAGCTCGGTTGCACAAAAAAGGGGAAAGAGTCCTCTAAAGTTATAAACTTTATATGGAGTTATTTATGATGTTACCCAACATATTTAGATTTGTGATGAAAGCTTGAGGTTTCAACGTAGCTATTTGGTGTTTTTAATTGCAAACAGAAGCTCAGCTGGATTGTGTGCAACATGGTGTCGCATGAGCTGAGGGCGTCCTGGGGGACGTGGGTCATGGGGAATCCCCTTGAGGGCCTGGCAGCCAGGGCCTGTCACACTGCCCCAGCCAGGGAGCAGGGCACCTCCCTGGTGACAGGGATGGGCCGAGGCCAGGCCAAGATGTTGGCCTGTGGGTGGGCCTGGCTTGGTGGGGCCCATGGCCAGGCTGGCCAGGGCTGTGGGAAGCTGGAGACCAACATCCAATGGTCTTGCTCGGGCAGGGAGTGATGGACCCCAAAATGGGGTCCTGGACTGTGGGTAGGGACAATAAGGCCCATGGGTGCCTCAGGGTCTTGACAGTGTGGGTCAGAGTTTTTCCAGATTGGAATGAAACCTGTAAATCTTGTTGAGAGATACGGTGATCATCTATCCTCACTACACCTCTGTTTCACAGCCAAAAAGTGACGGTGCTTGTAACCCATTAAGTCTTTGCCTGAAGTTGAAAGAGGAAAAGTTATACAGAAAAGAAAGTGAAAATGTTTCAGAATCAGTATGTACCAATATATAACCATAGTTAAACTGCTTCATTTTCATGAGGTTTTACTTTGATTCATTTATCCATTTTTGATGCCAGTGAGGGAAAGCAAGAATGGCTCCCTACTCTTCTCTCTCTGAAATTAAAAGGCAGTAAATTTTAAACCAATAAAAGCAAATGTTGTTTTGTTTTCTTCGCTTTTTTTTTAATGTAGCTGATAGTCAACCTGAATAATTCACTGTCAGACGAGGTCACTAAAGGCAACTGCAATATCAGGATTTTAGAAAAGGTCTGAGTAATTTTATGGCCAGTAATAACAGTTTTGCCATTACAGAAGCTAAAAAAATGTTGTAAAGTTCACCAGTCTTCATGCTTCAGGGTCTGGATGATCACCTGTGAGGTCAGGACAAAACTCCGTATTGCAATGTGCACACCCACACATACATATATATGCATACAGTACTTTCAGAATTACTCACTAATAGTTTTTAATAGGTGATGATACGTTACCAGAGAAATGCAGTGTCTTAATTTTGAGCTGGTTAGTATTTATACTCATCTTGTCAGCGGAGGACTTCCCATGGTTTCTAGTTTTCATAGGAAGATGCACTCAGATACTTCACATACAAGAATTATCATGCATATTTTACAACAGTGATTCAGATTCCCTTTTATATCAGAGTCCCCCTGAAACAACTGACAATGGACTTTGCTTTGCTGGGTTTGGTCCCTCTTCTCCTCTGTCCTGGGGCAGCTGCTGACCTCTTGTTCCCTTGCCTGCATAAAAGATGTCCTGAGTACCTCCGCGGTGCACAGGGTCATGGTGTAGGGGCCTCTATTCTGACCCTGCAGAAACCAGTACAAGCACAACAGTTTTTTCACTTGACATGGTGCCTCACCAGTGAGGTCCACCATACCAGCTGGGAACCACTTTGTTATTGTGCTGTTGACAGATTGTACTGTTAACAGTGCATTTCTTGCCTTAGAGATCGAATGAAATCTGAGGTTTGAGCTGAGAGGGAAGAGCTTAATCTGACCAAATGGAAGAGGAAAAACTATTCAAGTGAGTCTGAAGCTTTAGTGGAATCTCTTATAACTGGAGATGTTCATCCCCAGCAAGTGATCAAGTCTCTTGTAGTTTACGAAGGAAAACCCAGAATACAGTGTTCTCGTGTAATCAAATCTACAACCATTTAAGGCTGATTAGATGACTCAGCTCATATTTGGTGGAAGATAGCTTAGACTTACTACTCATACCTAAATTCATTACTTTCTACATGGACTATAGCAGTATGAATATGAAACTGTCAGACTTCAGGAAACCAGTTATGACTTCTTAGTTATTGTGAACTTCTTGAATACCTCAGTCCTATTTTATGTGGTATTTTACTGGCTTCCTACAGAATATCAAGACAAGTTTGAGAGTGAGATACTCAGTCTTACTGATCTCAGCCTCCTAGGGGGATGCTCACTTTTCCAGCCTGAGAAGCTTGGTCATTAGCTTACACCACTTTGCATACTGCAACTGGATGCAAAAGGAGGGAAGTCTGTACACTTTTTTTCAGATATTGACCAAAACTGAAACACGAACATGACTGAAAAATGAAAGGAGGTAAATTACAATTATAGACAAGGTGTCTCTTTTACTGATTCATTTATTTACTTGCTTATCAGAAGATAAGGATGTTTAAATTGAAAAACTCTAGTGAGTAGTCATTTTTTCTCAGTCTCCAGACACCTTTGGACAGAGGTGTTTCTGACAGATGCACAGTATTGTAATTAACATAAAGGCAACTTGGTCATATTTAATAACCTGTGATAAACAAGAATTTGATCTAGACCACATAATCATCCCTTCTATCTTTATCCTATGGTTTTTCTATGATTTTATCTATTATTCCCATGTTCATAACAACCTTTTTAAACTCATAATTCTTCACGTACATACATGCATAGCATGGCAGATATTCAATAGAAAGTGAATATTTTGCAATAGGGAAAGAAGAGAGAAAATAGGAAAAAAAAACCCAATACAGATAGATCCTCCTCACATCATTTCACATACTCAAAGAAGGTGCTCAGGAGAGAGCGCAAGGAAAGAAATGTAGCATAACAATCTGTGTAGAAAGGAATGGAATAACAATAAAATGTCTGTTAAAGAACTGGGGGAGCCTCAGAACTCACAAAGGACACTAAAATGACTGAGTAAGGTACTATCCTTTCTTGTTTTATTTCATTTGAAAGTAAGGGGTATTTATTACGTTGATGAGTCTGCAATATGTTTCTTTGGACTGATTCACGAGTTGCATTTTGCCGTATGTAGAAAACAAAACTTACAGAAAAAATGACTTTCTGCCTACTCTATTTTCCTGTGATATATTTGAGAATAAGATTAGCTGAAACATCATAGGCATAATATCTTAGAAAGTAAAGGTGCTTTTTCTCAGTACAAAGCAGAGGTATTGCTGGATGGGCTAGGTGAAGGAGACTGAAAGGGTACTATCCATCCGACTAAACACAGTGGAGAATCAACATCTGAATGAGACCTCCTTGGCTCTCTTTATAGTCAGCGGAGAGAAAATGGGACAAGGAAAGAAACATTCCTCCCCTCCTAAAATCATTGTCTTCTCTCAAATAACTCTGTTTTGTTTTTTTTTTTAAATGGATTCAGCCATATACATCAGCTATGTAGATGTCTGTGGCTGGTTTAATCACATTTGGAATATAATACATTTTTTTTTCTGTGCTGAATAATCATGTTTTCTGTGTGTCTATCAAATATATACTCTCTCCCATTCCCTTTCTGTCCATCAGAAATATCTTTTTATACAATTGGTTGATTTCATCCAAATTGGACAGAAAAATAAAGGTTTCAAAGACATTCTGTCATATGCTGCTACAATGCAGTTTATGCTGGGAAAACATACAGCTTGAAAAGACACTGTTGTCATACTCCCCTTAGTGAAACCCTCAGATGCTCACACTTTATTAAACATCAGAGAATTCACACCGTGAAAGTAAGGGAGAGAGAAAGAAGAAAAGCTGGAAGCAGGTATTTATTAGCTCTGGTACTCTCTGAACTAATTATTTAAACATTGTTATTATCTTTGACTAGGATTTAATGGCAGAGTATCTACACCCTTTTAAAAGAAGCTGCCAAACTCATAATTGGTGCAGAGGTTTCAAAGATCCAATTTCTAAAGGGAATGGGCCATCTTTTAAATTTGGAAGTAGTGTCTTCTTGTCAGGATTGCAGCACTGATAACAAGGACTACTTTTTATTACATATCATTTCTATATACAGAAAACTTAATTCTCCAGGACCATCTATCTGACATGCTTTTGCTGTGAAGTGTGGTTTTTGAATGCAGAAGCACAGTAAAGGTCTTTTCACTTAAGAAAGAAAGAAAAATTCTCAAACATGACATACAATGTTTCCTGGGCTCTCTTAGATGATCTTATTAAAAGGAAATACAACATGAAATAAAGCCCTTTGTTGTGTGTTCCTGTATGGAACGCACGTGTGTCTGTCATATGTCATCAGGTGAACTATCTCGCTGCATAACTTGTACCTTAGAGCTTAAAGAACACATTCTATATGTTACATATTAAAATTGATTACACCAAAATGAGGATCCAGCTCAAAAACATAACATTTTTTAAGCCCGTTCAAGGAAAATGCTATAGTCTAAGTTGCAATCAAATCTCTTGGAGGGATTAGGCAGACACCATTTTAATTTATCCATTCCAGAATTCGGTGCCACGAGCGCTACAAAGATGAAAATAAAGAAACCGCCGACTGTGCATTTTTGTTGTTGGAGCTGCTGCAGCAGCAGTCTCAGAAAAAGGAGGGAACTGCTGTGCTAACTCGATCCCACACAAACTGAAAGCCCATAAGATGCTGGATTCTCACATCCTTTTGCCAAATAACTGAATAGCAGCCGAAATCCACCAAGTGCAGATTTGTAGAAAGAAAAGAAGAAAAAGAAAAAGACAGAAAAAATAGCAGATGTTTGGAATAGTGACTGTACTGCAGATTACTCTAGTGCAGGGGGCCTAAAGAATGCAGCTAGCTATTTTTGGAGTGCCTTGCAAGAAGTAAATAATGATGTAGTTTTTGGTAAAGCACTACGTGGGGTTCTGTATTTGTAAATGCTTCCTTCTTCTTTGTAGTCACAGACTGATTTTTTGCAAATGCAATGCTAAAGTTCAAATGGCAAAATGCATTTGGAATCTACCTTTAACCAGTTCTGCTGAGATGAGCAGACAAAGGTGTCCTTGTTAGATCCTGGCAGTTGTTAAAAGACTGAGACTCTCACCTGCCATCAGCTGTGATCCAATCCAGGACTTTGCAGTTTTTATCATTCTTAGGTCCTCTGCAAAATAGGTGCAGTCTGCTTCCATTTTGCTGAGATGATATATCACACCGACATGACATTCATTTTGCACTTGCATTATTGATGTAAATCTACAGTAAAAAGCTGAGGCCATGGTCATTAGGGTGGCCAAGAGCATGATAAAATTTATTTTGGGTGATGGCAAGGTACTTGGAAGCTACTGAGACAGCTGGCTTGTTATCTCTCTTTGGACTAGCCTTACTATGTTTAATGAATGGTAAGCCTGTTGTTAAGGCGACACAAAATTGGTTATGCTGCTTATTCAATGCACCACAGTAACATTTTTCCACATGGGGAAACATACAATTACAACAAAAATGACCATGATTAGCAACTTAAAGCAGAAGCACAATTTGCATACAAATACATTTTCTTACGTCTGTCTGGTTTTGAAGGCCACATTTAACAAAATACTTGCACATATCTATAACTTAAAGTACGGAGGTGCTCCCCTTGATTGCGTCCATCAATATTTCTGTAGCTGTTCACTTGCTTGGATGATCCTCTGGAGATCAGAATTTCTATCTGATCCCACTGAAGTCAGGAATCTGGTTGTCTGTAAGTCATTTCTCTCTTAAACTAATCAGCTGAACTTTTGCCAAGGAAACCATAAGGTTTATAGCTACAATTCCATGATCCTATAAATCTTTTTAGTAATTAGGCAGGAATTAAGTAACTATGGTATATCAATATTTGCATGTGTTATCTATCATTTCCTTCCTACAATATTAGCTACTGTTCCAGAATATTAAATTTTGGTAGTCTTATTGAAATATATTTTTTACAGGATGGTTTTCTTTAAAAAATATTCAGTCACTACTCTATGTTCAGTTTCTGCATCTCACATGAAAACTGTGTATGTATGATATGTGTATGTATACCTATTTGCATACACACATGTATTTATGTTTATTTGTGCTTATATAAACATTAAAATGTTCTAAACCAAAGCAAAACTAAAAAAAAAATCCCTCAATAACTTAAAAAATGCTGAGAGATGAAAATGACTTAAATAAAATGAAACTTGCAAAAGTGCAAGCAGCTGCCATGAGTGTTCTGCAATAATTCATATATTTTATTGTTCTGTTTTGTTTTTTAGATAATTAGTTGGTGGCAAAGGAATAATCATGTTGCATGAAACATTGTGAATTTAATTTCACAATGAAAGCTGTACACTGTATCTACTGTGAGTTAAAAGGACAAACAAAATCTGTTAAAGGGCCAGACTCAAAAGAAATTTCATGCCCACAATACACTGTTTTATTTTTTTTTCTGTCACAATGTTGGTCTAAATTTTTGTGGTTTCAAAAGCAGTAATGCAAAATCTTTATTTGTGTTTACTTAAATGTTAATTTTAAAGCTCTGTCTAATATTGCTTTGATGACTGATATGATCAGGGAATGAACTATCATTTTGAAGGAAATGTATTTCAGTAGCACTCATGATCAAGTAATAAATACTCTTATTGCTTTCAGTGGGACTATTCCCCTGAGTATTAAAGTTAAGTTCTTGTGCACATTTCCAGGTTCAGACCCTTCATTGTTCTGAAGGAGTGAATAGCATCCTGCTGATGGAAAAGAACTAGAAAAGAAAGAAAGAAATCTCTGTTATTTACAGGCAATAATGCAAAGACAAACAAAAAGCACATTCACACACAAGAGAACCACACGAGTCCCAGACGATAAGAGTTAAGCTGAATTTTCACATTCCTTTCTTTTCCCATTTGTGGTTTCAACAGTAACTATAGCCTTTCTATCTTGATGTCACCAGCATTTTAAATAACACCTATCAGCAGGCAGTTCATAGTGAGCTCCACAAAGAAAGTGGTTTCAAAGTTGTGCTAAAACCCCACCAGCTTCTGAAGCACATTTGTTTTGTTAAGTGATGATGTATGCTCAGGCGATAAGGATCTCACACCCAGGGAGGCAGCTTCAACAGACAGTTGTCATGGTGTTATTTTCTATGGATGGCTTGCTTGTTCAAGTTAAAATGTCATGTCTCTGTAGTTTTAAGGGAGGGCAGGGGGCATGTGTCTGACCAATATGCTGCAGCGGGGTGGAAGTCTCATTTGCCTGAAGACTGAGATGCATGCTGTTAACTCTTCAAGTGTCACTGCAGCCTCCAAGAGGCAGGTAATTCCTGTGTGTTTACTGTGCATGCTCTAGAGTAGAGCCATCTCTCAGTCATCTCTCTGTTTGAAGAGTTTGGGTGGTTTCCTTAGGCATTTCTCATCTTGGCAGATGAACACTGGCTTAGAAACTGGTTGGTTCTTTTCTCAACCAAGGGACTTTATGTTTATTCCATTCTTGAATAAAAAACAAGGCTAAGAAGATGTTCACAAAAGTGGGTTTTATCATGCCTGATTCCAATTCTACTCATAATCACACTTTGGCATAATTTAGTTTTACACATATATGTAAGCTCTGTTGAAGCAGAGCTGTCACTATTTGCAGGTGCAAAAATCATGTTGTTGGGTCCCAAAACCAGTACCTCTCTTCAGAGATGTTTTGCTCAAATTGGTTGACACATCCAATGTAAATCCAAGATGGTTTTCCTCTAGCTAACAGGTAGTCAGTGCAGTGAAATGATCCACCAAGGACTCAACAGCTTAGAAAGAATAGATCACCAGACTGCAATCTTTGTTATGCAGACTTTCCCGCATAACCTGATTAGATCCGTATCAGGAGGAAAGACAACATGCTTATGGGAGGGGACAGGGGAAAAAAAGAAGCATGAAGCAACCTTTTTTTTTTTTTTAAACCTTCCTGGTGACTTACAGAATCATAGCATGGTTTGGGTTGGAAGGGACCTTTAAGGATCATCTAGTCTAACCCCCCTGCCATGGGCAGGGACACCTTCCACTAGATCAAGTTGCTCAAATTGTTCTTCCTTACATCTAATCGAAATCTACCCTCTTTCAGTTTCAAGCCATTACCCCATGTCCTATCACTACATGCCCTTGTAAAAAGTCCCTCTCCAGCTTTCTTGTAGGCCCCCTTTAGGTACTGGAAGGCTGCTAGAAGGTCTGCCCAGAGCCTTCTCTTCTCCAGGCTGAACAACCCCAAGTCTCTCAGCCTTTCTTCATAGAAGAGGTGTTCCATCCCTCTGATTATTTTTGTGGCCCTCCTCTGGACCCACTCCAACAGGTCCATATCTTACTTGTTCAGGGGACCCGATAGCCAAAATACAACAAAAGTATTTAGATACTTAACAGTGCAAAGAGGTGTCTCCTTGGGTTTTCCAAAGCACTAGAGCACAAATAGCTTCAAATCAACAGTTAGACATCTGAGCATGTTGGGAAGTCTCACCAAAACCTGCTTGTTTTAGACACCTAGACAGTTTCCATATCTGCCCTGAAACTCCAGAAACACAAAACTTGATGGAGCTCTACTGAAGTCCGCAGAATTAAGCCAACTAATTCCTATTCAGAACAAGGTTGCCCCTTTCTCTTACAGATTAGTATTTTAAACACAGTTCCCCTTATAGTACTTCTGTATATAAAAATGCTTGGCTTACATCCCTTCTTTGAGTATTATACAGATGTTCCTATTAAAACAAATAATGGATGCATCTAACTGGTTTCAGCAGGGAAGAAAGGAGTAGGTGGTCTCATTAAGAACCCTTGTTTCACAAGAAAAGCATTTCTCATTGTCTTTACCCAGTGATATAAATGACCTTTGCCATGGAATTAATGAATGTATAAATCTTTCATAATATATTTTAATGTCCTGCTGGTAGTAATCTTTATTATAAAACAAAACAAAACAAAACAAAAAGATTTGCAAACAAGAAATCTATTATTAAAAGCATATGATCCTTGCACTGTTATGAACAAGAATTTGAATTTTTTTTTTTTTATTCTCCATATCTTATGCGGTAATAGAAGCTCATGTTTTCTTTCTTTTTTTTTTAATTATCCAAACAACAGTCTATCTTCTTGTCCCACACAGTGTTATATCTCCAAATGAAGGTATTATGCTGACTTTTCACTCCAATGAAACCCCTCCCCCCCAATAAAATCAGAAGCTTCCACAGTCTTCAAACGGTTCTGTCTTGAAAAGTTGCATGAGTTGCATGTGCTTGAGCATTTTATTTTATGAAATATTTCAGTCTGTATATCTAATTTGCACCAGAAAGAAAGTACTATCCTGGCTAAGATTCCTGGACGACTCTGATCTACAACTCCGTACTCTGAACAAAGCTAGCAGGCTTAGGCCAGCAGTGATGCCTCATCTCTTATCTACTGCAACATTCACACAAGAAATGAGAGTTCTGATTTAAGACATGATTTTTTTTTTTTCCTTCTAACTTAATTCAAGCCTATATCTCTAATCTCCTTGGTGAGTTGATTCTTCGTTCTTTTTTTTCAGTCGTGCTGTGCCACAATGCAAAGAGAAAGTCAGATTTGTTGGGTCAGAGACAGAGTGTGTCTAGGCAACGTAAAATTTAGGATACTTGAGTAGAAAGTCTTGGATTCTGATTATTGCATAAAGGTCCATTTATCTAAATATTAGTGGACTGCTGTTTCCTTGCTAGCTGTGTGTTATACCTAATTCACTATGCAGAACACGAGAAGAGAATTAGTACCTCAAACTGGCATCAAGTGCCCTCAATACATGTAACACTGAGAAACCTGAGTCTCAGTTCTTGAGTACACAGAACTAGCCAAAAAGGAAAGGCTGAAGGCAACGAAGATTCTGCAGTCTCTTTCCTCAGTTTCCATGGTAAGTAGTTAAGGAACATATCGCCTGTTACAGCTAGAACCCCTGCCCTGAAAAAAGTTAGGAGCACAAGAAAGAGAAGATGTAATTTCCCCACCTTTTATAGAGAGGTGGGGAAACTTCACAGGCAGAATCCAGGGACTCAAGTTTAAACCCAATGATGTGATATAAAAATTTAGCTTAACTGAGCACCTGTTGATTGCGCCAGGATGAGCAGAAAGATGTGGCAAACCCTATCTCCCCTAAGTTAGTCAGAGGTGAACTCCATCTGCTCTGTCTCAGCAATACTGCTGTTCAAGTCCCTTTGTGCCAAGAGAAGTATAAATCTCATCATGTCTCCTAATTTCTAGGGTAAACTTGAACTATTTTTAGATGGGGAATGGGTAAGATAGGCGATATCTTCTCATGCGTTTGAAGTTTTGTCACTGAGGAACAGATAATTTATACATTATAAAATGAGAGAACAACTGTTACTCTTTAGTAATGTTATTCTGTAGTTAGAATACTTAGCTGGTAGGAGTTAATTAAAAAGCCTGTAATTTATTAATTAATTATTTTAGTTAGTTACTTAGTGATTTATTTATATAAAGTATTGTTTGCTTTTCTCTTGTATATAAATATCTTGTTTTCACTTCTGTTCTTTTATTTTCATCATCTCTCCTGCCTGTTCAATGATCCTTTATTGGAAAATGAGCCAAAATACTTAGAACCAGACATATACTACCTTATCTTGACCCAACCTTGCTGTATATGATACTGTTCCTACATTTGCTGCTCTCTTTTTTATTTATGTGACTGAAGAGCTTTTTTGTTATTTGTTTTAATATACTTTGAAAGGCCTAACTCAGCTTGGCTGTTGGCAATTCTTACATTATTTCTACACTTCGTGACCTCTAAGGTGTACGTTTATTTGCTGATCAATCTTTTTTTTCCCTTGGTTTCTCGTAGGCTTTATGCTTACTCTTAATGTCCTTTTCGAGGTGGCTATACATCCAAATACATTTGGAAACCTTTTCCGAAAGTTTTGTTCTCACTTGCTTGATGTGCAAGTTTCAGATAACTTTTCACTGCTGACTTAAAGAGTTTGGAGGAATCTGTCACACTGCAAGCCCCTGAACTCTTTGCTTCTATTGACTTCACTTGCTTGTTCATGTAATTTGTCAAAGTTTTCCCTTTTGAAATTGAGTAACCCAGCTGAAGACCTGCTTTTGCTTATTTTCCATTTAATTCATATTCAATCAATTTATGACTGCTGACTTCAAGGGTATTTCAATATTATTATTATTTTCAGTAAGTGCACAGGATTAGAGAAGTGTTTGGCAAGCTAGTTGAAGCAGGAGCAGTAATTCCAGCTGGGCATCTGGAAATCATTGTCATATCCCTTGTGCATGTGGAGATCAACACTACTTCATATGTTTGTCAAACATTTGTATTTGTGGAAATCATTGAAATTGTTGTGCAAATGCCACAAAATCTTGGCATGTAGACGGTATCTATGTGTTTATGATACTGCTGGTTGATTATAAATAGATACAGAGAATGATGCTTTTAGGATGATCTGGATCTTCCATTCACGATTTGCAGTTACATTGTACATGTGCGTATTCAATACAGTGAGAATAAATGGGGTTTAATGCAAAGTTACATAGGGTAAATGTGCAAGAATTCAGAGGGGTTATAGTCCCTGACCCTGCACTATATTACATATAGGTATATGCCTCTGCCTTGTCTTTTTTGTTCAGGGTTTTCTATGATTATGTTTACCTTACATGGTATAACATTACTGCTATGTTGGGAAGAGGGAAGGACTGTAACTTGATGTGCTGTGATCTATTACGGTCTTGAGACGGCATGTCCACTTTGTGTTTCTACTGTCAGTGAAGTCTGTGCCAGCTGCCACTCACACACGCTGCACACATATACAGAGCTCACTTTCGGAGGACCTTGCATCCATCCCCCTTGCAAGTGGTGAGCTTCAGATGGTGTCCTGCTGTGTGACTTCGGCTTTGGTTGTATTGAGAGGGAAACAATTTTGCCTACGCTAGCTGGGCACCAGAGTTTGGTTCCATAAGACTCCCAGTACAGATGCAAGGCAAGTTCATGTCAAACAGAATCTCTCCTTTGCACTAAATCACTAATGTAGTCATACATAGCGAGTTTGCCTTCCCCGTCAAATTCTTCAGGAAGGTGGGATTCATCTAACTGCTGATGTTTTCATTGTACATATACACAGCTGAGAGAAACATCTGAGATTTTTGTTATAGTCTGTGGAAGGAACCAAGCATTTTTAAAGGGCATCATGCATCTTGTCCTAAAAGAGGTATTTAACGGAAGTCTGGTGAATTATTTCTTCTTATTGCCTGTGGAAAGAACCAAGAATGACTGGTTCTGATGGTGGTATCTACTTTGTAGACATCTGAAATTAGATGCTATGAGCCCTTCTCTTCACTTTTGACTTCTTTTTTCATCTTACTCGTATCTTCAGTTTCCTGCCATGCTCATGTCCACTTACATCTCTAGCTCTAAGAAATACTTTAACTTTATTTAAGCAACTATTTGAACATAACACGTCCTGAAACATCTGCAGCAAGTCATTTTCCCAGTCATGTTTGCTGTTGTCATGTCCATTGTTATATCAGACACCATTACCAGTTTTTCTTTCTTGTCCATGCTTTTAAAGGCAGAAGAATGCCACCAAACAGAACTCCCCCTACAGAGATTCATAAAAAACATACAAAGTCCCTAAAACAACAACAAAAAAAACCCAAATCTTTGTTTTATCAGCCTTTGTTGATTCCCTTAAGCCCTGCCAGCTTGATTTTCTAAGATTCCTGTTCAGGTTCAGCTTATTTTTAAGCTTATGATTCAACTGTCCATTAGCTGGTTGGGAAGTTGGTCTCACCTTGAAGTTGCAAGGCTGCTGTCTACTGACTGCATGCTGCCCCAGACAGAGCTTTGCAAGCTAGACTGCCTAGCCACAGACAAAAAGGAACGTTCACTTACCTGCAAGGCAAAAAGGATTTATTCTTTTCTCACCAAGGAATAGGTTGAAGGTTTAATGTTTGGTCCCTGTTGGCATTTGAATGCAGTTTTGCTCTTCAAGAAGCCTGTGCTGCATCAGGTCTGTTACTATGTCACCTTGCATACTGTTAACTTTTTCCACTTTTATGGCAATAAGTCAGGACACAAGTGAACTTTTACCACCTTTAGGGTGCTTGAAAAATGAGAAAACATCTAATAAATTGGAATGATGAAGTCTTTCAAATTGCACTTTTTTTCTCTCACTACAGATCGTTTCTTTTCAAATCTTGTTCAGCTGGAAATCATTTACGGGGAGTTGAGAATAAAATTGTGTATCACAGAAATCAGCCTTTAAGTGTGGAGCTTTGTTTGGGTGCTGTCTCCAAGTTCTTACTGCTTTACCTGCTCAGGGAAAGGAAGCAAAACAATTTTAATTGATCCCAAAGCAATCAAGGGATCAGTCAAGCACTGACACAATAGAGAAGGCGTTGTAACACTGGTGGTTCAGCAGGCCTCCCCTAAAGTAATCTTATCTGTCAGAAAAGAGGCATTAGTCTAAAAAGCAGTAAATTCTCTTATCCCAACAACTGAGGGAGGAGTTTGACAAAAAATGCAGAACTGAAGTTGGAAGTCTAGAATGAACAAACAAACAAATGGACAAACAAAAAATATAAATAATTAGACTAAAATTAATATATCAGGAAGTGTTTTTATTTTGGAGAGCTCATCTATTCTTTGACATCTTTGCAGAAATGCATGCATTAAAGGATTATGGAAAATTCCCTGGGGTGGGCAAAATAAAATTTCCATTTTTTCAGGTCACTCAGCCTCATGCATCATCACATCTTCATAGACATTGTAACTTCAGTGACACAGTATGGATATTTACCACTGAATCAACAAAGATCTGAACTTTCTCTTTCCTTCTTTTCTGATTCCTTCCCAACCATTTTGCTCGTTTTTTGTGTGTGTGTTTGTGTTTTTCTTTGCTTTTCACCTGACTCTGAGATCTACTGTACTGCACGGTTATCAGCGTGATGAGAGGAGACAGCCTGTCTAGCTCTGCCGTCTTAAAAAGATTGGTAAAGAAAAGGGGGCTGACTAGATAAGCCAGATGACATCCCAGACCTGGGAAGTGAGCCAGGGTCCAGAGCAACATCTGCTGTGGCCAGGCTGCCAGCCCAAAGCATCCATCCGTGACTGACCAGTCGCCTTGGATCCTGAGAACATCAACAAGCACTTTATTTCCCCTACCTTTACCATCCCCTCATTTTTGACCCACTGCTGTCTAGTGTTTTGACGAAGGCAAGGGAAATGACCATAGTTCACAACTCAAAATTAAATGTGAAAAACAACCCTTTCCTCCTCACCAAGAAAGAGTACTTGACAAAATAAGAGACTGTAATGCCATCCTTTATTCTAAATAAAGGAATCTGGCACATTTTGAGTGTGTACGTTTTTGATTTCCACTGAATTTTGGTATAAGATTTGTTTTCATTGTTTGTGTGTTTGTGGTTAATTCATGCTATTCAGGGACAGATGTAGCATGGATTGAAATAAGGAGGTTGTCTCAATGTGGCTTTGAAAACAGTGTTGCACAATAAGGGTACCATCTGCTATACTAAGCAGAACCAGTATAGGAGATCTAAAGCCCCGTTTTCCAACTGGTAAATAAATACTTGCTATTCAGACTGTATCTAAAAATTGGGATGAATTTTTTAACATATTTTCTATCAGCTGAAATCCATAAGTCATGCTTGACTGTTTCTGTGACAGAAGCATCTTAAGATATTTTTCTGTCTTGAGCTAATTTATTCTATCTAAACTAGAAAAATATAAGAAGCCATTGCAAACTTCTCTCCTCTGTCATTTGTTCTCACGACAAAAATGCATAAACTGGGTTTTATCCCTGGGGGAACGTATGCAGAGAATATGCGGGGGAAAAAAGGAAGATGGGATGTGAGTAGAGGTGGAATAACTTAGTTATAACTTTGATCCACTGAGGATTTCCCTTCATAACAACAGATTTGTTTTGGAATCCTGCTCCTCACATGTGCATTTTATTTTAGCTTGAACCCATGCCGGGAGGACACCTGGTTGTGCACTGTCCCCCTCCCTGCCCAGTTTTTTGTAAGGAGGAGGGTAAGTCATGGATGAAGCCACACCGCTCTTCAGTGTGGACAACCAGAGGAACAGGACTGTGGGACAAACCACAAAGAATGCTTGTACCATCATGTGGATTCAGCCCTACTGTCTGGTCAGGCTGTCGCCAAGACAAGAAGGACCAGGGAGGGAGAACTGTCACTTAAATCCAATCTCAGTCAAGAGGCACCTTGTAGAAAGCCCAGGTAAGATGTGGATCCATTCCTGATAGTACTTGAAAGCTTGATCCAAGATGCCCTGAAGCTAATATAAATACAAACATTGTTTTCAGGGGATGCTTGAAGCAGCATGAACTCGCCACACTGAAATGGGATTGAATCAGTTACAGGAACTTGAGGGGTGAGAGGAGGGACTCCTAAGGGCCTGAAAAATATGAAGAATAATCAAAAAGGAGGGGACAGTAGGGCAGGAGCTGGGTGGCAGATGTTTGCTTGCTCTGAAGAATAAAAGTAGCAATCACAAAAATCGATAGTGAGCCTTATTAAAGGTGAGCTAGGTGCTTTCACTCTGAGGTTTTCTTTGGTTGTATTAGGCTTAGATAACTCACAGGTCAGGTATTTCAGACGCAACATCTCTAGAGATCCCCTTCTTGTATTGCAAAGCATTCCCTCCAGAAATCTGCCACTGTTTCAAATGTACTTTCTAGTTCTGAGTTGGGGGTGAGAAAGCAAGAAGAGAGGGAAAGAAAAGGGGAAGAAAAGGGCAAGAAAAGGAAGGAGAGAGAGAAGAGAAATAGATCAAAGATGAAAAGGAAGAAGAGAGGCAGGGAAGGAGGCAGGGAGGGAAGGAAGAGAGGAAAGGGAGGAAGGCAAGTGTCTCCTTGTGCCATGGCAGTGTATGTCTCCTTGTTTTCGATTTTCAGATTCATTCAATTTTTCTCTTGGACTATGTGCTCCTGAACAACCTGTACAATTTCCCTAAGGTGAAAACCTCCTCCTAGAGAGCTGCAGAGAATATTATCCCAGGGTCTCAAAAATGCCAATAAGAGAACAAACAATATTTGTTCATAATAGTGTTCAGTGCAAACCATGACTGATTAGTGTTATGTGTGACATCAACAGAGACAGTAATCAAGGTTACTTTAGCATTGATTTTTTACAGAAGTGAAGCCTCTTTGATGTATTACTCCATCAACACCTTCAGAGCCAAACTTTGCACATGAAATTAATCCCAATTAATCAGAACATTTGTAGATAGTGCTGGGCTCTTTTATGTTGCAAAATAAATATTCAGTGGCATTTTTTTCACCTTGTGCAGCTTGTGTGGCTAGGAAGGGAAAAAGAACCCTATTGATCAGTGCACTGAAATATGTTAGAAAGTTTCGGCACCTGAGGTGGCCTGAGAGGCTGCTTGCCTGGAATCAGCTCAAGGCCTAATAGAGAAATTCAGGAAACTGAACCCGAATTGTATTGACTTTACTGGTACACGTAGTCGTGGAAGAAGCATTATTTCCAATATATGAAAGGAGGTAAAGATACTCTTGAGCTTTTCACAAAATATGCTTAAAACAGTGCACTGTGACACTGCCCTACAGGGAAAGTGTGCCCTGAAGGCACTGATTCAGAGGTATTTTTGCAATTCAGAGACATATTTGTTCAGGAACTTCTTCTAGTATTAATGATTTTTTTACTAGGCAGTGTGATGAGTAAATTCCTGTGACTTACGTTGGGCTGTCTTCAGCTGATCTCTGGAAAGGGAAGAAGCCATGTGGAACACCACTACTCCTTCAGAAATTGACCCTAAATCCTATTTGCTTGTGCGGTACCATATTCTTCTGATTCCCAGAGTCTGGGACTCTAATTCTGATTCCCAGAAGAACGTGGTATGGGACTGGGAGGAAAGATGGACAAGGCAGAGAGGATTCCCACTATTTGCTACTTCAGACATTTAATACCTAATGTTGTAATCCTCACCTGCTGATGCATGCTTCTTCATACTGAATATATAGGGAACTTTGACTGTGAACTTCTACCAGAGTCTCAACTTAGACTCTTGAACCGACTACACTCAGTCAATATAAATCCCAGTCTTACTCCCAGATACAATCTCCCATCTTGATTACTTAGGTGTGAAGAAGGTGCAAGAAAACCACACAATTTTTTTAGCATGTGTTGCAGATCAGAATCATGTGGCTATAGTCAGTCTCATTTTTCACTGAGTCAAAAAATACAAAATAAAAATGAAACTAATAGTTAAAAACATTCAGCTTTAAACATCAAATAAGTTGTCAAAATCCTGCCTAGGAACAGTAACAATAAAGAGTCTCTAACTTGATTAGGCTCTTTGGAACCTCATCAAAGGATAAATAAATGAGTGCTTGCATTATTACAGTAATGCTTGGATGGCCATTTCCCCACCAAATTTAGTCATCACATAGCATTATCCCAGGAACAATAAACCCTTTTCTACAGCCCATTATTCTCTGAAAGGAAGAATTTAAGACCATTCTATGCTCACATCCCAGCCTATGCTATTTGAGTGGCACCAGAGAGGTGAGTCAGTGAAACATTGGTCCCATCCCGGGGAGGAAATGCAGAAATGCAAAGTGATGTAGAATAGCAGGCTGCAAGAGAAGGTGACTTCAATAAGTCTGTGCTTTCTCCGAAACCAAGAGAGGAAAATCAGCTGGGGAGTAAATTCCCAGTGACTTCAGTAAGCATAGGAGCCCGGCGGCTGGCGGCTGAGGGCTCTGCTGCTGTGCAGTGACAGCTGTGGCAGGGGCTCTGCAGGAGCGTGTGCTGCCGCAGGCACACAGTCAGCACTATTAGCATTAGCCTGAAGCAGCAGTAACTCCTGCTGGGATATCTGTCCCTGTATGCCAAGGATCATCATGATGGCAGGGATCCTGGCTGCTCCAAACTCCAATTCAATACCTCAATCTTATCCTCAATAGGGTCCCAGATAAAGATGAAGAGTAGAACAGCCTGGAAGCAACTCTAACATGCACTGATGTCCAGAAAATCAACTACATTTCTTATTGTCAGCCTGCTTCCTTAATCAGTGGGTTGAGCCAACAAGTTTAGTTGGAGAGGGGAAGAAAGGACCTGGTCCTACTTGCTCAATATCGGCTACTCATTCCTGAACACACAAGGAATCCCCCATGGCGAATTTGGATTTGGATTCCTGTCCTTTGCCACTAAGTAGCACAACAGGAATGGAGCTTATTGTGTAAACTATTGGAAACTACAGTGGAGTCACGCTGATATAGAATGAAAGTTAATCTCGATAGGTAGAAAGATGATGGATAGTTTGACTGTCCACCTGTTTGTATGGGTGACTGAATTCTTCTGGTAAAAGATTCTGAGTCTGGTTACGTGTTCATGTAATACCCAGCTGTATTGGGTTTGCATGGTAAGGTTTTGGTAGCAGAGGGCTTACACGGGTGGCTTCTGTGAGAAGCTGCTAGAAGCTTCCCCTATGTCCAATGGAGCCAATGCCAGCTGGCTCCAAGACAGACCTGCCTCTGGCCAAGGCTGAGCCCATCAGTGACGGTGGTAGCGTCTCTCTGATAGCATATTTAAGAAAGGGGAAAAAGTTACTGTGCAGCAGCAACTGCAGCAGGAGAGAGGAGTAAGAATATGTGAAAGAACTCTGCAGACACCAAGGTCAGGGAAGAAGGAGGGGGAGGAGGTGCTCCAGGCACCCAACCAGAGATTCCCCTGCAGCCCATGGGGAAGACCATGGTGAGGCAGGCTGTCCCCCTGCAGTCCATGGAGGTCCACAGTGGAGCAGATATCCACCTGCAGCCCATGGAGGACCCCACGCCGGAGCAGGGGGATGCCCAAAGGAGGCTGTGACCCTGTGGGAAGCCCATGCTGGAGCAAGCTTCTGGCAGGACCTGTGGACCCACGGAGAGAGGAGGCCACGCTGGAGCAGGTTTGCTGGCAGGACTTGTGACCCCACAGGGGACCCATGCTGGAGCAGTCTGTTCCTGAAGGACTGCACCCCATGGAAGGGACCCACGCTGGAGCAGTCTGTGAAGAACTGCAGCCCGTGGGAAGGACTCACATTGGAGAAGTTCATGGAGGACTGTCTCCCGTGGGAGGGACCCCACACTGGAGCAGGGGCAGAGTGTGAGGAGTCCTCCCTCTAAGGAGGAAGGAGCGGCAGAGACAACTGTGATGAACTGACCCCAACCCCCATTCCCCGCCCCCCTGCGTTACTGTGAGAGATGAAGTAGAGAATTCGGGAGTAAAGCTGAGCCCGGGAAGAAGGGAGGGGTGGGGGGAAGGTGTTTTTAAGATTTGGTTTTATTTCTCATTATCCGACTCTGATTTGACTGGTAATAAATTCAATTGATTTTTCCCCAAGTCGAGTCTGTTTTGCCCGTGACAGTAATTGGTGAGTGATCTCCCTGTCCTTATCTCGACCCACGAGCCTTTTGTTATATTTTCTCTCCCCGGTCCAGCTGAGGAGGGGAGTGATAGAGCGGCTTTGGTGGGCACCTGGCATCCAGCCAGGGTCAACCCACCACACCAAAACAATGAAGAACTGTACATAGCAAATAAGTTACTGCTGATAATAAGGATGATGAAAGGCAGAGATAGGTGGTCTGAATTTCCTTAGCATCACAGCAGTTTTATATTGTAGACCTCTTGTTAATTTACCTCTGATTCATAGTAGTGTAAACAAGAGGAGAAACACAGTCAATGCATATATATGGCATTAGTATTTTGAGCGTATCCATGTCTTTGGATTTGCATGTGAATATGAAATAATTCTATGCAATTATGGGATGGGATTTAATTGTTTTCTCAAACAATGTATCCTTATCTTTCTGGAAGCAGTTCAGACCATCAAAGAGTTGTTGCTGATGAACTCACTAATTAGTTTCCAATACTTAACCTTGTATTTCACTTCATTACCGGTGCTCTGTTCCCTCTAGTTTTACATTTGGTATCAGAAAGTTCATTTAGAATCCAGTCAATCTTCCAATGCCAGCTCTGCACTTTAAATTTTTCATTCAGTAAGGACACAATGGGAATAATGTTTGTATCTGTCAAGGAGACGCATGAAAACTTTTGAGTTGCATTGTCTAGAGGAAGAAAAAACAAACAACCAAAAAACAAAAACCAGGAAGATGGGACTCAAAAAAGAATAGAATAGAACAGAACAAAGTCACTAAGGACTGACTGGCTATTACGGTAAAGTAAGTTATAGGCAACCAACAGGTTTATAAAAGTAGAGCGCTGAAATCCTTGGATGAAGATTTTATTTAAAAATGACACCATCAAATAATTGCTTTTCTTATATTTTATTGCCTTTAATGCTTCATTGTTTTCATTATTACCTTAGAAGCTAGGAGATAAATGTCTTCAGAAAGGAGACAAGTGGCAATAAAGTGTTTAAATGTCAGTATTGCATCTGATGATCTGCCCATGCATGAGGTGCAGGACATGTGGGTCTCCTTCTGAGTTGAGGAGGGCTTGGGGGCTTCTAGCCTACTCTGTAAAAGGGAACAGTGTTGAGGAAGTGAAAACATGTTTCATGCTGGTCAGTCCTCTGCTGTCTGGTTTGTGTAACTTCACTTTTTGAAAACAATTCACATAAGAAATAAGGTCTAAAAGCACACAATGAGGCTAATTAATCAACAGTAGCTTAAGGTTCTGATGGATTCTCACTCAGTGGAGATCTTTAAATGAAGATTAGATGTTTTCTGTTTTGTCTACAGAAAGATGTGCTCTCAGACTTGGAACAGGATCAAAGTCAGGAAGTCCCCTAGCCAGCATTATTCCAGAGATTACAAGATACCCCACTGGCCTTACATTTTATGAATTCTTATTTTTGCAGTGTGCATCAGTACATTGTAGCTCTTCATGTACATGGTTTACAAAGACTATTGTTGTCAGTGATATTAAGCCTTCTCCTATGAACAGTATATTTGGTATATACAGGCTCTCTCTCTCCAAGGTGGTCTGAGAACACTTCTGGGCTCTGGGTAAGGATGTACATCTTGGCAGTGGTTTGCCTCTCGGTTAGAACAAGACCTGAATTTGTACTAGTGCTTTCACTCTCTTCCTTCCCTTCTCTGCATTGATTTTCACGGAACGAAAATGGGCAATCCAGCAGGACTGAAATCATGGTGGGCCTGGCCAGCTTCCCAGTCTGGATGATTTGGGAAATCAGGACCTGGAGGCATAACACTGGTTATGCCACAGGTCATTTTAGTTTGGTCTCCACCCAATTATAATACATTTTTCTGTCTTGAATATGTATCTATCACTCTGTTTGGCTCTCTTTAGGCTCATCAATTATTTTCTCTTCTAGGAGACAGAGATAGCCCCAAACTTCCCAGATCTGACTGTGTAGGGTTTGATGCAAATATGTAAGGAATGCCACAAAAGCATTTCCAGTATTCTGTGATGCCTAGACAATTGGGCAAAGAAGTGAGATGACAGGTGAGTTGGAAGGAATAGAAGAGGGATGAGAGGGTATGCGATGCAGCATTATGATTCTGAGCAACAGCCAGAAAAAGTCATGAGGAGACTCCTACCGACTTTGGTATTGAATGAGACAGTTTAGGTACAGTCAACAGGTTTCCACTCAAAATTTTTTAACACAGAGATATCCATAGGAGATTGTTGTGACATCAAGAAACCCTGTTGGGTCCATTCTTATATGTGAGAAAAATGTACCATCATCATGTTAATGAGTCCCTAGGCAGTTCCTCTGGGGGGTTTTCACAATTTACTAAAACCACTCATTGGACATGACTTCCTTTGGGACTTCATTAACTGTTGATACTTCTCTGCTTTCAGGAAATTTTGCAGTGGAATTTATTCCATCTTTTCAACCACACATAAAGTGTTTCAGTTGCTTAAATTGTGTGTCTCAATATTTGTATGTTCTGAGAAAAGAGGCATCTTGTGACTGAACTCACAACGTATCGACTCATGAATTTGATAGGTTCCATGCTACATGTTTACTACCTAGCAGGAATCATGAAAGATTCCATTACAGCCCAGATATCCTAACATCTTACTGGATATAGTGGAGAGGAGAAGGCATAAACTACTTTTAAGGAACAGGAATAATTTCCTGCTGGGACAGAAACTATGGCTGATTTCATCAGTGGTGCCTAGGACATTCCCTTCATCTGCTGGATTTGAAGACAAAGTTCCTTTTGACTTTCATAGTAAGTATGAAGTCACATATGTTCTGGGAGAACAAAAATATGTAGATGAAATACTAATTTTCATTTTGTTCATTTTTGCCTTGAATTTTTACATTTTTAAATGGGTCAGAATAGAAAATTCTTGATTCTATCTCCCAGTTCTTAGAACTGTAGAGCTTTCCTTAACCAAGCTGGGAGGGCTGGAACATCACCTTTGCCCGTCTCAAACCCCTCAACAAGAGAAATCCTGTTAGAGCCATAAAACTTGGGGCAAGATCAGACACAGCTGTCACTGAGGATCAAAATAAAAGGCTCCAATCAGATGAAAGAATTGAAGAAATATCCTTTTGTCTTCACTTTTTTGAGCATTCAGATTTGATCTTTATTGGCATGAATGCAAAAGCATATTATAAACTTGGATGCTTGAAATTGCACAAAGTCAATTTCAAATTGCATATTCATTTAGAATAATCTGAATTTGCAAATCATGCTGTATTAGTAACTCCCATAGTTTACAAAAGGGAATGATATGGCAGGAGGGATGTAATTATCCAAAGCAAACAACCAAATGAACAAGCACACATTCAAAGTAAAAACAAATTACCGTGGACTCTGCAAGATCCTCATATAGGAAAACAAGTTTCACAAAAATAAAGAAATACAAATGCCAACCATTTGAAATCATAAAGAGAAAGAGACCACACTCAGCAAATTTGTTCTTTGGAATTAAATAAATTTAATTCTATTGTTTTATAGTTTCCCAACACATGCTGACTATAGTCATCAGCTAGGACTGTTTATTGGTGCCTAATGAACCACTGCTGTCCATGAATCACAGTTTTACTAATACTGACATAACTTTGCCATTTCTTTCCCAGTCAAAGATTTTATATTTTACATTTTTGGGAGATACTTGTTTAACTTTAAAACTGTCCAGGGATAACAATTCAAGAGGTCTTATTCCAGTGCTTAACTGTATTTGGAACAGATTGCCTAGGAAGATTTTGTAATTGCTATTACAACAAAGCAACTTCTTATGTGCTATAAATGCCTAAGTTAACCAGAAAAAAGTGTGTTGTGTCAAGAAGGTCCAGAGCTGTAATCATAGTCTCTCACTGATATATATATATATATATATATATATATATATATAGGCATACTCCGTTTAGCTAGTTGTGCAGTACACATCATCTAGTTAGGTCTAGATTTATGAGTTCACTGTCACAGTACTCACTGGAGAAAAGGAAGAGAAACCCCTTTTGGTTTAGTTAGTATGTATGCTGTTTAGCATATTGATAAATGGTTTGTAAGAAGAGCTTAACAGTGAAAGAATTTCAGATGATACCTAAAAAATCCCCAGTCAGGAGTGTCAGATTTGAAACTGCCTCTGAGGAACTGTAGGAAGATCTCACAGTGCTTGCTGGATAGGCAACCAACTGGCAGATAAAATTCAGTAGTAATTAGTGCTCTTGGGGTAGGATCAGGCACTTGGGGTCAGCTATGCACAAGCACTTGGGCACCTTGTTCCCACAGACTCCAAAGATTGTTATATCACCAAATCCTTTGAGAATCCAGGCCAAAGTAAATTGCCCAAGGTCACACAAAAAGCCTGTGGCAAAGTGAGAGACTCAGCCCAGTTTTGCTGAGGCCTCCTGCAACAACTATAAGCATAAGGCCATATTTTTTGTCCTTCAGCTTTCTTGAGATTGGGGCCCCTTTGCAATTATTTGTAGACACCAATAAAATTCCATGACACACAGCATTAAAGAAAATCTCCTTCTATTTATCCTCACTCCAAATAAAGTAAAATATCTTCCAGAGCTTTATTCTTGCTGGCAGGGTTCTCCCAAAACCCTCTCAGCTGCACATTTCAGACTCAGTATTTAATACTAGTGATGCAGTTGCATTTCCATAATTCAGCTGTTCAATCAAGGTCCTCCACCTTTTTAAATGTGTAAGTCATAAATATGAAAAAAATAAATACTGTGTGCAATCTCTGCTGACTGAATTAAAAGTCTTAAAGAAACTTTCCATGCTATGAGGGCTGTGAAGGATTTGGCAGAAATGGTGCTAACAATTAAAGCAGCCAGAGACAGATTAAATTTGCTGATGACAGCTCATTTCTGAGATGGTTACAGCAAAAGTCTGATAAAAGCTTATCTGAAATTCACAGTTTTGATGAGGCTTCTGCTTGTACCAGGAGAAAATGAAACACTCTAAATAGCATGTGATCCTAGGGAAAGGTCTGCTTGGTATTG
The DNA here is from genome assembly GCF_018139145.2 of Gymnogyps californianus. Lineage (NCBI taxonomy): Eukaryota > Metazoa > Chordata > Aves > Accipitriformes > Cathartidae > Gymnogyps > Gymnogyps californianus. Next base: position 77,882,873 of record NC_059500.1, on the reverse strand, counting down.
CAGAGGGAAGCTAGGCATTCCTGCTGCAGTTAAGATTGTGAAGTATTATAACCCTTTGTTTTCACAGCAGGAAAAATAAGTCTAAACTGTGTCTTGTAAGTGAAACCAAGGGCAATTTCAATCTCCATAAAAAGTTTTGAATGTTTAAAAAAAGGAAAAAAAAATAAAGAAGAGGGGATATATTTGAACCAAAAGGAAAAGAAATGCTTTTTTTTCATACATTTAATGGGAGGAAGAATCAGCCATCTCAGTGTATTGTGAATTCCTCGAAGCTAGATGTAATAACGTATTGAGTGGAACAGCCCTGGCACTACTCTGGTCTGAAGTACATCTGCACACGTGAAGCATTATAGGAGAACCAGCTGAACTCTGAAGTGTGCACTCAGTTTGTCCTAACTTGTGTAGGTCTATGCCATTCCTGCACCAGAGCCCTGTACCACCAGCTCTTTAGCTCTCTGTAAGATTTCACACTGGAAAGTTTAGCAGAAAAATGAAAATGCTGTGTCTGGTCCCTTGGGCTGAGCATAAATATGAGGTTTTAATCAACTCCAGTTGTTTCTTATGCTGCTTTTCATAGGTGAAATGCTAGTACGGTGTACAGCAGAATCGTTTCACAGAAAAAGCCAGAAATAGGTAGACAGATGTTATTCCAGGCAGTAATCAAGACCATGGAGACATCAAATGAAACAGAGCTAACTAAAAACAAACTGATGAAGAAAAACGCTTTTGCACACACAGTACAAATAGACAGTGGAATTCATTGTCATGGGACCAAGGATTTAGGCACAGTTCTTAAAGTTATTAGATACTTAAATGGCTAACATACCCTCCAGAGGGTGTTTTTAAAGGACTGTCAGAAAAATATTAAACGTCTGTGACAGAAATTAGTAGGAAGGATATTAAATAGTGTTTTTTCAAGTTGAGCAACGTCTAACTTAGAGACAATAGTTAGAGAACAACTATGGAAAAAAAAAAACCACTCAGCTTTGTCCACAAAGGGGTTTTTTGTACCTTTCTCTGCATGACCTGTTTTGACTCTTGTCAGACTAATCCTGTTTCTGATCCAGGAAGGCAAAGCTTGTGCTTATTAAGTTCTGCCCAAAAGGATTTAAGAAAAAGGGGGAAGGGACAAGAAGAAGAAGAAGAAGAAGAAGAAAAGGAGGCAGTAATCTTTTTGAAACGAAAACACAAAGTTGGTTAAAGCTGTAGCGTACAGACACCGCTTTCTTGTACTGCATTTTATTTATTAGATTACTCACACAGGGATTTAACTAGAAACATATCTTTTATTAAAATCATATAAATAAAAACATGTCCTTCTGCCCTCCAGCATGTTTACAAATGCATTTATTTATTTTACAATATTCTATTTAATTAAAGATCTGCTGTTAGAGGAATAAAACTTTCTGAGATGCTTATACCTCCAAGATAAAACTGGGCAGGTTTGCAGCGGCACAACTGACAACTAAACCCACAGTCTGCACATGTGATTTGTGCAGAAGTTAGCTGTTGCACGGTTGTGTTATCAACTAAACGGGGGCTTACAAAGTCAGCATTCAGGAAATTTGAATATCTCAGTAGCTGCATCTCGACAGCTCCTTCCCTGTGGAAACAGAGGGATTTTTATTTGTTGGGAAGCACTTAATTTTATTCAGTGCAACTCAGCCAGAAATGCAAGAGGAAAATTCAAATGCGGATGTGAACTTTGGCTTATTTGGCCCTCCAGAGAAAACACGAGGAGCAAAATTTGAATGAGTCAAACTTTGTCAGAGCTCCTGACGTTCAGCTTTTTTAGCTTTGCTCTAGGACTGCCTTCAATTAATGAGTTAACCTATCCATGGCAAAGAGCTTTTACCCACATCCCAGTGGCCATTCACTGCTCCGCAATTCTGATACCTCTGCATCAGTGTTCCATGCTACATAGCTCCAGACAAGGAGTTCACACACTTTGCAAATATACAAAATGTGCCACATTTTCTATGAAGTTATTTTGAATGACTGACCAGTTCTGGCTTTCCTGTGGATGAAAGATGATTTTCCCCTGTAACACTGTGGTTAGATTTTTTTCTTATAAACAGATTTTTGTTGTAAATGCATGTAGGTTTCAGATTTCTATTTGGAGCTGGTACATTTCAGGTGACTTTGAAACCAAAATTTTTCTTTGGGACATTCTTTGGTTACAAAAAGGTATGGAGAATACAGGGGTTTAGTCTTCTGTATAACAGACTAACCTCTTACTATGTATATAGGCACTATTTTTAAAAATATTTGTCTCGTTCCTACTTCTTCTATGAATTTTAATTCAGCTTTGAAATTCTCAATAATCCGTCTTTCTGTAAAGTAATATCAAGATTACAATTCCAGCACTAGAAAAGTAGAAAATAAAATGAATATTCCATATGTAACTCTAGTCAAATACTTTATTGCATAGCCAATATTATATAATGTTTATTACATTACATATTTTTTTTTTTTTTTCAGAATTCTGTGGGAAGCATGGGGAAAGGATGCAACTTTCTCCAATATTTTCTTCCCAAATTAGATAAAAGATTTGTTTCTGAAAATTTCATGGAAAAATATAAGAAACAGGAAATTCATTAACCTAAGAAAAAATCAGGCTAAAACAGGTTTATAAAATTTTAAAGCCAGTCGAAAACCAGAATTTAATCTTTTAATATACATTCAATTGTAATTATAAGGTTACATTATAATGTTATAATATATATGTTGAAAAACATGACAAGGCTTGTCCAGGAAATTTTCCAGAGAAACATAAATTACTAGTTTAGCTTTCCCCATATATTTTCTATTGTACATCAGAAAACCACAAATAATAAATTATATTTGCAAGCTGGATTTGTTTTCAGAAAAGTTCAGATGGAGATTAATATCCCTTTTTACTTTATTGAACTTCTGTTTTCCTTTTTTTTTACTGGGAAAGGGAAACCAAAAAACAAAACAGAAATCAAAATTACAAAATGAAATTTCTGACAAGTTCATTTGTACTTCACCAAAAAAAAAAAAAGTTACAAAGGATAGCATTATTATATCTCAGAATGCAAAATTATCTGTTCATTTTACTACTCCTGTACATGCACACATGTAAACAGAAATATGTAGAGGCAGAGTAGTTATGCTTACAGAAGGAAAATGCCATACTCATTACATGATGGGCATGCTCCTCTCATTGTAGTTTCTTTGTGCATCAACAATACCCTGTTTTTATAAGCAGGGTAGTCAAGCAAATCCATATAACTGTGAACAAATGCAAGAACTTGGTATTTTTAAAAATCGTTTGACTTCATTGCATCACAATGTTTTCAGAGTCTCTTTATTTGCTGTTATTTATGAATGGACAGACAGCAGCTCAACAGCCAAGTGATCAGACAAATACATATGAATGAAATAACAGTAATCAGTGCTAGCTCCTGAAATAAATATTTGCATCAGGTTGCTGATGGGCAAGTGCTATAAAAAATAAATTACAACTAAAATTTTATTTTCCACTCAGGTTTTCAATTTAGGGATCGTTACCACAGTAGATTCAGTACCGTTAATAACATCACAAAATTTTAGAGTTAAATTTTACCCTCAGCGTATGACGCTATGATTGGAATAGTCCTCTTGCTAATGATGATGAATTAGTATGATAGCAGTGGAATTTTACTGACATGAAGGTAAAAATAAAAATAAAAATAAAGCCTTCTGAAAGGGGTCCTGAGCCAGCCCTCATCAAACTCATTAGAAATATCCTTTTTACCCGCTTCCATGGAATTTAATGCAAGTAAAAAGTTTTTCTTCTGAAATTCTTTTTTTTTTATTTTTTTCTCCTGAAAAAGTCATACAGACAGGACTTCTGCACTCCATGCATTTTAACATCATTACTGTGTCATTGAAAATACATGTATATTTCCTATCTTTTTTATGCTTTCCAAAAATTATTGATGAATACATTGAGTTCAACTTGGTTGACACTATTTTCTCATACTGAAAAATAGATTTGCTAAAAATAAATACTTGCAAAATGTTATTCTATGTTATTTTATTAAATCTTCTTTAAAAAAATTAACATTTACCTTTTAGCTAAAGCAGCTAGGATGTCATTTTTTTTTCCCCCTCCAGTTTCCCAAATATTACATTTGGTTTGAACCTTTATTTTCCCTTTTTTATTTTCACTTTACTTTCCCTCTTTTTTTTTATCTGTTTGTCTTTTACATTTTAATACTTTATCAATTTCTCATTTCTCTCCAATTTTAAAAGGGCAAATATAAAGAAACATAAGGATTTTGACACTTCATTACTTTCTGGACACAGAAGAGATTTTGAACAATTAAAGGTATCAAGACACTGTATTTTAGATTGAGTTTGCTACTGCATAATTTTTCTGAAACTGAAGAAATTTTAAAAAGCTAGAAGTAGTAAAGAAAAGGAAAATAGATAGAAAATCACAAAATATGAACAAGCTGGAACTTTACGCATTTTCGTATACTCTGCTTTAAAAAAAGGTTTAATAGGAAGCAAAACATTAAAATAATTATCATCTGATTTATTTTCTTTCTGTTAAGCATAAAATGAAAACAAGTATTTGTTTTAAATAGAAACACGAAAATATCATTTGACATCTAATCTGTGGCTCCAAGGTAACAGAGAACAAACAGGAGAGTGTATTAATCTGAAGAGTTCTTGGGGAGAACAAGTGGAATTCTGCATTTGCTCTGTCCACACAGGGAAAGGCGGGTAGAGATCTTTGTTTATGTGTTTGGTGGGGTGGGAAGGGAAAGGGTTACAGCATTTTTTAACCTATTATATGATACACCTGCTAATGAATAACAAAACTGCACTGAACTTTCTTTTTATGACTTTACTTTGTAAATTCACATCTCATTTGCTGCTCTTACAAAATCTCTTTCAGACCTTTCTGGTGTTCAAGGGTATCAACTACTGACATACTATTATATAACTTCATTGAATTGTTATTATTTTTCCCAGATAATTTAGCGTGTGGGTTTTGGTTTGTTTTCCTTTTTGTTTCCCAACCTCACATAATTTATATTCTTCGCACACATTCATCGTCAGATTTCTTTGGTCTTGTCTACACTGTAATATTCTAAAATACTGTTGAAGGGGAAAGAATATACAGATCAACAATGCTGACTGGACATTGAAAATAACTATACAAGCAAAATTTTCATTGTATTTTTTAAATTTTCTTTATGTATTTTAATGAGCTAATTTCTTCCACCTGTCAAGCTACCTCTGTAACTTTTCTGTACTACTACAAAATACAGCTTTGCAGTTGTTCTTTCGTCAGCATTAGCAACTCTTTCCTGGCATAACAGCATTTCTGTGCTAATAAACTAGTTTTCAAAACCCATTGAGTTCATAGCTTTCTTTTTCTCAATTGCATATGTTCTTTTTTTTTTTTTTTGGTATGACCAGTGCATATAAAAGTATGGAGAGCCGATAGTATATCTATGATAATAAATAATGTCCAATGCTCAGAAGCTTTACAGGGCTGTGATCTGTTAGTGGGCTGTACCTCATTTGGGGGATTGACAGCAAATATTACCCTTCTCTTGATTTTCACAGCTGATACAATAGACGACCAGAGCTCATATAATACCTGATTTCCCAAGCTCCCAACCTTATGGATAATTGTTGCCCAGAGGGGAAATTTCTTCCCAGCCTACATCAGCAAATGGTAGGTTTATATCACAAAACATGAGGATTTATGCTCCAATCTATTCCATAGCACTATCAGACTCGAAAAACTTCATTTGAGGAGCAGAGTTAATGTGCAGTTAGCAGTTTTACTGTATCTCACCTATTTGTCCAGAATTTAGTGAGATCTCCTAAAAATATAAGTAGGAGTGTAGCAAGCAGGCATTCAACCTTACAGAACCCAAGCAAAGGAGGAGTTACAACAACAGCATAAGATCTTATCGTAGTGCCTCTCATATTCTCAGAAGATCTATCTGTCAGTTGCTGGTCATCTTAATGGTGTGGATCAATATATATTAAAAATAAGCAAGCAAAAAACCCATGAACTTTATTTCCCTTTTTGCTGACATGAGGGCTGTGAAAAGAAGGCTTATTCAGAGGAATGCTAGTACTAATTTAAGTAAGCCACTAAGGCTGGCATGGGGGCACACATTTCTGATGGCTGTGTAGCGCCAATGGGGGGATACACTTACTTATTCAGGCTGAGTAAGAAGAGCAGTATGAATGTGTTTGTGAACCTGCCACAAATGCTGCTTTGCATCTCTAGCAGCCTTTTAACTGCTACAGCAGTGACTTCAGAGACTGGTCTGGTGCACTGAAGAGTGGTCTGCAGTGACTATATAAAATGATAATTACAGGAGAGTCATCTCTGCTGTGTTTAGCAACCTAAAAGTAAAGTGTCTGTTCTGAACCAGCCATGGGTACTACCTGTAGAATCAATGGAAAGACACAGGCAATTCATCCCATCCTTAAATAATGAATGGGACAACTCATCCTTTTAGGGGGGTGCCTATGTCTTTCCATTTGCTACAGGGTGACCTGGTAAAAATAGATGAGTAACTTTTAGTTAGTGAAACTTAAATGAGATGAAACCTTATACATCAAATATGTTCTGTTGCACTAATCGGCTGAAAATATTTGCTTAGAGACCAGATACTTCCAGAATCCTGTTGCAGTCAGCAATACATCTTGTAAAGTGCTACCTAACAGAACTGGAAATAAGGACTCTAACCTCTGATGAACACAACAGCTTTAAGTTTAATCTTCCTTGTTATCCTCCTTTAATAATAGCAAAGCCAGTCTGATTTTGTTCACTTCCTTCATTTCATCCCTGCTGAGGATGGCACCCAGCCATCTGCAATACTACCAAGTTGGAAAGCAACCAATTCAAGGCTAACTAAACAAGATGGATCTGGTAAGAAGCCACCACAGAGGATTTTTGTCACCTTTTGAGCTTTTCTGACCTCATGGTCTCTGATTTTACTATACGGCATAGAAGGGAAGAAATCTTGCTAAAATAGAATGAGAGGTAACATCAGGTGTGTGTGGAAAGACTACACTACTTGTAAGACATTGACTGATTTATATTGGCCCATGTATCTGAAAGTTAGAAGAATCCAGAAGGTGAACTATGACATTCTCTGCTAGCACAAAAACTGGTTGCCAGAAAAGTTCAACATTTTAAAAATCTGGTTATTATTTTTGAAAGCTAGTGTCAGAGTGAAAGTTAAGGTAAGAAGATGCTCAATCTTTCAGTGTGAAAAGTTCTCTCTCCAAAATAACACCTCCTAAAAGAGACTGAAACCCAGTCCATTGCACAGCTTTTCTCATTATGGGTGCTTCAGTGGGATCACTTTTTACAGACCATGATTGAACTACTTTTTCATTTAAACTCCACTGCAAACCAGCATGCCAAGCCTGTACAGACCCTTTAGACAGTTGCAGTGACACTGGTTTCTTTGGAGCACCAGTTCATTTCCTCACCTCTGATCTAAGAAGGAGGAGGCCATCTTCATTTAAGAAAACCATGTTGAAATGTAAGACTCTGCATCTCAGAGAACTTTCCCCCTCTATTAATAATATCCTGTTACCCACTCTATAAATCTGTATTCAAACAACATGCATGCCAATTTACCTTACCTTTTTCTCTTGGCAACTCTGTTTGCCTCACAAATTGCTGACATATCCAAACAAACCAAATTGATTGGTGATTGCTGCTTGATTGTCACCAGTGGTGCTGTGCAGAAGAATCCCTACTGAATCCAGTGTAGCATTCAAGACATCAAGTTTGCTTTCCATAACATATGAATCCTCATTAAAAAAAAAAAAAAAGGTGGGAAAAGAAAGTCTATAACCTTCTGTTTCTTCACACATAAATGCTGGTGAGTTTTCAAAACTAATGGCTACCACTGCACCTGCTGTAAAGACAAGATGTCATAGTCTAGAGGGTTTTTTTTAACTGCAGTTTCCAACGTATCGTGGTCTTCAGATTACTAAGAAGTGCAGCAGCATCCAGAGACATCACTGAAGACCAGCCCTTGAAGTGCACTGTACCTGTCACTGCCCTGAAGAACTTGCAGTTCATGCAAAGGAAGTCTGTTTATATCTTCAAGTTACAAACAGAGAACTGATGAGGTGATGGAGTGACTACCCCTTTCTTCCATCCACCCCTGTTCTCATATGCTCTGGTAAGCGTGAGTCAAGGAAGCTAACAAGCACCAGCTTATCTCTTACCTATTATTAACTATTGTTAACTAAACACTGGCAGGGTTGTGGGAACCAGCCATCAGAAAGGGACAGTCAGAGGGTTTGTCTCCAAGAGTGAGGAACAACTCTAGCTCCTGCTCAGTAATTTAGTTCCCAGGAAAGAAGTGAAATGAAAGGCAAGGTAATTGGTATGAAACTTTCCACTGTCCAGGCTGTACACAGGCCTTGTTTGAAAGGAGTGCAATGAGAATGAGCTTCTCCTCTCCCAACCTGTGGAGATGTTTGCCTTTCCTTAGCAAGAATAACAGCAGCAGAACATGTTAGTACAGCGGTCCAGGTTCATATCCTCTTTTTAATATATATTAATTACTTCAGGAGAAGTGTCCTAATATCCAGATCTAGCTTGAACCTAACTTTCTTTCTTCCAATCTTTCTTAAATTGTTCCTCTCCCTAAAGAAATTACAAAATTTTCCCATGTATGGTGCTGCGCTGGAAGCTCTCCGGCATTCTGCTTTGGTTGATTGACTGTCTGCTTGGTGTCAGAAGGAAGATAAAAATTAAAAAAAAAAAAGGAAGAAAATGGAAGTGGGCTTTTTAAGCAAGAATGCTCATTTTGTACATAACCCTTTGGCACCCGCAGCCATTGTTTGCACAGAACACTAATATTGTGAAGGCAGGTACAGAGAAGAAAGACATATTCTTGATTCCTTTTCCAGTACACTGTGGCTGCTGAAGATGCTTTTGTGCTAGGACTAGGGGCAGTCTCTTTCAAGAAAATGTATTCCCTGGAGTCTTATTTAGGCTGGATAATTATGCTTACAGTTATTTTAAGATAAAGTTCATCATGGAATACTATCTTCTTGTAAATCTACAGTGACACCTTCATTATCTCAAACCTTACAAAGACATTTGGAAGAAGATCTTCACAGGCACTGATAGGGGTTTAGTGTTAGACTCTCAATAAAAATGACTAATTTCCATCTATACTTTTTTGGAAATTTTGTCCACGATTACAGATTTGTTAAAAAAACAGAAAAAAAAAAAGAAAAAAGTTTGCAGAGATGTGAAGGAGGAAATAACGGAAGCAAAGTCTTTGCTCTCAGATATGACATGGATTGTCCTTTCTATTGCTTTAAGTTAGAGATGTAACATGGTGAGCTGTTACTTTCATAATTAAGTAATCAGTAAATGTGTAACTCGTTTATAATATCCCAGTTGTACTGTACTTGTTAATTGATAAACACAAGAACAGAAACAGTGGCTTTAAGGTTTTGTGTTTAACATCCAGTTTGGAGATTTGGAGCATAGGAATTTTTTTTATTACTGGTTCTGGCAGACGTCTTAAATGACCTTGAACAAGTCACTTTATCTTTTGTGCCTCAATTCCCATCATGCTAAATGGACAACTACAAAAGGAAGGAATTATGAAGATAAATTTGTGCAGACATGTAAACTGTGTACTAACTGGGGCATTGAGGACTGTGGAGTGACTGCACAGAGAGAAATAAAAAGCATCGAATGGCAAAGGCATAGTTAACCACTGTTTCTATAGTAGAAGGGGAAGAATCTGATGACTACCACATCCTTCAGAGTATGTATAGACTTTGTATGCAGTGGCAATGCACCTTTTTTGTTTTGTTTTGTTTGGAGACGGCATTGCCTAGGAGGAGTCTACTATTGCTTCGATAACGTTGAGTCTCTTTGTTATTACACAGCTGAGGTCATGTAAATCATGCCATCATGAAAAGATGTTTCCACTATGTAGTATTTCCTTGTTATGATCTGTGACAGGAAAAAAAAAAGGAGGAAAAACTAGCATGAAAAAATGAACTTGCTCTATTGGCTCAGTTTAAAAAAAACATCTGAATTCAGCAAGGCCAGAGCTTGCCCCCACTGGGACCTGTCAAGCTTGTTTACTGGTTCAAACAGTGCTGAGAGGTGAAGGGATGGGGGGGATGGTCCGTGGTATGCAAGGGATGGGATGAAATTATGAATAGAGTTTAAATGCTTCAGGTAAACACTTGGAGGTAGACTGTGATTTTAGTAATCCGATTCACCTCACTACACCTCACTTCACCTCACAGCCTGAGTCCTCCCCACGATCCTCCTCACTTCTCAACAGTGTGGTGCATGATCCACAGCCTGGGTACTTATCAGGAACATATCTGACATGACTGCATGGACTCTAGCTATAAAACACGGCATTATTATTATTATTATTTTGATTATTACTGTTTGTTGTTGCTGTTGTTATTTTTTAGCACCCAAAGTCTCTCATGAGCCTGAGGTCCAAATGTGTTGTATGAACATGAATGAGATGTATGAACACTTAAAAATATAGCAAACTCTCCCCCCTCTGAAAATACTGGTAAGAGCTGCCTTTTTATTAGATTTCTGATCCTTCTGGTTGACATAAAAACACCACAATAAGAACCTTTCTCAGGATATCTCAGCAATTTCTTTTCTGTCCTGGCTAGAACCAAGGGATGCAATAAAATAGAAAACAACTGAGAAAAATAAAAGGTAACTGAATATTTCACAACCCTTAAAGGTGTTCGTTCAAAGTTAGGTACTTCAGAACATGCAAAGGCTCTAGGGGGAAGGGATGCTGTTTGTATACTTGCTTTCTACATATTAGTAAAAATTACCTTGGAAATGGCTGCCTTTACTAATGCTTCTATTGCTTGTTTTACATGACTGTCACTTGCATTGCGAGGTCACTAATGCAGCTAACAGATGGTGCAGCAGGACTAGCAGCCATGAGGGATAGTTTACGAACAAAAGAGGAAATTATTTTCAGGATTTCCCTTGCATATTGCAGGCTTTTTTTTTTTTTTTTTCCTTTTTCCTTTTGGACAGACCTCATCTCCTTGGCCTCAGCTTCATGGCATTTTGTTTGCGGATGAGGATAAGTTCAACACTAGTAACAAATCTGATTTACTTTCTCCCCCCGGATTGTATTAGGGTTATTGCTTTGGAAAGCAAGTAACACCAGCTGGGTTATCTCTGTTGCCTGTACTTCGAGTGGCTCAGGGTGTTGTTATGGGAAGACATTTACGGATCTTTGAATTGTTGTCAGTCTTAGTTCCTGACCAAACACCATCTCGTTGTGTTACTCAGCAGGTGTGGCACTGGAACACAACAAAAGCTCTCTAAAAGGAGATATTGCTAATGACCTTAAGATTTAATGTGCTAAATGGAATACTGGGTCTTATGGCAAAGTATTGCAGCGAGCTTCCAAAAGCCACGATGCTGGTAGCATAAGGACACGGCAAAGTAGGCTGCTGGAGCAGCCATTTTGTGTCTAGCCTTAGCTCGCAGGCTGCTTTTACTGCAAGAAGCTGTTTGTCACAAGATGAGGAGTCTATTCTTTAAAAAATGTCTGTTGAGACTTTACTTCTTCCTCTTACATTGCAACTGTAGAAACTCATCCAGGCCCAAATCTGTAGCCCGTATCAAATGGGCAAGAACTTATGTATATGCCTGACTTTTGAGCTTATGAAATCAACAAAGCACTGAGCAACATACAGCAAAACAGTGAAGCTGATAATTAGTTAAATGAGAGGGGATTTACGCATATAGGGAAATTCATTACTGAAGTGAAGTGTCAAAATCATTAACTGTGCTCTTTCCTAAGGTTTTTAAATTCAGTTCCCCTCTTCATTTCTTAAAAAACTTTCCTGGAGGTGAAACTGAGCCTTGACAGACTATACTGATGTCAAGTATGAGACGTACTCCTCATCACTGAACATGCCATGCAGCTTTATATTACATCTGCATTAGCATAGAAATAACTGCGTGACTTCATTAGTTATGCAGATTAATCACTGACTCACTCTAGTAGGCTTCTGTAGGGGACTTCATAACTCACCTGTTCATAAAGCAGCAAAAAATTTCCAATGTACACTTCTAGATGTCCTTTTTCAGAAGGAATTCACTTTGTATGGAAGACTCCATCTGAATATCATTTGATGCATCCAGTGTCAATTCTCATTGTCATGTTATTTATTATACCAAGTTCAGCCACTATTGTAGGCGATATCTAACCCCATCACAGGTCCTCAGAGATGACAGTATACTGTTTCATATAGCTATAACTATAAAGAAATATAAAAGAGTTATAAAAAGTGCTTCCTCAGAAGGAAGTGCCTGCTTTGCCTGATGGCACTGTCAAAATAGCTAAGGCAATATTAACTGACCAGAAGAGCAGGAGAAGGTTCTCAGGATTTGGAATACTGGATTTTAACAATATGTTTCTGTGGGGCCTTGGGTAGGTAAGTAGATTTGACTGCATCTCTGTCTACTAAAGAAAGAATTAAATAGTGCATTTCATGAAGAACTGGGAGACCCAGCTCAGGAACTTCCCTCTCAGCTTTTACCCAAACAGGGTGATGACAGGGCAATAAAAAAAATATATCACACCTTTTTTCCTGGATAAAAGGGTTTATTTTTTAGTTCAACGTATCATTATGCTGAATACCCCTAGGCAAGGCTTTCATAAAATATGTGCATGTATAGAACTTGCAATGATACGAGTAGTGTCTGAACATGTTCCAAATTGCATTATAATTAAATTTGGTGCCAGGAGCCTAGTGCTTCAGAGCACCAGTACTCTCAGCGTCACCCACAAAAGCCAGCAAACATCTACTCACTTTTTGACTTACCTAGCTGCCGTTTCACTCTCAGGTGTATTTTACCTAGGAAACAATATGCCAGCAACTCAGCAGTTTTAGCGTGGAAGATGTCATAAGTTGCCACTTGCAATGGAGACAAAGAATCCTCAGATCATTACGGGTACAATAAGAGCGCTACTACACCATGGAGCCAGATATCATTATGAAGGAGAGAAACATAAATACTTAAAAGAAGAAAGTATTTTGTCTTGTTTATCTCTTCTTATGCCCTAGCCAGCAGTAACATTCAGGAACACCACAAAATATTGGAAAACTTGGACACACCAAAACCCCCAATTAAGCAGTCCACATGTAGAGGGAAAGACTATAGTTTTAGGAAATGCTCACAATATTTGTTTAATTTTAAATTATGGTGATATTATAACTATTGTTGTTGCTTTTCTAGAAAGTAAAAACCAAAAAGGAAAGTATACTAGAGTAAAAAATCAGATTTTTAAGAAGCAGGTATGATAACTGCATCTCTTTTTGTTTTGTTTTGTTTGTTTCCACTGACACATGAAAAAATGCAGACAAGTGTTTCCTACCAAAAAATCTGAGAGCTCAGATGTTTAAAAAATGTTTTGATGAAAAATCTCTAACCAGATGAAGAGCCTACAGTTTTAGTGATATATTTAGTCCTTTCAAATCTCCTCCCTAAAAAGATATTTTCTTTTCTAATCTGTATGCGGAGGTATGCATTGGACAATGAGATGTTACTGCATGGTATATATAAAATAAATGAAATAGCGTGTCCATATTTAATATATATTTGAAGGAGGTACAATTCAGGCACTAAAGACTACACCTATACTAATAAACTGAACAGAGTCAAAAGATAAGCTTAAGCACTCGCACGTAATCTTCTATACTATTTAATTATTCTCTTGCTTATGGCACAGGTTTGGCTTGTGCTGAGTAGCACTCTCCCAGGCAGTGCCTAGACAGGGCTTCGAAGGCAGAAAGTGAAAGAGGTTGTTCCCAGCAGGCAGCATGAGCAAGGCCACACTGTTTTAGGGTGGGCACAGAGGAGCAAGAATGTTTAGTGGTAAGTCTTCAATGCAAGACAATTGGTCCTGATCCTGATCCTTTGTAATTTATAATTGCCATAAGGTCAATAGTTTTAAGTTCAGCCATGCCATGAAAGGCCACGAATTGTGCCACTTCTTACAGGGATGAGACAACAGCTGTCAGGAGTCAATATATCAATCCTGGTGTGAGGCTGAGATCCTAAATACGTGCAGTGTCAAATGATAGCAAGACAGCCAGCCCCTACTACTATCATAGTTGTCACTATGAGCCCACTCTGCTCTGTCACCATGTGTGACCTGACCTGACCTCACACAGCCCCTCCACTCGCCGTGCTTCTTCTTCCCTTTGCAATGCTGCCATCCTCCCCAGGATTCAACCAGTGACTGCACTCCCGCTTGCATTCATTTAGTTAAACCACTGCATATCATCTTGTAGATACTCCTCTTTGCTGCTGAAGATTACTAATTTGTTCAATGAGTGTAAACCCAAATCTTTAGTGAAGTTTAACATTGGCTTATTTCAGAAGGAATCTATTCCGGTCTGATTTCAGGAGAAAGTTTCATTATAATGAATATATTTGACTTTGCAGCCTTTTGCATTAGTTCAACCAATTTGTGTTCAAATGAAACCTGAAATTAAACCATAATAATTTTTAAAGTGCTTATCAACAGGAGTATGAACACCAGCATTTGGTCCTGCATAGGACTCTGAACATCCCTCTGAGCTGGCATCAATGTTCAGGACAGGACTGAGCTGTAGAATGCTCAATTGCAGAAAATTTTTCAAACTTAATCATAAATGAACTTCAGAAAATTGGTAAAGGCAGATCGTATTTTTATATCAGTAAACTGGCAAAGTTCAGTCTCTGTAGGGTGTCTCTACTTAAGCCAAAACTATCCAGAATCTCTGAAAAAAACCATTAGAAGTCAAGAGCAGAGTTTAAAATTAGAGGTTATATCCTAACTGCCCATTTTTCTGTGGACTTTTAGTCTCTGATCCTCAGTATAAGGTGGGTGGTCAAACACTGGAACAGGCTTCCTAGAGAGGTGGTCGATGCCCCAAGCCTGTCAGTGTTGAAGAGGCATTTGGGCAATGCCTTTAACAACATGCTTTAACTTGGTCAGCCCCGAACTGGTCAGGCAGTTGGACTAGATGATCATCGTAGGTCCCTTCCAACTGAAATAGTCTATTCTATTCCATTCTATAATAATAGCATTTCGGTACTTTCTAGTTGTGTATTAAGTGTCTGGACTCGTAGTTTTCATGAGTTGTTCTCTTATCCTCTCTGATCTTGCTTCTCACTCCCAGCTCCAAAATGAGACCACATTCCTTTCCGATTGTTTCTGCTGTTGTTACTGTTAACATTTGTTTTCGTCAAACAATATCAAGGAATGTCTGGAAAATCAATGTTTAATAAGTTACAGTAATGTTTTCAATTTCCTGTCATCTGCTTTAATGTACATGTGTACCCTGTCATTTCTCATCACTTTCTAAATCCATCTTGTTATCAGCAAGGTATAACTTAATGTACAGCTAACTCTTTCCTAGGTGACCTTAAAGCATACACTACTGGGGATGCTTCGCAGAAGAGTCATTCTTTCTTTGCAGTGAAGGTGACAGAGGGAACAGCTTGGAAGCAGCAGCACAAAACTTCAGCAAGGACTTTCACACTCGGGTAAATGTCCTGGGGAAAAAAAAAAAAAAGAAAAAAAGGCTATTTAGGCAGAAGAAATTCATTACGTCTGCAACCATGTGATCACTGTGCATCAAAAGAGACTTTTCCCTTGCTTCTCTGTGGCAAAAGCAGAGTCCTAAGTCTGAATCAGAGTAGGTCTCATAGCACTGTCTGAGGATCCAACCTTTAACGTTTATTACTATTACTTCGCTATACCTTTTTCTCTGCACTGACTTAACTGATTGACAGAAAATATGAAGAAATGAGTCTGTGATGGTTTACATCAGTGCTTCCTCTCCCACAAACACTGTGCTCTAAGAAGTTGCTCGATGTAACAGAAGCTAGAGGAGGGATACAAAAGTAGAGGGTGCAAGACTGCATTGCGATGGTGCAAAGAGAAAGAAGTAAGGAGAGTAGCAGGAGGGAAAACAAATTAAGAGGGATTTCACTGTCCTGAGGAGATCAATCCAGTCATCTGTCCACATCCAAACAGTTCAGTTAGTCCTATTTGGATATTGCTATGCTGTCAATTCCCTTAGACCAGTGCAAGTTTACCATGGAAAGTAACTCTAAAAATGGAACAAGTAATGTAGGGCTGCAGACCTCTTGAACAAGAGTCCTTGGCTCAAGTCTCCACCGTTTGAATGTTTCATAGGTCGGTCACTGCAAGTCATTAAATCTCACCAGACCCAACAGGATAGCCTATAAAAAAGGATGGGGGCACCTAAATGGTGGTGCTGGCACTTGGCCATAGTCTTATTTTTCTAGTGATTCTGCCAGACACTTGTTACTCTTGGTTGTGCTTCCCTTTTTTTCTTGCTCTTTTTAATAGCTTTAAATATAATTGCTGGAGCATGCAAATGTCTCCCTACCCAGATGCATTAAAGTCTTAGGTCAGCCTTTTTGCATGCATAACACTCTCCAGACCCAGATTTAGTGAAGACTTGGGAGATGGAAGAGGCAGAGAAGTAGTGAATCTGGGAACAAGGGCCAACCCACTCATCCCGATCCTGAAGACACTGAAAAGACTGTGAACTCCCACATAGATTTCTGCATTCAATTCATTACCAGTTGGTACTTAGAGATAACATTATGGAAGTTTTTGTTTCTCCACTTGGCTTTAATTGCCTTCCTTATTAGGATTTATCTTTCTGATACGGCAAAATATTATTTCAATAGATGCTGCAACGTTATGCAAAAGGAGTTGAAAATTATTTCCCATAGAACATTATTAATGAATGTTTACGAGTTTCAATGCAAGCAATTTGAAGGGCTTGGAAGATACCTTTCTTGAGAGCTCAATTCAACGCAATAGACGTTTGGTTTAAAATAAACTAAGCTTCATGTTTGGGGTTTTCTTTTTTTTTTCCTTCCCCCCCCCCCCCTTCCTCTGGAATATATGAAACTGTTCTTCAAATGCTAACTAATCTAACAAATTTTGTATTGAATCATGAATGCATTTTAATTCACTATTCAAACTGTTGTAGCAATGAATATTTCTGCATCCCTAGCAATATGTTAAAAGAGAGCTTTTCACTGCTTTTAAAAAAAAAAAACTTCTGCAATTTCTTTATACAGTCTGATTAAAATCCAATTAATTACAAACACAATTAAACCTTTCTACCACAGTTTGCAGAAGAGAGCTGATGGAAGTAAAGTTGTCAATCAAAGATCCAATAGGGAGTAGTAACTTGTCATCTCCACAACTTTTATCCAGTAAAAATGCAAAGCTAAAAAAGAACATTAACAGTGTTTTGCCATATGCAAGTTTATTAGGAAATATCTCACTTCTTTGATTGTTGTTCTTCTTATCATCAGATCAATACAATTTTGTTTATATGGCACCTTTCTTGACAAAGTCATCCCAAGGCATTTCACAAAAATAAATATACACATAATAAAAAGGCAGTTAAAAATACAATAAAAGGAAATTAAACATTAATGTACAATCCAATCATATTGCAAAATCAGTGCTGCCCAAGAACAATTTGATGGCACCCAAACTTTTTAAAAATTCTGTTTTTATTGGTATTTTGCAATTTTATAAAACAAATAAAACGCATAACCATAATAAATAACAAATAGAGAATATGCACAATATACATCAGAATTTCCCCCAGTCCAGACTGATCAATTGGCATAAATCAGCATTGCCTTGCTGACTTCCATGAAGTGATAACAAATAACGCTTGCTGGAGATTGGGTCCATTACACATTGACTTAAACGTAAAAAACAGATTATACTCCCTATCATATGGGGGTTTGGTGCTGATATTGGTTGCAAGGAGGTTATGCCTTTGTTTCTTTACTAACATCACTGAAAGTTCCCTGGAAGGTGTATGTGGAACTTCTCCTCCAGGGGGTAAAAAGCAGGAGCAAACTTCCCTTTTATGGGATGAGCTAGTGTTTAAAGCATTTCTGCATGCTCAGTTCTCTTTTCCATCTCAGAGCAAACACATCTGAGCAAACTCATATCTTTGGCTCATAACATACTAGCCTACTCAGCTACAGGCTATGAAGGCGCAAGTGGGGCATGAGGCAGGGAAAAGAAGGCAAAGGGAAGCAATTCTCTACCCTCTCTATTGGAGGTGTGCTGGGAAGAAAAGAGATAGCACGAAGTAAAGTTGGTCTGAGGTACTGCAGAAAATACCATCACCAAAGTAATGCATGCACCCTCTCAAATGATGAAGGAACATCTGCATTACTGTCTTGAGCAGCCTTGCAAGCATGTAGCATGGGCCTCCCTCTGAATGCCTCAATTCAAGTAATAATAGGCATAAAATAGGTGCTACTTTCACCTGGTGCCGGTGGACTGCTAGAATCAGAACAGCAGGGGACCATGAAGCTTGAATGTCCACAGGTTGATCATAGAATCATAGAATGGTTTGGGTTGGAAGGGACCTTAAAGATCATCTAGCTCCAACCCCCCTGCCATGGGCAGGGACACCTTCCACTAGATCAGGTTGCTCAAAAGCCCCAGCCAACCTGGCCTTGAACATTTCCAGGGAGGGGGCATCCACAACCTCTCCGGGCAACCTGTGCCAGTGCCTCACCACCCTCACAGTGAACAACTTCTTCCTTACATCTAATCTAAATCTACCCTCTTTCAGTTTCAAGCCATTACCCCTTGTCCTATCACTACATGCCTTTGTAAAAAGTCCCTCTCCAGCTTTCTTGTAGGCCCTCTTTAGGTACTGGAAGGCTGCTAGAAGGTCTGCCCAGAGCCTTCTCTTCTCCAGGCTGAACAACCTCAACTCTCTCAACCTGTCCTCATAGGGGAGGTGCTCCAGCCCTCTGATCATCTTTGTGGCCCTCCTCCGGACTTGCTCCAACAGGTCCATGTCCTTCTTATGTTGGGGGCCCCAGAGCTGAACGCAGTACTCCAGGTGGGGTCTCACGAGAGCAGAGTAGAGGGGGAGAATCACCTCCCTCGACCTGCTGGTCACACTTCTTTTGATGCAGCCCAGGATAGGGTTGGCTTCCTGGGCTGCAAACACACATTGCTGAGTCATGTTGAGCTTCTTGTCAACGAACACCCCCAAGTCCTTCTCCTCAGGGCTGCTCTCAATCCACTCATCGCCCAGCCTGTATTTGTGCTTGGGATTGCCCTGACCCATGTGCAGGACCTTCCGCTTGGCCTTGTTGATCTTCATGAGGTTCGCACAGGCCCACCTCTGAAGCCTGTCAAGGTCCCTCTGGATGGCATCCCTTCCCTCCAGCATGTCGACAGCACCACACAGCTTGGTGTTGTTGGCAAACTTGCTGAAGATTAACTCAATCCCATTGTCCATGTTGCCAACAAAGATGTTAAACAGCACCGGTCCCAATAATGACCCCTGAGGAACGCCACTCATCACTGCTCTCCACTTGGACATCGAGCCGTTGACCACAACTCTTTGAGTGCGACCATCCAGCCAATTCCTTATCCACTGAGTGGTCCATCCGTCAAGTCCATGTCTCTCCAATTTAGAGACAAGGATGTCATGCGGGACAGTGTCAAATGCTTTGCACAAGTCCAGGTAGATGACGTCCATTGCTCTTCCCTTATCCACCAACACTGTAACCCTGTAGTAGAAGGCCACCAAATTTGTCAGGCACGATTTGCCCTTAGTGAAGCCATATGGCAGGGGTCTTCAGAATAACCCTTCAGTTCCGCCTGGGACCCAATGCAGTGCCCAAACTGTTTTGGTGCTATCTCTAGACCTGCCTCAAGCTTGCAAAAGTGTTGTGGGCATCTCAGATTTACAACAGGTGAAGCCCCAGTGATTCCGCAGATTTCATCCTATTAGAATAGTTGAAGTGTAACATCAGTAAACTAGCTGAGCTAGATACTGTTATCTCCAAAGACAAATATGTTTGGACAACAACAGGTTGAATAAACTACTCCTGTGATCTTCTGAATCTAAAATAACTTTGACTGGCAAGACACACACCAAAAACTTAGAAGTGCCATTTCTGGGTGTCACTACCAAAAACTTTCAATTCTCATTCTCAGAACGAGATGATCAAAATATGGGATGACCCAGCTGCTTCTGTACAAAGTTTAAATCCCACAATAGGTGCATCTCTGGGAGTAATATAACTCTAAGAGTCTGGATCACTTGCCACCAGGATGTTAAAGTAACAATCTTTTTCAGAAGCAGTATACTAAAAGGAGTAGTTAATAACTGGGTTACTGAAAATTGGTTAGTGTTGTGGGTTAAACCTGGTAGGCATCTAAGCCCCACACAGCCGCGCAATCAATCCCCCCCAGTGGGATGAGGGAATGAATCAGAAGGGCAAAAGTGAGAAAACTCGTGGGTTGAGATAAAGGCAGTTTAATAAGTAAAGCAAAAGCCGTGCACACAAGCAAAGCAAAACAGGGAATTCATTCACCACTTCCCATCGGCAGGCAGGTGTTCAGCCAACTCCAGGAAAGCAGGGCTTCATCATGGTCACTTGGGAAGACAAATGCCATAACTCTGAACATCCCCTCTTCCTCCTTCTTCCCCCAGCTTTTATTGCTGAGCACGATGTGATATGGTATGGGACATCTCTTTGGTCAGTTGGGGTCAGCTGTCCCGGCTGTGTCCCCTCCCAACTTCTTGTGCACCCCCAGCCTACTCGCTGGCAGGGTGGTGTGAGAAACAGAAGCCCTTGATGCTGTGTAAGCACTGCTTAGCACTAGCTGAAACGGGCGTGTTATCAACACTGTTTTGGTCACAAATCCAAAACATGGCACCATAGGAGCTACTATGAAGAAAATTAACTCCATCCCAGCCCAAACCTGTACATTTAGAAACCTAGCAAAGCCAACAGAAGATTGCTGATGGTTTTAAAATGGCATGAGAGAAAGGCTGGGCAGAGGAAGAGGGAATATCACCATATTCCCATATGGTGATACCAATATCACATCCCAGCTGGGTGATCCGTAGACTGCAGGTGGTCCACCTGGGTATCTCTGCTCTGCCGTTTCAGCAGCATAAATTCAGCCTGAGGATAAACTGTTTACAAATCCCATCTGCCCTTACAACAGCAATTTGGAGATGATTCAAGGGAAGAACCCGAGTCACTATATCTACTTTAAAATGGTCATGTAATATCCAGCTGGAATAGGGAGAGACTGCCAGGCCTGATGCACAGCAGTATACACTCTAAAGAGCACTTTAAAAGGAAAGACTTAGCTGGGGATTTTCCTGGGCATCCAAGATCGGTTTCTGTAGATGGACCTCAAGATGTCTCAGGCTGAAATTTTGTCCTCAAGCTTTGCCTCTGGCTTGCTTTTACACAAGAATTTAGCAGAGACAAATTCACCAATCCCCCCACTGCTCTCATTTCTCACGCTGACCTCAAATTAACTACTGCAAGCTGGCCTCTGCCATCTCTGAAATTGCTTACCCCCCTGCACGTTTTATTTTGTCCTTGTCCCTACTCCACCTGTCTGTCTCTTTGGAGGATGAGATGACAGCAAAAGCAACATGACTAAACCCAGTTCATCCCACAGAAGACTATAGCTTATGTCATCTGCTCTGGGGTCATCAGGAATGACAGTTCAACGTAGAGAAGAAACTCACTGGAACAGTTAGAGCAATGACAGTCTTGGGCAATCTCTGCCACTGAGAACTCTGTAGGCTGCCAGCACCTACAAGACTCAATTGCTTGAATGTACGCTGGAGGCTCTTTATACTAGTTACTGACAAGAGACTGGGACATAGTCATGCGTGTGCACCCAGGCAGATAGCCTATGTTTGAGAAAATATGAAAAATATAGCCTAAAAAATGGTTTAAAAAAAAAAAAAAATCGGTTTTGAATGTCTTTTTAGCATATTCATGTGTTTATCTCTGAAGTCAAGTGCGCCTTAGTGGTAAGTATGCCTCTGAATATTTTTCTTAATACTGACAATCTTAAGCACATATTTACTTTTTTTTTTTTCAAAATGGCTGGCCCTAGCCACTTGTGGTCATATCCAAAGCCAACAGAAGTCAACAGTGAGATTCACTTTATCAAATTTTAGTTTTCAACATCTGATTTAGTCCTTGAGACACCCTGTGTAGTCAGTGGAGAGAACCAGGGCATGATTTGTTTGATTTGTTGCAGAGAGCTGTTTTAGGGTGAGGTGAAGCTTATCTTTATGAGTTCCTGTTTTTTTTCCCCACTATAAAGGGAATCTATAAGGACTATAAAGGGAATCTAGTGCAACTGACTTATATTTAGATGTTTACATTTAGTCAGTATCTTCAACTTGTACTGTATAAAGGTGGGGAGGAGTCAATATTCTAGCGAAAGATATAATGGTTTTTTATCCAGAAATTCCTCTGCTCCAACCCTTAGTCTGTCTCCCTTCCCCATGCTTTTTAAACCAAAGGATGTCACTTTTCACTGGTGGCTAATTCAGTGGTGAGGCGAAGTGAATGACTGAGAAGGGTGTAATAATTACAGCACAATGTGATGATCCTCTAGTGTATTCCCTGAAGAAGTATGATCTCAGAGAATTTCTGCTAGGCCCTCTTCAAGTAATTACTGTCAATTCATGCTTATCTGCCAGCTCTCTCACCAGGTTTTCTTTTCCTTGCCTTCCTTAGTGAAGATACTGATTCTGACAAAAGGAGCCATTTGTCAAGGAGCCGGCATGCCAACTTTTCTTTCCCTTTCTTTGCTGAAATTATGCAAGCGATTACAATCCAGCCTGAACCAATATGTACCTTATCATCTAAATAACAGAGCACATAATAATCAGTATCAAATGGACATTGGTGGTAGCGGATTCAGTTATGCCATTCAGCAGAGGGCTGCTTGCCACAACCACTTCTGGACATCTTAATTTTAAACATGTGAAAACACAGAGGGCTTTTAAATAGATCACCAAGGCTGATTAAGTAATGGCAAAGTCTGTAGTTGTAACAAACCTCAAAGAGGTTTTTGAACATAGACTCTTTTCCTTAGGAACCATACTGGAAGTGAGCAGTCCCTTCAAGGTATCTCTCAAAAGATGAACGTTGTGTATCCATAAGACAGAAAGGGATAGGTTTCCTTGAGCTTCCACAACGATGACCTTGACTTCACCCTGACCTGGGATGGAATGATAATTACAGCATACGTCTTTGGTTACTCTCCCAGGGTTTGGACAGGGGACCCCCTACTTATAGCTTGTGCGTAAGCCTCGTTTAGGCAATAAAAAATTCAAATCCTCTAACGACTAAGTACAGATGGATTCCTAATCTAATCACTACATTAGTTAATTTTAAGTTCTCGAATGGAAAATGGAATTGGCTCAGACCTCCTGTGAGGGTAGCAAAAGGGACTGCTATTTAGAAGGTTTTACCATCTAGTACTGCAAACAGCAAATCTACAGGAGTCAGGAAAAATCATCTGGTGTATCCATGTGCTTTCAATAAAATCACAAGGGTTGTGTAGCAACAATTTATTTGAACCAAAATTTCCACCTTCATTTCTTAGACTACAGAGCAAACATGAAACTGTTAAATTCTCTGAAAGTCTACATGATCTGAGATCCTGAACATGAATACTCATCCTATGTAATTTCTGATTTCAGTGTGAGCACACCCTAAGAATCAAGCGAACTTCGGAGTCTGTCTGTATCATTTTGGTAATCCTGCAGCTGCTGTGATGCAGAACACAAGACCAGATGTAGGAGTCGCATGTCCTACTACTAAGCCAGCCTCTCACACACATCTGTGCCACTAGACAGGGTTGCATTTTGGCATTTGTATGTCATTGTTCAAGAGACTGCTTCTCTTTCTTAACGTGCAACATTCACCTTCTGTTGTCAGGTCAGTCTTCACTACATAGGAGAAACAAAGGTAGTTACCTGAAGAAATATGCAGTGTGGAACTTTTACCTTTTTTAATGTTTTAAGCATAAATTTTAGTTTCAAGGCTATCCATACAACATGTGAAGAGTAAAATAAGAATGAAATAGGAGAAAGGTAGAGCTCTTTACCCTGACAATTTGAAGAGGGTGTTTTAGCTTTCTCAGATGCTAGCATTTGCCTCAGGATTTGGGCTTATTATGAGCTTGATTTGGCTGTCAACGAACTGATCCAAAACAACTGCCTTCCCCATACTAGTTCCTCCAAGCCATATAGTGTCTCTGGAGGACAGGTCTTTTTTCGTTTGGGTTTTTTTTCCCCTCTTTTTCCCCTAGCACTGTCAGTAGTTCACTCAATAACTTACTTGCTACCACATTTTTTAATTTCCTAGTCTTTTGGTGGCTGAAGAAATTCAGCAATGCCCCTAAGGACTTACACAAACATGTCACTTCTTTGCAAAACATCCCCTGATTTTGTCAGTTGCATGAGCTAATGCCAGTAAAACTCCAATGCTTTGGAAGAAAATCCAGGGGCACCTTGAGGGTTTTATATTTTTTTTTTTTTGGTAAAGTTCAAGATGATTAATTATATGGGACTCAAGATATGTAAAAGTTATCCAAGTTTTCACCATTAATCACATAAATGAACAGAAAATAATTAGTTCGTAGTGACTTTCTGGCTTATTATAATCAGCCCAACTCAAATCGACTTAGCCCAGAGAGCCAAATATAGCAAGGAAAAAACCTTGAGGCATTTTTTTGCTATGTGTTGCCTGTTATCACACAGTGAGGTTTCTGTTCAAATGATGTGCCTTATTAAGGCAGGCGAAACCCATTTAAACAATGTATCACAAATGCAGACAAGCTGCAGAAAAATACATGTATAAAGGGTATATTTTCCTTGAAATTTATTGATGGCTAAGCCTGCTAAAACTTTAGAAAATGTGTTTTCTAAAGTACTGACATTATGTTTTTCTAGTAATACAATTGGCTTTTTTTTATTTTGCAGTTGCTCCTTTCTCCCCTCTTACTTCCCCTTGTAATGGATTTGAAGAATGGCAATTATTCCCTTTTATTTTACTGACTTAAACCATGTGCTTATTAGAATAAATGTTATCATTACCCTTTTTATTTTATGATTATTAATTTTTTATTTGATTGCCAATACTTTTACTGTAGGCTTAAAGTCTTGAATATTACATGTGATGGAACAATAATAAAATGGAAAGGCTTGGATATGATTCTTTCTTTCTTTTTCCTAATAAATATTACTTTAATTCTTAGAGATCTATTCTAAAGGTAGGTACCCCAAATTATGTTTAAATTGTTAATTGTTCCATTATCTATGAGAATTTGAGACCTCACTATCTTTGGCATTTTGACTGTTTGCATGATATCAAATCGTACTAGAAGTTTGTGTCTGAAGGTTTGGACATCACAGTGTCGGCAGACTGCTGAGACAGCCATCCTGTCAGGTGAGTTTCACAGCCAGCACGCTTAAGGAAAGTGATAAACTTGGGACTACATAGGAGAGTTGTCTGTGTCACACGTCACCAGAACTGTGATGTTGAGTCACGAAAGGTGGATAATCGGGTACAACTAAGACAGGGTCCCAGGACTTTCTCTGGCATCAATAGTGAAGAGGCAAGGCTCATGAGAATATCAGACGCTCCTCCTGATAGCTTTTTGACCTGTAACTTCACTCTGGTGATGCAGCAAACAAAATTCTTCTGTTTTGAAAGCTCCCTGGAACTACTGCATGCAGCTTGGACAATTTAAATTAAAAACTTTCTCTACAGGTAACAGCTCAAAGGCAGACACGAAATCTGGTCACAGTCCTCTTCCAAGCAAACAAAGCAAAAAGTCAGTGCATGTAGACTCCAGCCATACAGGATGACAACACAGTGGAGGAACGGAGGTGGTCAGAAGCTTCAACTTCACCCTCTACATAAAATTTGCAATTATGAACTTTACAGCAACTGCTTAACCTGTGCACTATTTATGGAAACAAGCCTGTAAATGAGATCATTAGATGACTCAGCCTCCTTAAAGTTATCATCTACCTCTATTTGAAAAGCCTTTTTTTTTTCTTTAATTCCTGTACTGTGTAGAAGAGGTGTCAGTAGTTTCAGCATGGAGTTTAAAACAGAGTAAGGAGGTACCTAAAGGTGAGATGAACAGGTAGCACCTTTGCAGCTATCTAAGAAATGCTGAAGACAGAAGATTCAGTTTTACCCTTCCCTATCTTGATTTTGGTACTTTCATCCTAATATAGGCCTCAGAGTGCTTTCTTTCAAAAAATAAAACCAGTGCTCAATGCTTTTAAATTATCACTGGTAGAAAGATGTCATCATGTGCATAAAAGCCCAGTTTTACTGTGGTCATCCAGAAAATAAAAATATGCAGTTTGGTTCCCTCTTAATTTGGATAAGATTTTCCCATTTCAGAGAGTTGGATTCAGATCTCTGCACAAACATTTCTGAGGAGAACAAATACACAAACACCTCAGGAACTGGAAATAGCATCCAAGTTACAGAACATAAGAACTGACAGTATGTGTTTGAGAAAGCGGATGCTTAGAAGAAAAGAATATGTGGGATGAAGAATAGCAAAACTCTGGAGACACTCAGTGTCATTCCAACAATTACAAGATTTAGGGATCTCTGGGAATGGAAGTTGCATCTAGGCTTTGATAGACACTCATTAATGAAAGAGTCATGACTGAATGCAGAGCTCTCACTGACTTTGTATTCCCACCAGGAAACTTGTGTAAGAGAACATCAAGACCCACTTCCTTTTTTTTTTTTTCTTCTTTCTTAATTCTCTGATAAACCAGGTAACAACGATTACAAAACCACATCCAAACCAAGAATGATTTCTTAAAACAGGGAAGTGTAACCATTTCTGAGAGAGACATTATGAT
This sequence comes from Gymnogyps californianus, assembly GCF_018139145.2. Taxonomy (NCBI): domain Eukaryota; kingdom Metazoa; phylum Chordata; class Aves; order Accipitriformes; family Cathartidae; genus Gymnogyps; species Gymnogyps californianus. The sequence goes on along the minus strand of NC_059500.1, from coordinate 77,856,056 downwards.
CCAAAATCTATAATCCAGTTCATACTCATTCCTCAGTCCATGTTGTGGTATCTCAGAAAGCTTTGCAACTCTCTGGGTGTGGGAGCAGACTGAGAATTACAGGATGTAAGTGAAGATTCTGAGCTCTGCTACCGACCTATGTAACCTTGACTTGGTCGTTTTACCTTTCTGCTTTTCTACCCATGTTTTGTCTGTTCAGGCTAAACTCTTTTTGGCAATGCCAGCCTGTTATTATATTTGCACAATCCCTAGTACAAAAGCGACTAGGAAACAGCTGGAACCTATAGCCTTACCATGTAAATAATGATAGATTTCTTTTTCTCTAAACAGCAATGCACATGCGACAAACAGGGTCATAACATAAAGATGTGTAATAAAATTATAATAAAAAATTGAAATACTGTTGCTAATAAAACATCTCTTCAAGTTTTCGCTTTTACAGTACATGTGTATGTGTGTTGGTGAATGTGTGCGTGTGTCTCAAACATAACAGAGCCAAATTAAATTTTGCATATTATATCAAAACAAGTGCAATCACAGTAACCATTTATTTCTCGGCATTTTCATTTCTTTTTTTTAATGAACTTTCCCTGAGGACATTCTTACAATTGAGCATTTATTTATTATAAGTAACAAAAGGAATTTTGATTGTTCCAGCTGTGGTAAAGAAATACACTTTGATAAGCATACAGTACCACAGATGAAAATAACAACACAAGTAAGTAATTAAAAGCTTTGCAATTTAAGGATGAAATTCTTCGCTGACATTTCTCTGCAGAATTTAATGTAGTTATGGTAGAGAATTGGGGCCTCAGAAAAAGGGAGCTTGGGAATGTTTGACCTTATTTCCCCATTTCTCTAGAAGAATTTTATTTCTTCCATTTTAGGCAAAAAGAAGTCTTACCAAGATGAAATCTCAGCCTACCTGGTTTGGAAGACTGAAAATATAAGAATATAAATTAAGTAAAAAAAAAAGGGGGGGAGTTTTTGTTTGTTTTCATATTTATACACATGGTGGGAAGTAAAGGAACAGCGTCATATGGCAGTGTCCCACAGAGACAGTCTACATTAGGTACAAGATCATCCATTTTTTTCTGGATGAGGACACACAAGCAAGTTGCCCTGGAGAAAAAAGTTCCTATGCACCAGTTTAATACTAATTATTTTATTTATGCTTTCACCTCATTGTGACTTCAAGGTTTTTGTACATCTTTAACCTGTGGTAGAAAAGGATAATCTATTTCACATATAGAAGTGGGATAAGAAGAAAGTACTGTAGCACGCTGTGCTTTTAAGTAGCACTATGTATGGAAATACCAGTCTGTTAAGTGTTTGATTGTATATTACACCATTGCAAAAAAGTTCTTTTTGATAGCATTAACAAAAATACTTACAGTTTAAAAAACACTTTTAAATTTTGTGGGTTTTGTTTTTTTTTTAAATATTGTGATTACTCTATATATGAAGATTCATATCTTAAGATTTCATAGACCATTAATAGTTAACAGCTTACCTCTGATAAACGTCTCTTCAGTTGTTTTTTATTCTCTTTTGTAAGAATCACAGATACTTTTTTTTTCCCCCATGGAAGTCAAGTGATATGGAATGGAAGACAGCAGTGGAAAACTCGTTATTCATTCCAGCGTAGCAAGACCTAAAAGCCCCCATGAGAAATGATGCAAATTTGTCCCTGCCTTGATTGTCCACTCTGGGTCACAGTAGTACAACTATTACTTTTCTGATGTAAAATTTGGGGTTTGGATGCAAAGGTTTTGGGTTTGTTTTGTTTTGTTTTGTTTTCTTTCTTCAAAAATCTTCCAGCTTTAAGTTGAAAATCTTTTCTCTTCAGTTAATAGAAGCCAAACAAACTGAGCCCCCTTTGCACATACTGGGGAAACGCCTGTGTGTCAGTATCAAATTTGGCAGGACATCACGGCAGTTTCAGGAGCATTGCTAGAGGAGGATGATTCAGGTGTTGATTGGTAAATATTTCCCCTTCCTCAGCAAAGCATAAGGGAAAGCACAAAAGTACTTTTGGGAAGAAGACTTAGGGGTGTCAAGGCTGGTATTTCTAGCAAATAAAATGCAGGTAATATAACAGCAAAATGGAGTAGGTGGCAGAAGGTCTGGGTGTTTGAGGCAACGAGTTTGTGTTCAAAATGACAAAAGTGCTAGTAAGGCTTATTTGCAGTACTTTGTTGTGAAGGGAGTAGCAGCAGTCGATGTGAAATTATATGAAAAAGTATGTGAGAATTTTTAGTAAATTCTTTGGGGCATTTGCCCAAGTTTAGTCACAGCTCACAATCTTTACTCCCGCCTTATTAGTTTAAAGCTGTGATGGAAACTCAAAGTGACAGCGCTGTCAACACACTGAGACATAATGCCACAGAGCACTGTGCTTCCGGGCCAGCAAACAAAACATCAGCTTCCAAATGAAAAAGCATCGAAATAGGGAAAAAAAGCAACTGTATGCTATGTATCATCACCATATAATGCTATAAAGTAGAACAGCACATTTACTAAGGAATGCAGGGGCAGGAGTGCATGTGTAGGGAGACTCCGTTCATAGTAGTGTCTTAATCAGGAGCCTAATTTATTTATCTCTAAATTTGCATGATGATGGGGTTGAGTAGTGGTAGTAGCCTGCTATTAGTCTGAATGTTTGATTGAAAAGAAAAAAGAACTTCCTCCCCTCTTTCATACACATACACAAAACAAAGTGAGAAAACCATAAAGGAAAGACGTAGTGTGTAGTTCTTACATGCAAAAGTAAGCAAGGCAAGATGAAAAGGCTTTGAAATTATATTTAATGCCATAGCATCTCTGTTCCCTCATAATAACTCCATTAAACTCAACAACTGAGAGGATACAAAGAAGTTTGCTCTCTTTCTTTTCTGCTCAAATTCAGATCTCTCACACCTTCCCAGGGCTGCTATCAGGTATTAGTGTGTAGATTTACTTGCAGAAGAAGCAGCACCTTCAGCTGCACTGCTTTATGTGAAAGCTCAGGAGGAAACTGCAAAAAGAATGAATAAGGCCATGGAAAACATCACATTTCCTCCTTCCACCTGCTCCAGTGAAGTCTCCACAGCAGCCTCCATCCTTAGGGTTGGAAGCATTGATGGGAAGGAGGATGGGAACCAGCAAAGAAACGACACAGAATAAGCACAGCTCATGTGACTTCATGGCTGTGGTCAAATGCTGTGGCCTTTAGACCTTACACAGGTGCACTTCCCATGGACAATGATAGTAAAGCTGCATAAGCCAAGTCAGAGTGGGCTGGGGCCTTTATATACAGAACATATAATTTGGTTAGAGAATGACAGTGAGTCGAGATAATCTTAGTGACACAAATATATGAAGAGATAACAGTGTTTCTTCAAGATCTACATGGGTTCTACAAAATCTTCCCAGTGTCTCTTGATACAGGAGGGCTTGTTAGCTTGGGTGATGCAAGACATGAGGTCTAGGAGTCAATTCTCTGGAAATAGAAACAAATAAAGACTAACTTGAAAATTTTCCACGAATTTTACAAAAGACCAAATCTACTCCCATCAAAACCCCAAAACCAGTTTTACGCCCACTCACACACACATGAACACATAAATTGACAATTTGCAATCATAAAGTTTCCTTGCTACTGCCATTAATATGTGACTTGTTACTACTGTGAATAACTATTGTTATTTTTAATAATTGTGCAACAAGGGCCTTTAAAAAAGCCCAAGATACTGAAGTGTCAAGAGTTAAAAAAAAAAAAAACAACACAGAGGAGGAGATCCCAATTAAAGAGCTTTAAGTCTAAATGGAAGTGCTGATCGGGGTATATTGGGAGAATTACAGCCACAGAATAGGCTGTCATACAAAGCACTAAACATGCCAAGTCTCCGGTGTTACAGCAGCACTAGTATGCAATATCTGCAGTCTGGTGAGATGCCAAAAGGAAAAGGGGAGCATTTTGTTTGTTTCCTGCACCGTCTCCCTCAATGACACAAGCGAAGGCAACAAAACCACTTCGTTGGCATTGCTGCATCTGCTACAAGCATCTTTCAGCACAGTAGTGTCAACAAGGTGATGTGATCTTTTCCTTCCCTCCTCTGACACAAATACATTAGCCAACAGCAGAGATTAAGCTTTAGAGACTTGGTGATGCACACATTCTAAAAAACCTAACTTTTTCTTCCTGTGTCGAAAGAAAAAGAAGCAATATACCGTGAAAGCGAATAGCACTGAGATCCTACTGAGAATGCCCTATGAAGGTTTTCTCCTAACCCTCTTTGCTCCTCACTAGTAACTGAAGGATGAAAAATTCTACAGATGTAGCTTAAATACACAAACAGAATAGACTGAGGTTTTATTAAAAAAAGAATGTTCTGCTGTATGCTTTCTAAAAGAAAACATAACCAAATAGCATCATCCCAGATAGTTTTCCAAAATTGAGCCAATTCTTTTGGCTCTGAGGCAGTTACAAAGACTTGATGAGTTTGCATACTTTAATGATGAACAAGGCCCTGTAGACCATCAACAACTCAATTGCTATGATGTCAGGGACTATTTGCCATAGTTTGTGATCAGAACACTTAGCTACGTTACGTGACGCAAGACTTTTGCTTGTAATAGCACATTACACTTTTCTTGCCTCCATGTTTTATGTTCTTTCTGCAATTTTCCACAGCTGACTAGTTAAACATAAAGGAAACAGGTTTAGGACTGAACTGCAGTGTGAAACCAAAATCTGAAAAAGTTGAATTTCATCTCTGAGCTTTCTTGGTGCTTCTTTGTTCATGGCTCCAATTGAAACTGTTATTTGAGAAACAAACTTTCCTACAAATTCTACCATCTCCTTTATTCCAGAGGTCAGCTTAAACCTGGTTTATAGATCTTTATGCTAGACATTCAGGTAGCATCAATTAGCAGAGATAAGATATTCTCAGAGTTTCACGGCTTCACACAAATTGAGGATATGGTTCTACAATTTTTGAAGCAAGGTATCTGCAGATTAATTTAATGAGAGTTATGACTAAATAATGTCATGGAGCGTCCAGCATTTTAATAGGAGCACTTAATGATGCTTCAAGGCTTGATTTTCACTGTTTTACTTAGAATTTTTTTGGGGTATACAACACTGCTGTTCTTTATCTGGCATCCATATGTCTATAATAAGAATTAAATAAGCATGATTTATCATTAACAGAAATTTTCAAAATCACACAAAATTTAAAACACTTCAGAAGATTTTAGGGCTTCTGCTGATTCCATCCTTACGCTTTTTTCATATCCTCTCTAAGGATTTATCAATATTTTAGGATGGAATTCACCTCACTAAAGCACAAACATCCAAAAATCTGATGTTTAAAAGAGTAACCTAGGCTCCCTTCATGGACATACTGCCACTTTCAAAAGGAATTGAGACATCTTACAGTGATTTGCCATTAGGAAGTGGACCTACCCCTCACTATTGGCTGAGGAGGAACACTAGCCTACCAACTTAGACTCAGCACTGGATTTTCAGGGTGATATAGCTTGATTAATAAATCCCATTCATTCCATTTAGAAGGATTCACAGAAGCATAAATGTTTTCCTTTTTCTTCTCTCCCACATTCAGCACAAGACATGTTAGCACCTCCAGTGCTTTAGAAGAAAATATATCTTTCACACAAAAGATGCAAAGCCTTTGAACGTCTTCTGTGCCATAGGAGGAGGGAAGTTGAGCTCAAAAGCCCTGCTGGTGTCCTACAATCCTGCAATAGCACAATATTTGTTAGCTGATGTTAAGAAATGGACTTCATCCCACATTAGAAAGGAGAGGAGAAACAACTCTACAGCGTGTGTGAAACTGACCTGAGGGAAAATTCCTATTAGCAGGATACAAAACCAAGAAGTCTAGTTGTATTATAAAACCAGAGCAATACAACTTGTTCCAGGGGCACTGTTTGTGCATACAGATCACAGGGCAGTGAGGCCTTATTCTTCATTGTGGCATCGTTGCTGTAATGCAAATAAGAATCAAATGCACTAAAAACACCACAAAAGGCAGAAGAATAACACCTGTCTTAAAACTCATCAGATTAATAATGCAAGGAGTGATTTCAGGAAAGGAAATTAAGCTGTTAAAGCAAAATACAGCAAGCTCTGACGCAGAAAATACTCCCTATGATCCCCATGGTAGTTTTGCTTGAGTAGGGAATGTTGGGCTCAGACTGTGAGTAAATACTGACAGTGTGTGCTATATAGCTGGCAAGGTTTAAAACACAAAACAACCATCCATGGGGAGAAGGGGTGGAAGGAAAGAAGAATGATACTCTGGTTCCTGTATCCCCAATTCAAACCTAGATCCCTGGCAGTTAAAAAGTGCAAGATGACAGACAAAAGACAAACAGATAGGAATAACATGGGATCTGTGGCAACATGTCAGAAGATTGCAGGCTACATGCCATTATAGCGTGCTATAAAGGTTATGTACAGTAATTGTCAATGTGTACAAATGGTACCATCCATCTCAAAGCCTTTCAGTATTTAAGATACAAATTTTGTGAGTCCTGGATAGTTTCTGGTGTTTCACTAGCTACCTCAGCTAGGACAGCAGCATTTCTCTGTGGCAGCATCAGCTCTACACTAGCAGAATTTTAGGAGGCTTAGCAAATTCTGTGGCAAAAAAGACGTGTTTCATATGGCCACCTAGACTCCAAAGGTGATTACACTTGCACTGCAGAACTGGGAGATCATATTCCTTAAGAAAGCCCTTTCATCATGATTGTTAAGTGCTGCACATAGTTCACCTTGCTTCTTAGTAAGGTTTACTGGCTTGGGCTTAGCATTTTATTAACATAGCTATGTGGCCTGCTGACTGGAGCAATATTGTGTCTGGACAGTTCAGCATGTGTCTTGCTCCACGAATAGGAATGTTTCTAAATGCCTAAATCACCTTAGTTGTATATTGGGTACAAATATGCTGGTTTGGATCTGGCTGTAAATAGATAGCTCAAGGTTACAAGCTAAGCCAAAGCTGAGAATTGTCTTCTCCCTCTCCATGTCCAGCCCTAGGCTATACTCTGATCCACTAGTGGGTTATGCATATTCATGTTTTCATAGCCTCAGGAACCAGGACCTTGTACAAGGCCTCAGACAGAGGCACAAGTCTTCTCTTGGTGGAGAGCAATGTAAAGTGATAGAGCAGAAAGGCAGGCCATGTGCTAAAAAGAGGATGAAGCCAAGGAAAGGCAACAAGACATCTCTCAAGGACCTCCAGTGAGCTTGACAGCTGTTTCTTCTGCAGATCTTCTTGCCTGCAGATATGCTGTTTGCCCTTTGAAGGATGAATTCTCCGTCCAGCACAGAAAACCTGGTGGTATGGGGAAGGTACGACTTTCCTTTGTCCTTGCAGCACCTTTGTTCAATCTGTAATCTAGGAGGGCTATACTCCCATCAGCCTATGAAACTGTCATACTAGGAAATTGCCCAAGGATTCTGAAAGGGCTCTACTTCTGTTAAAAGCATCTCCCTTGAGCGTACGCTGAAGTACCATGTACAAAGACTAAGCTCCACATATGTGTAGCCCCACAGTCTTAATGTAATTTGCAACTCAGTTTCCCAACTGGATTTCCCTCCCTTCTCCTCTTCTTCACAGAGATTTATTCTTTCCTTCGGATTTTTCATACTAATGTAACAGCATAAAGCACAACATGGTGGATTCATCATCTGAGCCACCAATACAAATTTCATCCATCAAAACACCAGCTACAGACTACAGGTCCTATCTTCATAAATTACATTGCAAACCTTAATGGAGGTGTCATTCATCCCTAATATTATTATGATGATACAACAGGAGATGTGTATGCTTTAAAAATTAAAGTATACATTCCTATCCATAGTAAAGCCTCCCTGTATACAGGCTATAACATGCAAATAGAAAATTATTAATCAAACCTTTCCAAAACAAGGTGAAAGGATTTCTCCTTTTCTTTCAATGCATTGCTTTGGCAAAAAACAGCTTTCAGAACACCCATTTTTGATTCTGAAAACTTTCTAAGCATATATGTACAGATACAAGCAGGCCACATGCACATTTGATAGTCAAAACTGAGTTTCCCAGTTTAATTTCTGCAGCAAAAAGGAGGGTAAAATCCTAAACGTCTTCTTCAGAGCCTGACTGGGTCTTCATGAAGCTTGTCAAGTCTTGGTATACAGCCTTTCAGCCAGAGCTGCCTAATTTGGAGTCAGTTTGGTAAATCATTTAAAGTAGGACTGATCCTTTGCTGGAAGAAGTTATGGATGTGATGATGATGTACGATGCAAACAATATCTTCAGCAACTTTGTATCGTTCTCATTAGAGAGCAGCCAAAACCTACGGATAACAGAGCCAACTCGTAAACTAGCATCAACTTTGTTGTTCCGATACCACAAAGACACTCTGGCAGCTCTCGTGCGATGCTAGGATCTGGCAGAACAAATACTGAAGGAAGTTGCTTTAAAACAGAAACAATCTCCTGCTTTTCATCTTAGGCTTGCAGTTTCTCTAGTAGATTATTCACACAATTGTCCAGTATTGTCACACTGAGCACAATTCACCCATCCTGATGACTATAAAGAAAGTGCAACTGGGAAAAATCAACTAATACTGATTCCTGCAAGGAAACCAATGCCTATGATACAAATGTACTTGATAGGTATCCATTTGATTATCTTTGTTGAATTCACTTTCCTTTTTTGACTGAACAGTCCTCCAGACAGATGTTCTTTCTACTCTCGTTTTCATATAAAACCTAATCCAATCCGTTCAAAATCTTGAGTGAGTATTTTGCAAACTGAAGCAACATCAGCAACAGTTACATACTGCAATTCCACACAGGCAAATCCATGCAAAATAAAAGAGTCACACTCTTCTGCTGAAACAGTTGGAAGAATCCTAGTCCTAGAGAGTCAGAGGAGAAGTGATTTTGGAGCAGGAGAGACTGTAATTAGCCAGAAACTGAAAAAAAGTTGACCTGCACAATTACTTTTTGTTACAGAGAATTGTTGTTATCTATAGAAACAAAAACCATCCAGAGTAGATTAAGGAAGTCTATTAATTGCTTTTATTCATTTTAGGGATCAAGGGACTTGAGAACTAGGGAATTCTGTTTTCTCTCTTGAATGCTGCCATCTGCCTAGGCCCCAGGGATGTTGCTCACAGGGAGAACCAAAGTCTGTTTTAAGTGCCTTGGACAACACATCCCATTTATACGCTGCAAATCGCAAAAGACTCAGCACCATAATTTCCTCCCTCCAAGCATCATGATGTTATGGCTGCAGAATGGTAGTGACTGCTGGATGTGGAAAGAGTTAATACCAATTTCTGAAGGAAATAGGTAGCTATGTTACTAACACCAGAAGAGTGAAACAGTCTTTATTCTCCCTGTGACCCCGCACTGCCAGCTGCAAGCCTTTTGCAGGCACAGGTTATTACACGGCACTTAAGGAATGCTGTAGCTCCCCTCCATTATTCTGATGAGGTTTTTTGTATTTTCTTTTTTTCCCAGAGCACTGTATCTTTTCCTGGGAACAAGTCACCAGGAGGGAGCTTTTTAATCTGTCACTCAGGGACTCATATAAGCAAGTACCTGTATAACAGGGTTTGTGGGATCTGGGGAAGATTGAGTTCTTCAGTCAAGACTTGAAGGTGTGACCTCCTGATTTAGAAGACAGAGTGCTACTTCTGGAGTTTACCACTTCCACCATCATCCCCATCTGTTTTTGTCAAGCTCAAGAATTGTGCTGCCAGTGGAAAAGGCTGCAGTTCTTAATGAAATCAGAAGTGCTGGGAATTAAATCTGTGGTTTCTGAAAGATCATCAGCACTCTGTTTTAACCCCTTTTTCCTTCCTTTTTCAGATTCAGATCTTTCGCTGTTAAAAACTTCCAGACACTTGCTTTTTTTTTCTTTTTGCAATTAATTTGTACTATTTGTTTACAAGGATGATCATTAGCATTCCAAGATATTTTTTTTTTATTACTGTTCTTTGTTATAATGTCAGACAGAAGCGTAAAGCAGACAAGCAGACAGACATATAGCTCAGGAAAAAACTCAGTAAACCACAGGGGAGAACTATGGAGGAAAGACACAAATACTGATTTTGTTGGAGTAAATCTGAAAACAAATCTATGGCAGTGAATGGATCGAATTTTCAGCTGATGAAGACTGGTTTCACCCCACGGCAAAGGATTCACCACTCAATTTACCTCTAGGTCTACCTCCAGCTGAAATAAGAATCTGAAATCTGGATGCTCCAGACTTTGGAGCTGCGAATAGGAAGAGCCATACCCTCAACAGACATCACCTGGTATGGAAGTACACCTGTCTACAGAACCTGAGGCATTTGGTACTATTCTTCACTGAGGCAGTTAAAAATCCTTTCTAAAGATGCTTGGCCTTCTGATCATCATCTTGTTGGTGGTTTTTTTTGTTTGTTTGGTTTGGTTTTTTGGTTTGTTTGTTTGTTTTTTTAAATCAAAAATATACAGATAATAACAGAACTGCACCCAACATTGAGGAGACAGAGCTGTTGTCCTGTGGACAGAGCACAGGACAGGAGATTAAGTTTGTCTTCCCATCTTTCATAATCATTCTCTGGGTGGCTTCAGGCAACTAACTTCCCTATCATTCCATTTCTCCATCTCCAAAATAATAAGTGATCCTGAGCATCTTTGTAAGATTTAATGCTATTAAGATTTATTGTGAATCAGCTGTTTGGGTGTAATTATTGCCCTCATTATTGTTAATACTTATTACTATTATTATTGTTATGCTTCTGCACTGGTGAGAACAGCTTAAAGCATATACCACTGTGCTGGGATCTACAACTTGCAATGGAAAAACTAGCCTGAAAGATAACCTTGCCACTAACAAGGTAAAAATGAGAGCACCAAGCAACTCGATAGCCTGCTTCACTGATAACAAGACTTTCAAACACCCTGAGCTAGATTCTGTTCTCAGCGAGATGAGTGTAAATCTGAGGGGTCCTGCTGAGGTCTGCAGGACTATAGGGAAATTACTGAAAATCAGAATTTGGCCCGGCGGTACTTAAAGTAAACGTGCTCAGTCTAAAGGGCCTGATACACATTGGTGCTCAGTGTGCTACACAGAGAAGGAAAAACAACAGAGACACACACATGCTAATTAAAACTGCAGATGTGACTTGGTGGCTAGATTAAATAACACCTCTGGAAAGAGGGGGAGCTGCCAGACATAAAAGCAGAAAGCTCCTCAATTAAATTGCTCGAAGGGCTGTTGCTGATCTAATTTCTCCTAATTTCTAGAAGCAGAACCGATAGCCCTCTGTTTCTGGGTGATGTCTGTCAGTCAAATGCTGACCCACACCTACTCCCAAGCGCAGTTTGACTTTTTCTCCATACAATTTACCCAGGATCTCAGGTGGATATTTAGAGAGATCTCTTAAGCACTCCTATTTTATTCTGTTTGTGTGAAAATAGAGCAGACAGGGCACATGTGGGACTGAGGCTACCAGAACAGCTCATTTTCAGCCCTTGTTAGTTGCAGAGTGAGTATGGAAATCCTAAGTTACAGACAGGACAACAGTCAGCAATGCAGATGGAAAATACATAGGTTAAGGCCATGCATGCTAAAGCCAGCTCTTGACAGTGCTTTTAATGTCACAGGCAAAATCAGTCCTATTTCCACTGGACCCAGGTAGTTGGCTTGCAAGAGAATTGCACTGCCACAAAACATGCATGAAACTTTTCTTTTGGGTTTTGGGAGTCACTGAGAATTTAAACAATTCACATCATTCCTAGGGAAGAAAACAAATAACACACAAAAAAATCACAAACCGAAAACTGAAAATAAAATAAAGCTAAGCCTCTCAGCCTGGCTTATCGTTGCTGAAGACAATGTCTCCTGTGGCTGCTATTCCTACAACAGCTGCTGTGTGGCATTGCTCCCCTTCAGATGAAAAGAAGCAATGTGCAACGCCAGTGAGTCAACAGCGCTCGCTGTAGCGCATTTCTTGAAGACAGTCCTATTCCCTGTCCTCGTAACAAACTGTTCTAATTGTTATGTTGACTATTATGGCTAAAATTGCAATGCTTTGCTGTTCAAGAATTTTTGTCTATATTTCTGTAAAGATACAGGGATCAAAAAAGTGCCTTTTACAAATTATTATTTAAAAAAAAGAAATGCCTTGACAAATAATCTGCTGGCTATGAAATCTACTATGAAATATATTTCAATTAAAAGCCTACATAACTTATATGCATAAGCTTTTCTTCTGTCAAGTTTATATTTTTGTAGTCTTATCATAATGCCCTGAAGTAAGCACTTCTGAATTTTAAACTTTAGCATTTATCTTAGCAATCACGCTGTGAAGATAAATATCCCTTGAGGAAGATACACAATTGGATCTTGTATACTAGTAAGTTAGGCTTTGTACAGGTTATTACTGCACTAGGAAGCATGGGGGTTCAATAACAACAATTAGCATTTAGAGATACACTGTTCATGTTCATGTATTGTACATGCACCAGTTAATTAAAGCCATACAATGGTTGTGATTCTGAAGCTCAGTTCTGGGATCCTTGGAAACATTCAGGTGGCATAAAAGGGTCATAAACCAGTTGCAAAATCTTCATTAAAAAATTCTCCTGGAGCTAAACTTTCCGTAGGGGTCTTTTTCTCACGTCTTTTCTAGCACAGGGGACATGGAAGCAGTATGGCTGAGAACTGCTGTGGTAAAGCAGTACTTTAGAGCCACAGCAGCAACTCCTGAAGTGAAGAGCCCAGTTCAGCTTTTCACCAGTTTAAACAGTTCCTGCACACCTTTGCATGGTCAGTGTGAACCAGAAGGGTGAACTGGAAAATTACCATTTTTTTGTGAACAGGCTACTTTTTAGCTGGCTCGGTTCTTTCATCCAGTTTACTGAGTGGCCACGTAAAAATGCTTGGGGCCAGCACAACCTAGGGAACAGCTTGAGAAGAAAATATCTTGAGACAATAGAACGGTGAGGACCGTCACATAAGTGAGTATTCAGCTGTTACACACCTTAGTTTCAGGATGCTAATTAGGTTAGCTGTTTAACTTAAGTCAGGGTGTGGTAACCTTTAAGCTAATCTAAGACTACACTGTTATGAAAGGGGACAGCTATCCTCTGTGCCACAGCACTAGCACTCAGATGGCTTTGTGGTTGGCCAGACCTTACTGAAAAAAATCCAGAAAAAATGATTTTGTGCTAATAAAACAAGTGCTAATACTGGCATGGGGAGGAGGTGTTAATGCACAGTTGGGAATAGAGTAAAATACGTGTTCGTGCCTTCTTGATACCTGCATAGACTTAGATTAGCTGAAACTGATGGTGAAACTGCACCTATAGACTTGCTCTGGACTGGCATTTGAAGGAGTCTCTTTCACGTTGTTGACCACAGAAAAAATATATGGCCACTAGACCACCAAAGTAGGCATTAAATTAGCTTTTGAATAAAAATTAGAAGTAATAGGAGCCTCTGAGCCAATGTACAGAGTCCTAGAAACAAAACTGGCTTCCCAGCACATACTTCCTGTCATTCTCTGCATGAAGGTCTCTGTTGAGAATGGTCCTGATGCTTCTTTGACTTACAGGGAACAATCTGTCCCCCTAATGTGGACAGAAAACCTATGACAAATGAGAAGGTGACCACTCAACTAGGGAGCAGGAGAGCCAGGAGCTGGTCCCAGTCTCTCCTTGCTGGCTGCTCTCCCTCCCAAGTTGCCTGCCACCCTGCAAGAAGCCACTGTGGTGGTTATTTATCTCTACAGTGAGGACTTGCTCTCAGGCATAGTCTTATTGATTTCAGTGCTGGCTATAGTGCTTGTTTTGTAACCTGAACAACCTATACTCTTCTCTGCCAAGTAGCAGGAAAGCTGAGTAGATGTTAGGACCCCATAACATTTCAGAGAGTATTACAGCCTTTGTCTTGTGCTGTTATTGCCTTTAGACTTCATAAGAGGTGAGGATCCAGATCTATGATTTCTGTGTTTGCCAATATAAGTTCAAGAGCCTTTTTTTATCCTCCTTCCTGACTTCCTACAGAAACAAAACCTTTGTGATCATGATCATTCTGTCTGACTCTAATTGCCCTCTCCCTGCCAAACTTTTGGAGCTCTTAGCCAGTTTCCGCTAACTGTGGGAGATGAAAATTTATATTTAAGTTCTTAAGTGTTTTTAGGAAAAGTGACAATTTTTTAGGGGATTGATTCCCAAAACAGCATGTCCATGAAAGGATGTTCTGCTTGGAAGGATGCCTGATCAGTTGTCATCAGGTGTTACAGCCCAGCAGTCACCAAGCACATAGCTCAGGACCTACTTTTACATACAGTGATCTTGCACTATCTTGTAGAGACACTTAGGGGCATAGAGGGCAGCAGGAATATTCTGGGACAGTATGGGGACTTGTAGGGTGATGGGATAGTTGCTAAAAAATGCACTTCTGTAGTTTTGTTTCTAATGGTTGTTGGATTTATTTCCTTTCTTATCCCTGTTGACTGCTGTCCTGATTGTGACAATCTTGTTTTTATATAATGGATCTAGAGATAAGGCCCCAGTCAGCTGTTCAATGCACTGGGAGCAACTGTCTGTCCTCAGCATTTGATACATTCTTTTCCTCTCTCCACGCAAGTCTGAGAAAACAGAAAAAGACCTTAAGACTTGCCAGAACTGTGGTTCACCTCCCTCCAGCGCTCGGATAAACTGGTGGGTAGGAGTATTGTGCGCTAAGACTGTGTTTTGCAACTGACCAATTGCTCAACTCAGATTATTCAGAGGAAATTTCCTGAAACCATATAGGCAACTAGAAAATAACCTGCCAGTGAAGTGTATATATACACACATATTCAGGTATAGAAGGTTTGAGATTCCCTTTCTGAAGGTAAGAAAATGCTGCCCTGATCAATTTAGATTGAGAGTTCAGGGCAGTCTTGCTGGTGTTATCTTGCCATCTATTTTTAATTACGAGCATTAGTGGGAATTCTTAAAGAAATTTACCGAAGTACAGTTCTTTTACAGCTTTTTCTGCGCCAGTCCAGTTTTTCTTCTGTGTCTCTCTTTGTGACATCGCCCAAACAGACTAGGCTGACATTTGTGATCACTGTTACCATCTCTTTAGCTTTATAGTATTGTCTTTAACAATCCTAGGGCTGAATTTCAGGCCAGTGTGCTTTCTATAGTGTCTCACCACCAGATAATGCCTCTGGGTATGATGCACAGAGCAGATTCCCCCTCCTCCCAGGACAGTAGGGTACACATTGTACTACCACCTCACTGTTTCCTATCAGGAGATTCATCTTGCCCTGAACTCATTCATGCACTGGAGCAGAAAATAAGAATTAAAAAAAAAAACATAAATACATAAAAACAAAAAAACCCCCTCATATATACTGTAATTCAAAATAATTCTACTCAAGTCACTACAGCTATGCTGATATTCACTAGATGAGGGTTCAGCTTAAAATTTCTAGTGGTAGAAGCAGTCGCGTTTCAGCATTACCTGCAGCTTTCTCAGAGCACCAGTATTTTAAGCATGCAACAAAACAGCAAACCACGGTGTAGCCATTGCTTCCTTGTAGCTGGTTGCTTATTTTAGACAGGAAGAAATCTGTTCCTTTCAAAATATAATGGAAAAGATTACTAACCACCAAATATACAGCAGCTGGATATGCCAGTCTGAATGCAACACACACATCAAAACACAAACATTTTTAACAGGTTCTAGTGCACAACCAAAAAAAATTAAGAAACTGTATATAGATAGCAATGCACTTATTCTATCCATGCTCTCTGCTTCTATGTATTTGATCATTTAAGGATATTAAAAAAATAAAATCTGATGAATGCATAAAAAGAAAAGGATTCATTTTGCAATTGTAACCTAATCGGCTCCAAATCTCTGCAGGTTGTAGGGCACACCACTGAGCTGAAGTCATGTTGAAGAAACAGCTTAAAATGACTCACAGTCCCCTGTTTCTGGGAAGATTAGGTATTTGGAGGAAGAGAGAGAAAGGGGAGGTGTTTGGGACTTTTTGTCATTCTTTCCCCAAAACAGAAAGGAACAGCTTCAAATGCTACAAGCATCCTGTTTGAAAAGGTGACTTCAGAGTGCAGGACTACCTGGATTTATTTTCCCAGGCATGGAAAGTGGCACTAAGTGGGCTGCGTGATCTCCAGACACTTGTGCTCTTTCTTTGTGAAATGCTTTGAGATTTATGATTTCAAACCACTGGTGCAAACAAAAAGTCTTAGCAAAATTAAGATAGAGAAATAATTTTTCTATAGGATTTTTAAACCAATCTGAACAATTCTATTTGCAGGGATATCATTCTCCCTTCAGATTTATCATATGATGTGAAAATTCTATATAAGGGGTAGCATCCTTTATTAAATTAAGTGGCTATTTAGAGTAATTTCTATAGAATCCAATTTAATCTCTATAAACCTCTATAGGTTTCAAACCTGTTCCATTCTGTAGGGTTTCTCCATAGGGACAGTTATTAGTGGCTGCAGGATTTGATTCACAGCAAAGTTGTTTTGTAGAAAGGAAAAATGGCTTCACTATGAAAGATTTCAGTGTAAAGCAGGGTCTGATTTTGCAGGCAACAGTCCTAGGTTGATGCAACTCCTTCGGCCAAACTCGGGCTGGATATACCCACGGTGGTGATACAAAGCTATATAGGGGTTCAGCGACACTTTACCCAAGTGACACTTTGAGGGTTCAGCCCCCAGGTAGTCCACTTTTTAATTTTTTTCCTTTTTTTTTTATTTTTGAGGTAGACTCGCACAGCCACCGGCTGAATGGGAAATCAGACTGCCTGTAGTGAGTAACTCAGGTATAAAAGCAAGTTCTTTCAAGGGGGAAATGGCTCCTTAATCTGCCATTTGGTAGAAGCTAGTAGTTTCTCAGCACCAAGTTACAACCTATCGATCTACCCGTGATCGTGCAGCTCTTATTGCCCTCCCCATTACCTGACTGCTTGCGAACTATTTGAGGCTGCATTTTATGAGGCAGCAATACACATGGTCTCTGCCAAAGCCGGTTCAGGACAATGTGAAGAGGAGAAGCAACTCAGCCAGAAGCAATAGTTCCTTTACCCCAGCTCAAATGACTAGCTAGATAGAAAAATCAGATTCACAATCTCTCTTAAACACTGAATCACACTCTTGTGCCTAAAGTACTTTGCAAACACATGTTCCCAGTTGCCTTCCCAGCACACTGTGGCCCTTTGAATCAACAGCAACGAGAAGCAGCAGAGACCGAGGGTTTCATTTTGCCAGCAGCCTGCAGCATTAAGAGCGTGCAAGTCGTACACACCTTAAGTTTTAACGGTTGCCATGGCGATGAAAGGAGGCATTACAAAATGCACAAGCTGTTGAACATGTTGCCGGAGCTGAGAGGAAGAGCTAAGAATAAACTTTCGGCTAATTCTCCGTAACGGCGCGCTCCAAGCAGCTGCTGCTCGGCCAGCATCACATCCCAGTCAAGCAGCTCGTTAATACGAGGCAGATTGGAGCGGGAGGGTGTCGCTCCGCTGAGCGCTCCAGGGGCCTGGTACCTCGCGGCCGTGCCACCGATTCCAGCGCAACGGCTGCAAATGGAGGTTTCTAAAGAAAGAAAGGGCTAATTTTATTATGATGATTGTTATTACTATTTAATTCCTCATTTCCGTGGAGCTGACAGTTAAGATCGTGCCAGCTGCCTGTGTATGAATAACCCTTCTTTATTTTAATACTAACTGCAAAAGTCCCCTCATGACGAAGGCTTTAGTGATCAGCTGGAACAATAGAAAATGTGTCTGCCTGGCCCTGCTGCTGAGAAAGGAGCAGGAGTTTTGAAGCTGGGGGGGGAGGATGAATGTCAGCCTTCATCATTTTTGTAGCCGTGTGTGTGCACTCCTGCCCGGGCATACCAAAGGGGACACATGTCAGGGGTCCTGGCCCCTAACACAGGGGCAAAGAAGGCTTCAGGGGTTTTTTGAAGACAGAGTATCCCTGCCTCCCAAAGCATCCTGTCACACAGACATAGGATCTGAATGAGGCTGAGCGAGCAGGTAAATGCTCCATGTGCTCCCCCAGAAAGCTGGCCTGAGAGACAGCTTTTCCTTTTCCATTTCCCTCAAACGTGTGTCTCCGCACTTGCTGATTTGAGGCAGAATTTTCTTAGGGGCCGTGGGTAGGAAGTCTGTTTTTCTGCCTGATAAATACCCACTAGATGGCAACATCCCTCGTTCCCTCACCGAGCGCTGTAAGAGACCGATCCCTCTTGGCGCAGCGGGGTGTGTGTGTGTGTGTGTGTGTGTGTATGGGGGGTGGCAGATAAGACACGGGGATCTTGGATGCTATCGTGCGCTGAGATTTCCTAAGCGCAAAGAAAAACAGATCAGCAGAATATTCATTAGCAAACTCATCCTAGCTTTAAAAAGAAATTTAACCATCAACGACAAAGTGTGCATTACCTGTATCTGTTGAGGACATAGAGGGGTATTTCTAAGCATCTCTCCAGAAGCAATTTCAGGCCTTGTAACTCAAATAAACCCCTCCATTAAGGATATAAAGAACTATAGTCCTCAATACAATTCGATCTCCATACTCCTTGCCCTCCATTCTCCCAGACTTCTGCTGCTGCCTTGTCTTTCAAGCATTGTCTTAAACTAGTTTTGATGAGAAGCTTTTTGTGTATGTATCTGTTTACATATCTGTGAAGTGCTCATCACATTTTGAGTATAACATACAAAAACAATAGTAAACTATCTAGGTTTCTTTGTGCACAGAACATATGCAGGGCCCACCCCCTCAGTCTCAAATCTACATACATATATTCTCATGCATGCATACACGTACTTGGAGGCACTAGAAACGCACCTAAAAACATGCAGGGAAATGAAACTTGTTGTAGAAGCAGCAGACAAAAGAAAGGATGGGATGGAACCTAAAAGAAGAAAAAAAAAGTAGATATGCATTTCCGCAGAGTGCTGTAGTGATCCAGCATTAAAGGGGATAGTGGGATAATATCACCATCTGATGTGACAGCTTATCATGAAGTAGAAAAGGTCAAGTTTTCAGTCTCCCATGTAGGTCAATATATGGCACAGTTCTCAGAGATATTACCCCAGCCCTGCCACAGGCATCTGGTAATGATGTCCTGGGTGATGATGCACCTGTGATTCGATGCAGAGAACCAAGCACTCAGCCCTATGGCACCCCCAGAGTGGGTCCTGCTTGACAAACTTATAACCTTCAATCTTCAGGTTTTATCCGCCTTCTTCATTTCAAAGGCAGGGTGAATGTGTCTCTCATGAGAAAATTAGCCTGTGTTGAATTTTGTTTGCTTGTTTCTGTTCCCTTTTCCTTTGGAATACCTGGTACAGACTGGTTTTGGTATTACAGTTATAGAACCTTCCTCCAATTTGTTTCCTGCAACATAAGCAAACATGAGGTTCAAAACAAACTCAGCTGTTTAAAAGGGGATAAAGGAAGGGAGCTTGGGGAAGGAGTGCCACAACCATCTCCACAGAAACTGAGGCTAGGAATGAAAAAAACGTGAAAAACTATGGGATTTGACCTGTTGGCTTCTGCCTTCAAGTAAGGTCCTACTAGAAAGCATGACATCCCCCCCCCCCCCAAAAAAAAAAAAGAGGGAAGGGGTGGAATGAGAGGAGATTCCTTAAACACGGTAAACTAGAGTGTGACTGGCACAGGAAGGTTTGTATCTAGATTGACTGGAGCACTGTAGTGTGAGGAAGACCATCTACATGACAGATAAAACCCAGAGGAAATATCCACAGGGCAACAAATACTGGAACCGTGCTTTTGTAATGGTTAAAGTTAATGTAATAAGAAGGCCCTCAGCTTCATTAACTCATCAATAACCCTCTGGTGTAGCTCACTGCAGGTCTTACAAGAAGCAAGGGACTGGTGATGTCTTATCTCGTGCTGACCACTCCCATCTTTAATCAGCAAATGAAATCTGTGCCATGGCAAATCATAGACTTACAGGAGCACAGGACACTTTGGCAATGGATTCAGATCATTTTCCTCAAGCTATTTAAGAATGGTCACTTAGGGCATATGTACACTGAATGGCGAGGGAAATTAACACTGCCACATATTGGTTATCCACACCTACGCCTGAAACGAACATGTTTCCAATTAAAAGTGAAAGAGACAATTGTTGAAGTCACTTTGGCAGTGAGAACTCTCCAGCTGCCTCTAGATTCCTGAATAAGTGAAATGTTTGACACAGAAGCATATGTTTTTGGCAACGTTGCTTAATCCATGTTTTAAAGGGAAAATTGAAATTCTACAAGGTGTGAAAAAAAAAGATCATTGGAACATTTTCTGTTTGGAGTGACAGAGACCATGTCACCCTTCTATTCCTGTTCTCTGTAGACTTTCATTTTGCAAGAACTACCTTACAAATGAACTGATAGGGAACACGCAGGGTAAGCACATAGCAAGAGAAAGCAAAGGTAGCTGCAGCCTCACACAACAGAGTCCCGCTCTGCAAAGTACTGGAAAGGGCCTTGGAAGAAGCAATCCAATCTGAATTAAAAAATCAGTGAAATCTCTTACAAGATTAATCCACATATTTAAAAATTTGGTCCTTCTATCCATTGTTAAAAGTGAAGAGGTGGGGTGCGGAGGGGGAACATACTCTGTAAATACAAGCTGGTGAAGACTTACGGTTTACAGGCATCCCACACCTCTGCCAAGGGTCTTACGTCTCCCGACCTATCACCCAAACCTAGACCGTCTCTCACTTTAGCAAACCAGAAACTTGGATAGGACCATCTGAGTCATCTAACACTGTCTACTGCTATCAACAGGTAGCCTCTAACTGGAAAAGGACCTAGAACACTATGGCTACTGCACATGTGCCCATAGCGCATTATCACAGGATTTGGTTCTAGAAACCAACACTTGACTAACTTCCTTTTTAAAATCTACCTTTACTTTGTTGAAATGTAAGCATTTTTCCATCTCTAAAATATAACATTAATGGATAATTTCATATTTCATGCCACAAAAAAATTCAACAAAGTATTTTCTCAATTAGCAACCAATAATAACAAGACAAAAGAAATAAAAACAAAAGCACACCAAAACTATAAAAAATGAGCACATATCAAGTGTTCCTGCCAAGTCCTGCTTAAAATGAAGCATTTATTCCCCTTCTTTCTACTCCGTTTCTTAGCCAGTCTTTGCCCCATTATAATGTGTTTTCCTTCGTATTCCATGACGGCTTAGTTTCCTTAACAGCTTTTTGTGAGAGAATTTCTCAAAAGCTTCTTGAAAGTCCTAATAGATTATGTCAGCCAGTTCTCCTTTATCCAATATTTATTTGACACTTTCAAAGAATTCTAGTAAATTAAAGAAGCTTGATTTTCCTTTACACAACACACATTTCTTTGTCTGTAACATATCATGCTTATCTAGGATTTTTTATAATCCTACTTTTAATTATCATTGCAGTCCATTTGCTGAAGTAAGGCTCACTGGTGTGTAATTCTCAGGATCATCCCTAATGTCTTTTTAAAAGACAGATAAAACATCTCCAGTGGATGATGTTAATGAGAGATTGTACATTTCTGTTAGCAGCTCAACCACTTTGTCCTTAAGTTCCCTCAGCATCTGGTCCAGGTGGCTTGTTACCCAGGTTGGAATCTAGCCAGGACAGAGGGGTTAACACCTCTACCCATGAGAAAAGTGCTTTGAAATCTTTAATGGCCAGATGCATTGGGAACATCAACCTCTATGTATCTGCTGATGTTCAGCTTTTCCAGGAGTATGGAGCCCCATGCTGGGAAAATATCATGGCTTTCATCTGTGGACTCAAAGGGCAGGATTTTCTTGCAGTTTTATAGACTACAGAACTGATAGAACCATTTCAGCCATTTGTATACAAATATGCAGCAATTAGAGTGAATGAATGAAGCTCATTCCATAATTCCACTGAGCACTATAGTATCATGTAATCAGTTTATTCTACCTGCAACATAAAATTCTACTTAGTTGCACAAGAGTACGTTTTATCAATAATTGATTTATGAACATCTAAGGCTTTCTTCAGTCACAATTTATGCTCTTGGTTTTATCATCTCTGCTGTGCTGAGAGTAGTGTCATACAGTGGCATAGTCTATACTACTTAAAATTCCACATACTTCAGTAGATTACCCCATTAACCATTATGTTTTCCAGGCTGTATAGATTAAAGTAATTAAACTTGTCCTCAAAGACCTAGCTCTTTGATTATGGGATCATTCTACCGCCTGCAGCACATTTGAGGTGATTTGCAGTAATATTGTCTTTGGGAATTTAGTGACCATATTACACTGACAGCAGTGAGAGCTGGTGGCCTTCGCAAAAAACAAATTTCATCTGTGCCCCTTAGAAAATATCTCACAGAGGCATGTTGGGGCAAGGCAGCAGTGTTATGGATGGCTGGATGGCTTTGGGAGACTGGCACCGGCCTGTGTAGCCCCCTAAATCAGGGTTTACTGTTTCAGGCTGTAATGAACTTGCAACTGTGTTCTGGTTGGAAGTGACTGAAAGAGGTTTTCAGAAGACTGTACATTGGCCCATGTGAAACGAGTTGGATAGCATCAGCAGAGAGAACAGGTGCCCATATCATACTTAAACCAAAGTATCCCACTCTACTCTCAGGATAATAATTTCAGCATCAAGGCCAAGGATAAAAGGAGAATGGTGACTAAACTGCTTTTCCCTCCTGTGGAGGTGTCGCTTCAGGTCAAATGAAGGCATGTTGGCCTGAAAATCTGAGGAAACCTGCACATTTTCTGACTATGTTTTATCTTTTCTATGGATAAAAGGGAGATTTAAGAATGTCAATCCTGCATCTTTCACTGGCATGAAATTTGCTAGAAAATGTGTAAAGGAGGCAAAAAAAATTGATGCTTGCAGACAAGCTGCTGATGCATTGTGGAGAAATTTTCAAACCCATTCCCTTTAGAAATGATTCATCTTATGTGTCATATATTTTCTCTTTTTCTCTGTACTTTTTCCTTCTTACAAAGGACTGGAAAACAGGATCCTCGCTGCTTAAGAGTTAATCTGCTTTGGCTACCTATTCCTTACCTGCAGTCAATATTCTCCCTCTGTGACAACCACAGTTATGAATTTATTTATACAGTAGCAGTGCCCAGGGGCCCCAGTAGGGATCAGCATTTCATTTATAAGATGCAGCAAAACATAGCACTGTCCTGGATGACTTTTTTCCTTAATAAACAAAGGATGAAAGAATATAAGTAGTTATTCCCATTTTACAGATGGAGAACTGAAAACCAAAGAGATTAAAAGGCAGATGCAGAAGAGGATTTAGACGATGTACTGACTGCCACTTAGCCTGCATCCCATATACTCATTACCCTGACTTGTGGCCATCTGCTCTTGGAATGATCTATATATTTCATGGATTCTTAGGTTTTTGACTAAATTTCCCTTGATACATGTATTTCTGCCATAATATAACCTAAATCTGGAGCTGCCCAGCATCTATTTCAAGCCAAAATTCCCAATGGGATTCAAAACCAAGGTTTTCTTTGCTTAGCTCGCCTGTGTGCCTACTGGATTGAGCTTCTCATAAAATAATGATGGTAGACCTCTTTTACACAAGAACCTAACAGAAACCAGGATCCTGGATGACTAATTCAGGGCGATGCTTGGTTTTCTGTTTTTTGTTCCATGATCTTGTATTAAATCCAGAATCTGGATGTAGGCTTGTGTCCAGTTTTGCCACTTTAGATGCAAGGTGTAAAGAACTGATGTTAAGTATATTGTTGTCCGGATAAACCATGAGGAATAAAAATGAAGGGTGTTTGCTTGCATCCCTGAATACAGCAATTGGACACAATTCCCATGGTCCAAAGGCCTATTTTTATTCAAATACTGCCTTGAGTAATACACCTCAGAAATGGGGTTGGAAGCAGACAGATAAGGTATTGCTTTAAACACAGTCTACCTTATTTAGTACTACTGATGCAGCATTGTGGTCTAAGCTTACCTGAAACAAGACACGGGTGCTTTGAACTAGTACAAATACTACTTCAGCAGGACCATTAGAAATGAATTCTACCAGCTTCAGCCAGAAGTTCCTGGAAAGGACAGTGCAAGAAGATATGTCTCACTGCAGCATCTCCTTTTGCTTTTCTAGCTTTTCTCCCATGTAGCTGAGTTTACAAACTCTGCCAGCTTTAGAAAGTTCTTGAATTTCACACTAATCCTGGCTGCAGCTCTGAACCTCTTGTCTTGCTGTATACCATTCACAAAGGGACGATGAGTAAAACAATAGTTCTCAGCAATTCTACAGTTCATACCAGTGAAGATTATTCCAGACTAGTCTGAGATATATCTTTAATTTCTGAGTTCCTCTTCTTAGCAGTTATCTGGCTGTTGCCTTCTCCAGTGTAGAGAACAGTCTAAGGTGTTACCTATGATAATAAATTAATCTGTGTTCAGGAATGTTCCCAGGTATCAGAGCTCAAATACTATGGAAGAGCCTCTGCTATGGTTAATTCAGGGAAAAATTACTCTTTCCCAGAATACCTGGGGCTATTTGGATCTATTTAAGTACTAGGGACATTCCCAGTTAGCAGCTTAGTTGTTATCACCCATTCCTGGAGGCTAAAATAATTTAACATTATGGAGACAAACTATTTTGTGCCACTTGCCCTCAGTGCCAGAAAATAGTTCCAATACTCATTTTAATATATTCGTATTGACTAATGATGTGGCTCTGTGAGTCAGATTGGGAGTGAGACTTTTATTTTGCTCTATTTCTACAAGTCCTTGTTTTTGCATAGCTGTGCATTGTAATGAAGAACAAGATTTATATTGTTTTCTTGTATAAAGAATACCAGTCTCTGAGCTACAGTAAATTTGCATGCTTTCACTGAAATCCACAGGACCATGATTAAATTTGAACTACCGATTAAATCTTTTGCTCAGTTATCACCCAGGTTCTTAGCGCTTTGCAAGATCAAGCTGTAAGGGTCTAATCCAATTATCTTTGCCAAAGGAAGGTTGACTTTGACTATGTGTTGCAGGATGAGTAACTGTGTATCATGATTTCAGAGTTATTGTAATGAAACCCACCTTGTACTGCAATTATGCTGAGAACTTTCAAAAAGACATTTGATAAATGTTGCACTCCTGAGAGGGGCCAGAGCGATGGTCCTGAAGTTTGAAGTGTTTCATCTCACCCCACAACAGACAAAGAGCAAGCAGCTGTACCACGTGCTTTCTCTAAGCTACACCAAATCGGCAACGCCCGCTTCTGGGACTCGGAGATTTGTTATGACATCGCTATGTTTTCCTTGAGAGAAAATCTCTCCAAACTGGGTCAGGAAAAAAGGCTCAGAGAACGGTCCATCAGCAGTCTCAACTGAGTCCCAAATGTGTGCAACATATGAGCTGATTTTCTGCTTTCACTCCTTAATTTCTTTGTCCTACTCCTTTCCTCCCTTACTTTTCCTCTCTCCTATAAGAGAGAGCTTTAGTCTTCTGTTTAATAACAGTCTGGGTTAGCCAGACAAGAGAATTTATTTCACAAAACTGCTGTGATCTGGTGACCAAAAAGGCAGCTAAAGCAACATCATAAACAGCCTAACATAAGTACAAGGCCTTGGAGAGATAACAGGAATGTGTGCTGTGATTGTCTTTCTCCAGGTTGGAAAGTAGAGTCAGCATCAGAAAGAGAAGCTGAATTTTGTAGGTTTCCTGTGTTTTTCTGCTTATGCTCTTTTTTTGTCTTTTCTCATTCCCCTGTTCTACACGTTTGCCTTGCTTTCCCTGAAAGGAAGCAAATTTGCAACAATAGCAATCCTGGCCCTTCTCAGCTAACTTCCGTAAGGATGTTTTTTTGCTTTTCTGTTCCAAAGAACATTTATTACTATCTTTAACACAGTGTTTCAGTGTGTTAAAGTACGGTATTCTCTCTAGAGTTTTTTCTGTAGCTAAAGGGGTAATAAAGGATATAGTTAAAGCTTCACTTAATAGTTTAAATTTTCATGTTTCCACTTTCTTCATCCCCAAATGACTAAGCAGATTAACTCAGTGGTGCTAGACTGGGAGAAGCAGTGACATTAAACATTGTTCAGAAAAAAATCAGAAAATGCCACCAGAGCAGGAACCAGACTGCAAGTCTCTTGCCTGGCTGACAAGTCCTTACTCACTAGGGTGCATTAATGAAAGTCCATCGGTGCTACTGCCCGCACACTTCATCGCAATGAGCAGATCATATACTGTTGTACACGTTCCTGGGAATGATGTGAGATTGAAATGCCTCTGTCAAAGACTGGATCCACTACACCCTGGACTGAAGATGGCCATCCCGGAGACTGTGTTAATTTATCGGCTACTGAATGTATGAAGCAAAAAGAAGAAAGCTGCAGCTTTTAAAACATGTTTTAAAGCTTGCCTGATTCCATTTATTGTTCCTGAAAACTTCTACTATCTTCTGCCAGAACAAGACCATCAAACATTTGAGCTGAGGACAGCTTCAACTTTGAAGTCCCATAGACATAAGAGAGAGCTGGAATGCATTACACAATTATGCATGGTACAGCACACCTAACACAAGTTACTATGTATGGGACAGCTATTGTCTTTCTCAAAGTTATGACTCCAAATTCTTGTTGAACTGTAAGAAAAATGTTAGAGACCTACAGGACTAGGCAGGATCCAAGCAGAGGTGTGCAGAACTGTACTTATATGTACCAAAATTTACATTTTGGATGAAGAAAACAAGTCTTGCTGTTTCCAGAAAAGGTATTACTTATGTTCTTCTGAGGGATATTTTGCTCACACTAATCAAAACCACACATACATTAGTAACACAATAGTGTACATGTCTAACAATGGAAATCTTTCATGCACTTCAATCATATGCTTTCAATTTGTGGCCAAGCAGTTGAACACGTATCTTCTACAATCCTTGGATTCCTTTTTAACTCTATGGGCTGGAATCCATCACTTCCCACCATTTTCAAGTATGAGAATTTGAAAGGTTTATTCTGATCATTAATCAGCCCCTCCAATTAAGCACAATTACACCCTATAATGATAGTTATAATTATTGATTGATTAATCTTTCAACTATTAATTAAGAATCTTAATTAAAAGAGTTTTTTCATGTTATTTAAACTGAAACATGACTAATTATTTTATAATTTACCCAGTATGTGCAAAAACTGCATTAGTTCTGTTATGTTTTCTCTGTTTCACTGCTGTACTGAAAAAGCTGGATTTAGATTTTCAAAAATAGCTAATGCCTCTATCTTTGCACAACCAAGCTGAGACATCTTTGTCCATGCAGATTTTCAGAAAGGGCTGAATCTGAAATAGCTCTTACAATAGCAGCTACAAATTGATCTCATGAGATTAAATAGTTAATTTGAAAATCTTGGACTGTACCTGCAAACTGTCATGGATACTTGAATTATTCTTTAGCCTACAAGGTGTCTCACAATATGTAAGCTGAAGAAGTCTTTTATACTCTGACATGAATGTAAGTGCAACTGAAGTTGTATTACAGGAAGTATGATGCAAAGTTCTAGTCTCTAAAAATTTCAAGTCTCTAGTGTATTTATTTTGGCTATCACAAAACTGAAGTAGAGCTGCAGAGAATGGATTCATAAAGACAACAGAGAAAGTTTCATCTTCAACAACACGATGAGGCACTTACATATACCGATAGGTGCAACTCTTCCTATTTGGAAGAAAATATGTGTCAACTACATGGCAAACTTATATAGAGAATTATTTTGAGGGCTGCTTATCATTGTTTAACTCAGCCTTCCACTTGTATTTCAGTAGACTGAACTCTATATCTTAGTGCTTCAAAAATCATTGTTTGGGGGAGTCTTTTAGTTCAAAACAAGCTTTTTTTCTAACACAGATAGCCTATCTGTTTTATACTGTAGATATAGTAATGCTTAATTCCATTAGAAGTGATGGATAGAAGGACAAGTTTTAAAAAACTTATCATCAAAATCTTAGGTGTCTACAACTAAATTAGCCACTCCCTGTGTAGTTGCTGGATGGAAATAAAAAATTCTAAGCTGTGATTCATTTCACGCTTAAATAGATCCTTAAAATGTCAGGCAAATGGTTCTCTCGTACAGCTTATTTTTCTCTGTTGACTATAAAGGGAGGCAAAGATGACTTGTTCAGCTATATAACTCTAAAATTAAGTAAGATCAACCTCTCCCTGTGTGTCTAACTCTTGCACATGCTATTTAAAATTTTAACTTCAGTCTGTGCCAAAAACTTTCTATGCTGGAATACACATTCTGAGAACACTCATTTTAACATGGTTAAAATAACAGGATTATTTGTGTGAACATAAATAAGGGTGGAGGAATCATGTTGTTTAGTCCAATAATACAACTGAACTCACTAGAACAGAGCTTAAAGACATATGCACTTTTTATTAGGAAATCAATCAACAGGGGATATTGATTTACAAACTAATAGATTGTTAGAATAGATTCTTCTAACTATAAAACTTTTAGTCTGGAGAATGTTATTTTACTTTAAAAGCATCAAAATGAATTGTCCTCTGGTTATATTTTTAAAAGCTTTACCAGTACAGAGTAAAAGAAAGTTATGTTATTTCAAGTTAATCCCTTGCCACTTCAAAAAAAGCAGAAAAGAAGCTCAAAAGAATCAGTCAATTGCATGTATGGCAGATGCAGTGGATGTACCTCAGTCTATGAGTAATGGGTTTTGTTGATAGTATACACAAGGAAGCTGGAAATTCTCTAAAGCTCATGACATATTTTGAACAATATATAAACCTAACTGCCAGACAAGGCTAAAAAATTATGGAACTGTCTGCTTCATAAATTCGCTTGTATCAGACCCTGATGCACCTGTCCCAAAATTGGCAGAGATCAACAGAGGCAGAAACCTTTGCACCAAGAGGACGCTAATCTCTGAGGATTGGCCTGTTTTTCAGACTGTGAGAAATCCTGCTTTTGTTTGTGGGTTTTATTGTTTTTGTTTTGTTTTAACCTAGCCTTACACCTGCAGATGACTAAAGCAGCACCTTGTCGAGGGAAGCTGTCTGGCTTAAATCACCCTTTGCTCTGTACCAGCGGTGGCATGAAAACACCACTTAGAATGGAACTTAAAGGCCTGAGATTTTCACTCAAGTCATGATGATGTCTGTACAAGAGAGATATTCACAAATGAATACAATTCGTATTGTATGAAGTGCTGGAAATGACTTTGGGCAGCTTTTCACTGTAAGTTCTTCTGAGTCCTCATCAGAAGTCCATTGTAGCCAACTGAAAGACTCCCCTTTTCTGTGAATTTTAGTTGGGCTTGTACTTGTCCAAAACGCCTGGTATGAGATTTATATTCTGAAACTGCAGTAAGTTCAGTCAGCAATAAAGGGGGGACTAAATCTTGATATATCTGCCGTATTATTTGACCAACTTCCTTTGACTTTCATTGAGTTTAGATGAAATAAAAACTCAGCAGTAGCCTGTACAGTCTCCTTCACATTTTGAATATCGGTGACCTCTTTCTATCAATAACTATATAGATACTAGTGCCTACCAGTTCAGAAACCATTTACGAACATAAATTTGCCTAAGCTATAAATAATCTGCTTCCAAAGAATCTGTGTAAAAATCAAGAAATTGAAAAGATCTCTTACAGAGTTTTTTCTTGTTTACCTTCTCTGATTTTAAACATCAAAATATGATGTCCATACTAATCTGTCAACTGATGAATACTAATACAGAGCTTTAAACACTCAAAGAATATATTACGAAAATAGGCTCTGATTTTTAAATCATTACTGGTTCACCTGTAGCCTTGTTAGTCCAAGGCTTAAATTATCTATTAATTTCATATCACTAGGGACAATAAATATTGGCAATTGCTAGTTTGGGTGCTTTTTCTATCTCATTCAAATTGTACCACAAGGTGAGTTCTCAGCGATGAACTGAATTTCCCTGAAGTTCACAGAGCTTTCGTTATCAGCATCTCTCCCTAGCACACAGGGCCTCGCGTTGCTCACACAGACAGCACCAAAATGCACTGCAGAGCTTTTAATGCATTCTGAATAGTTCTTGTCATTCAGGATCCTTCATTTCATGTTTCAGATTTTCCCAGGGGGCTTTGATGTTAATCCATTTCACACTTCTAACACATCTGTTCTTCTTCTGGCTTTCTTATCTCTTCTGAGCATTCAAATAAAAAAAAAAAAAAAAAAAAGAAAAAAGTTTTAGCTGTCATTGTGCAGTTTCTGAAGCAAGACTTTAATGATGAAGCACATTCTCGCTAACTTCATTGATACTTGGTTTTAGCCACACAAGGAGTTATGTATGCACAATATATCCAGGGCTAACTGTTTCCCCATTATTTTGAATTTCTCTTCACTTGTTATACAGTTAAGAAACAGCTGCCTGTCACAGTCCCTAGGAATAAGACAGTGTGGTCCAGTGATTAATTTTTGAACATCAACAGTTCAGTTTTATAAGAAGCTATCCTTTTCCAGCAACATTAATTAAGTAGTGACCAAAAAAACTTGCATGTGTAGGTGTCAATATGAAGCAAAATGCTGAGCAAACACCTTGCAGTGGTCATTTCTGGTTATAACAGGAGTCGCCAAAATTCAGTGTTCTGATCCTTGTTATAAGATCTCAGACGAGTTACCTTTTCTTCCTTCAGAAGGCCAATATTTAAATTGGAAATAAGCAATATTAATAAGCAACTCAGAGAACTCATCGTTTTCCATTGCACTAGAAGCGGGATTTATCTCACGTACCTATAACAGCCTTATATATCTAGTCAAAACTAGATGCTCAGTCTCACTCCATAGTCAGTGGTGAAATACTGGAAGCTCTGGGTGTGATTCATCCCATCCTAAGATTGCTGTCTAGATAGGTGGGATGAATCACCACCTCTACACGTCACTTTCCATTGACACGCAAAGTTTCTGGATGACAGCTTAAACTAAAAGGTTAACATTCAGGTAGCTAGAGCCAAGTAAAAATAATCCTAACTTGTGATTTTTACTTTGAAGAATAGAAGAACTATTATAAATGTCCTTAAGAGTTTCCTTTTTATCCCTTTTTTTCCCCTATGCCTGGGTAAAGCATTAGGGCTATTAATGACTGTCCCTATTTTAAGTATTAAAATGCACTATTTCATGGTTAAACTTTACAGGAAATGTTCTATTGTACAGTTGCACCTTATTTGAAGCATGTTTTGTGGGACTGACCAAAACTGGTTGCTTAACAAAGGCAGTAACTTAATAATGCTGGAAAAAAATTGTATTCAAAGCATCTCTATAGACAGGAGGTTACCTAATAACATTCTATTGTAGGCCTGTCACTGTCTATGAAAGACATGTATTATCATATAAATGAAAAGACTGCTTTTTTCCATCATCCATATCCTCACTCCCCCCTAAAAAAAAAAAAAAAGGAAAAGAAAAATCTGTGCAGACCAAATTCTAGCAACACAAAGTTCTTCGTAAATTCTTACCAACTTTTGACAGTACTCAAGTATTTTTAAGCCACATCAGAATGTAACTAAAAGCGAGGCGATTGTGACATCTTATTACTTGATGGTCAATCAATATTAAAAAGCAGCGTGATCCAAATAACAGCCTGTGGACTACAGCTTTCCCATGGGATGATTGCTTCTGGCTTAATTCCTTGTCTGTTGCTGTCTCAGTATTCCTGCTTAGCACAGGGAGGCACCGAGTCCCAGAATTGCTTGCCTTGACCGTATGAAAAAAGCAGGATGTTCTCATTTGGCCACTGCAGACGGTGGTCTGCAAAGATGCTTGAGGCATTAAAGATGATTTAAGCATTAAAGATGATTTAGGCATTAAAAAGTTTGTCATAAACAGTGCAATCTAGTGAACAGGGAAGTCAAAGGATGTGTACAAACAGGGAGGTAATGGATCTGCCTAGAAAATCTGATTAATATAATGAAATTTTATTCACATAATCAATCCCATTTTGTTCAAAAGAAATCAACTTCTGAGCAGTAATTACATTAAAGCAAAGAGAACTTTTTTATGATGGAACAATTTTCTTTCAGAAATGCTGATTTTCCAAATGAAACACTACACCAACAGCACTTTCACTGCTACTTTCACCAAAAACCTGGTTGAGGTGATTTCTATGAAATTTTGCATCATTAGAATTAAAGCATATGGTCAAAATGAAGCACCTTGTTTTATCAGAATTAAATGCTTTAATAAGGTCATGTTGATTTCTTTTTGTTAGAACTTTAATTTTCTGGATAATGTAGATGTTCGGACAGTTAATTCTGATTTAGGAAAAAGAGACATTTCAAAAGAAGTAAATTTCCTGGAGAAGAGAAATTTCAAGTTTCAGTGATGACTGGATTACTCTCTTGAAACAGGGTTACAGACTTAGCCCTGGAACTCCTAACTTCCCAATGCTTAGGAAATTTTGGACAGTTGCCCCAAAATATTTTAAAGTTCATGTCTAAAAGTACTGAATAGGTAGAAAAACTGAGTTTTCTTCTCCAAGGGAGCTGTTTATCACTGAATTTTTTATTTCACCCCAAAATGACATGAGATTAAAAGGCATTTTATACATATATGTGTGTGTGTGTGTATATATATTAAAAATTCTGAGAATTGCAAAAAAAAGAAAGTAAATAGCAAAACAACGTGTGGCAAAATACAGTAGACTCAGTCAGGAAGATGGTTTTTAATTTGTCACATGCAGTGAAAATCCTCCATATTTTTTTGATCAGATACTGAAGTAGTTTGGGAGTTACGATTTAGAGGGTTTGTCCTGTCCTTCATGATGCCAACTGTAATTTTGCAACCACTGTAATTTTTTATCTCCATTCATAACTGAACTCCTAGTTAGAATATAGTTCTCATCATACATTTCAGTGGTAAACTCAGGCAACGGTGAAACTGCGAGATGGAGTCCATCAGAGAGGCCTGATTAGAAAGGAAAGGAGGGCAGCAGGTAGTCAGCCATACCTCCCATCAGGTAAGGTGGTGACAAATGACTGTTTCTAACTTCAGTTTGACCATGCAAACTGATCTGATATGAATGTTTCTGTACTAAAATGAAATAGTCTGTGCTGATTTTTCCAATAGGAAATGAGGATTTTTTTCTATTTTTTCCTGATGTCTCTAAGGTGATAATTGCTTGCTACTGCTGTTAGATAACAGAGTTGCTAGTCAAGTATCAGAAATGTCTGGTTTGCAGCTATGCTCTTCACGCTGTAGATGGTGTGTGTGGAGGGATCTTTAATGTTAAGTGTCTGAAGCGCTAGTCATTTTTCTTTAACACATCCCAAAGGACATTGGAATTCACCATGACCAAAAAATGCCACAAAGCTCAAGACTGTTTTTTTCCAGTATGGCTTCATTTTGTATTACATGCTACCAGTGTTCTTCCATGCCCTCCACTTTCCTCTTTCCCTTTACCAATAGTCATGTGGCTCACACTCTTCTGTATTTGGTGCCTATGGTCTTTGAGTCTGTAGACACATTACCACTGTTTTTGAGTAACCTCTATCAGGTGGATATTGTCTTGCTTGAGCTGACTAATTTATATTCTAGGAAACAGCTGGGTTTTTCAGTTGTAACGGACAACCACTCCCACACTCCCTCATCATACAGGTGTGGAAGGTTTATCCATTCCTGCTTCCCCACACTACCTCCTATTTCAATTATGTATGACTGGAGAATATGACTGAACTTACCTAAAGGCTTATGAAAGACCTGTGATTTTTGCTACTTCCCAGTGAATTGAATGGCTACTAAAAACCAAAACCAAACCCAAAACCACTTCTCTGACTCATATTGATATTTTGTCCCAGAATGGAAAAAAAAAAAAAAAAAAAAGAATGGCTAGGATGTCTGGGTTGTTATTAGAATTACAAACAAATTTGAAGCTTCCAAACCAGCCTGTTCATTTCAAGAGTAATGATGCCTAATGTACCTCAGCCATGCTATCAGTGTCTTTTGACTCTATTTGAAGCTGAAGGAACATACCGTTTCTCAAAAATCACCAAGTTTCAAAGTAAGATCTTAACTCAGTTACCCAAATTACCAAGTTACCAGTTACTCATGTGTTGAACATAGGATGATGACTTAATTTTCTGAGGATGCTAAGTGACTTTCCAGCCTGGCAAGCGATGTTCTGTTGTAGGAGGTAAATTGTTCAGACTTTATAGTCTAAATTGAATTTTAATCTCTCCAAACCAGACAGACAGACAGAACAGAAGTTCTTCTAGGTAATTTTGATTTTAGACCCCCCCATGCTAACTATATACTACCCACTACTCTCAGATGTGGGACTTGACCGCGATCTGCGTGTTGGAAATCATCTGAGAACACACACATGCACACACTTACAAAGAAAACAAAATGAAAAACTTTCCCAAAGCAAAACAGTCCTTCCAGATGAAGAGGTTGTTCTTTAGATCAGGGACCCTGTAGACAGAGGAAGCGTGTGGCTGAACTGAATTTAAAGGCAACCGGCTCTGGAGTTTAAGAAAGCCATAAGAGCAGAAAAGCTGGCACAGAGGGGGCAACTGCCACTGGATGCTGGGAAGAGAGAAGGTTTCAAAAACATTGTGGAGGCAAAGGTTGTAGCGAGGAGGAGGACAGAGGCACGTATTTTAAAAGGACATTTTATCCTTTGAAAACCTGTTTGCTTTGGTCTGTTACTAAAAAATTAGGACAAGGATTATTGTCCTATTCATTTCACCCTGTTTCACGGAACATTGTTCTATAAAAATAAGTTACTGTTATTATCATGATAAATAAAGGACAGATCTGAACAGCACTATAAATTTTGGTAGTTTTAGATCTATTGCATGAATTTAAATGGATGTTTTTGTCACGGTTATCTATTCCCTTGACCACTCTTTTCAAAGAATTAAGGGTACAGAATTTTAATATTCAAATAAACTGCATTTTGCAGCATCATTTCTTCAGTATTTGGAAATGCAGCAGTGCTAATAATAATGATCATGCCAAAATATAAACACTCACTATAAATAATTGTTACTAGACACAAGCAAAACAGAACTTAGATCTTTTCCTAATCAAGCTCTTTTATCCTTGTTCAGTGAGCTGTTGGATTAGAGCAAGGATGAAGACCTTGAAAATTCTGACTTTCCAAATGATACAAAATTGCAAAGTCTGGAAATAAATCAGGAATCTGAGAAATACATCTGCAAAAAATGCTTAGATATTGGGAAGAATTAAAAACACAGGCTGGAAACAACATTTTGAGAAATAATTCAGAAATGATACTGACCACACCAAGGAAAGGAAGTAACATACAGCATTGTTATTTAGAATGAGGGGAAATCTCTGGACGGAGCTACACAGATCTCTGGGGATGATGGAAAGTGAATTAGACATATTCTGCAATGGAACAGGGACTGAATATAATGGAAAAATCATAATCATGGGTCAGAGGATCAGTACTCCATTTCACAGGTCTCTGACATTTCTGTGTCATACAGAGACATTTAAATGGCTTCCTGGTTACCAGAATCTAGGGTAAAAAGGAGGACTATTTTTGAACAGTGTCCCATAAGTTCCATGTCAAGATGTGTAAGATAAAATACCAAACCAAAGCAGTTGCTTATATGACTAATAGCTATCACAGCACTACTGTAGTCATGGCACGTTCTACAAGTGACTGCCTTCCAACAGCAAGACTTTCTTAAGGACAGTCTTTAGCCACCCTGACATGCACTTCCAAAATTATTTTCAAAGAAGTAAGAGAAAAAATGGAATAAAATCCAGACGAGTAGCTGATAATTGTTCATAGGGGAAACAGAGAATAAATAAGATTATCCACACTAAACTTTAAACTATGTGGTTTGTGTACTATGTGGTCTGTCTAGATTTGACCCTAATCCAAGATACTATTGTGGAGGAGAAATAGGAAAGTTTGCTGGGAATATTTTGAAACAACATGGTTATGTTTTATTTATTTTGGAGGAAAGGGGGGGCATAGTGGAAATAGTTGGATTTGGCAAGAAAATGCAGTCATCCAAACCAATTGCTTCAAAGGTGAAGTTTTTTTTTTTTTGCTGCAAATTACACTATCAAAGACTTTGTGAGTCTTAAATATACATTCTTGTCAAAATCAAAAGAAAAAAGCAACCACACAGTCCAAGACAGACAAGACTCCTCACTAGGTCATTCATCTAAATTCAAATTATTGCTCTGTCCTCATAGAGTGTCAAAACCACTCACATGTTGTTAATCTTCATGTATCTTTTTCAGTCTTTAGAGATATTCAGTCCTTTTCACCAAGTATTCACTAGAAGAGGGTCTTGTGCTTGGACCCTCCACAACAGAAGTCAGCTCGACTACTTTCATATACTACTCCAGTGAAGGACAGAAGGAGCTGCAGGAGAAAAATACGTTTTGAAATAATGAAGTATTTTGTGGATGGGAACACCCTTTCTCACCCAGGTCCTTCTAAAACAGAAGCCTGATGTTCTAGGATCCTTTCCCCTTTTCATCCTCAGGACTTAGTTTCAATTCTATGCAAAATGCTGTGTTGTGAGGAGAATTAAGAACCTGATCTAAATTAGCTCTGTTTTAAGCCAGAAGTTGAACCAGATGGCCTCCAAAGGTCCTTTCCAACCAAAATTTTTGTGTTCCTAAGGCTACTGTTCAGTATCACTTTTCACAGGTTGTCAAAAAGGAAAAAAAAGGAGATGTCTAGACTTAAACAGTCATGTCTGGTGACATGCAGTCACTTTCTGATCCAAATATACTCAATGCTCAATTATCTAAAGTCATAATAGCATAAGGAGGTAACCCAGAAAAGATGAAATACATATAATTGAGATTATACGAATATAAGTAACATATTCACCTTTGAAAATTAGATAAGCGGAGCTGGAGACAGCTTTAAATAGAAACAAGAGGTGCAAGTGGCGTATATTCTATTTTAACATATAGCTGGCCTCCATAACAAAAACCTTCACTGAATGAACCTATGGTTCATTCTAGGCAGTACCTAGAAGTGGGCGGAAGGTTGGAAGACTTGCTTAAAGTACACCTGAATAATCCAGAAATAACATAATCACCTCTACTTTTGAAATCTTTTCTTGGGCATACTTTTGGGAGTGAGTGGAATTTTTTTTTTCCCCCTTTTCATTTTGGAGGCCTGTTCTTTCATTACTGTAGCTTATTCTGTTCATGAAATCAGAAGAAGTTATGCTGACATTTTAATTACTGATCAAAAATGAGGACAGAAACAAGCCAATGAAAATAAGCAAAAAACTTCCTCAACAAACAAAACATAAAAGAACCAACGTGACCCAGTTTTAAACTGTTTGCCCTGTGGTTCCCCCCCCCCTCCAACAGAGGCTCAATTCTTCACATAATATAATGAATAGCACACGCTAAGCATTGAACAAATAGGTCTGTAATTACACTACGGGGTCTTGGTGACACTGATAAAACATTCACCATCACCCTCTCATTGGAATTAGGCTAATTATGTACATAGTTGGGTGTCCATTAATCCTATTATTATTATTATTATTTAACAGTATTATTCATAATTTAAGTTTTCCTTCCTTTAATTTCAGCCCTGTAACAAACGAGAATGTTCCATGCTTAATTAACAGCCAAAAGCTTGAAAGTACAGTATAATGGGACATTATGGGGGCTCTATAGTGAGTTAATGACATAGCAACCAGCTAATGAGAATGAGGAATTTTTACAATGGCATTCTAAAATGAACAGCACAAAAGCACAAGTTGTGTCAAATAACATCATTGCCAGTATCCTTAGTCTTCAGAAGTGAGAAAGACTTTAGGACCATATCCTGCACTCCTCAGAGAAAGAAGATTCATCCATAACCTAGCAGTGGTTTATCTTTAGTAGGAGGAAAGCTAGCTTAGTAAAACTCGTGCTACTGTATTAGCAGTGCCATTCTCAATCTCTCTAGGAGCCATTCTCTTAGGCCAAAATCTGTCTCATACCAGGGAATAAAAGCAGGGACAGGAGAGGAGAAAAAGTTAAGGCTGAAAGAGTCCTAAAACAAACACCTCTTTATAAAATTGCCTTTCATCCTGGGTCATATTAGGCTGACTTGCAGGATGGCAGTGTTCTCTAGACACCATGGAAAAGGTGACTTCTAAAGAAGGATACTTTACTGAATTCAGCATAATACTGATATTTAAGGGGCTTGGATTTTATTCTTATTCAGGTACAAGTTTACTGAGTAATATTCAAGAGATCTGTATACCCTGTCCTCATATGCAAAAGGGTAATAATATTATTTTGCTGCTAGAAGGTGTTGCGGGGACTATCTCCCACAATGGTTGCATGGAGGACAATGAAGAAGAAGGATTTTCAGGTAACTGATCATTCTTTGACTGCACAACAATTAAGAGCCTAGTATTTTCCACAAAGTTTTGCAGTATTAATGCTACTGTAATTTAACCTAAATAAAGCTTACTGAAGTAACTATATTTTTACATTAAGTGATTACAGTAGCATACACAGAATACTCTCTATTCTACCTAATTTAGTAGAGGCTGAACTATTAATTACATCTTTCATCTGGGAATACTTCTCTGTGCTCATTGAAGAATAGCTGGAGTTGCAATCAGCCTAAGATATTTCTCTATAACAGATGAAATTACTTACTTTCCAGAAATGCTTCTCCCTCCTTTGACTCAAAATGAATCCCTTATAATCCCATGTTTTGCATCAGAGACCTAACTTCAAGATGGCTACGTTTAAATTATATTAATTCTACTCCCATGTTTACCTGAGTTGCAAACTATTTTAAAAGTGCCAATTCAGACTCTTACTATCACTAGATACAAGTAAGTGTGAGTGTAGATCTCAGTTGATAATCCTTCATGTGCGTAATGCAAAACTCTGCAGGAAGGAGCAGTCATAAAGTAGTAACCAGGCTGTGTT
The DNA here is from genome assembly GCF_018139145.2 of Gymnogyps californianus. Classification (NCBI taxonomy): domain Eukaryota; kingdom Metazoa; phylum Chordata; class Aves; order Accipitriformes; family Cathartidae; genus Gymnogyps; species Gymnogyps californianus. The sequence goes on along the minus strand of NC_059500.1, from coordinate 77,817,083 downwards.
GCATCATTTCTAGCTCTGTTACCAGAAGTCTGTGGTCTCAAAACCTGCTCCTGAATTCAAAGGTTGGACTGTGAAGTCAGCTCTCATTCAAAACATGTCAGAATAGTTTTCTGCTCAGTGAAACAAAATTACTTATTTGACTTCGAGGAGGAGAAGGAAAATATGGATATCTTTCACCCATCTACCCCAATAATATGTGGAAAAAATAGGCAGAAAAGTGATTAATATGGAATTGTATAAACACGTAAGTGCAAAGAATTATTGCCTCATTTTTCTGTGAGCAAAGGTGAGCTATGGGTTTTAACATATGAATAAGGCTGCATGAGAGAAAGCAAAAGGCACATCAAACAGCATGTCATGGTGTCTCTATTGAAGAACATATGCCTTTTCTTCACAGTGAGAACGAAGATGCTACAGCAGAAAAGAAGTTTTCTTCCTCTTGGTGCTGTTTTCCTGCCTTCTTGGCATTTGTTTCAGTAATTACATTTTTCCCTTCAAGTTTCTATACCGGTTTTGATCTAAGCTGAACATGGGAAAGACTAATTTTGATTTGCTATAAAGGCCTGACAAGACTTGTAATTGTTTACATTTGAGAACTTAACCCTAAAACCAAAATAAAACAAAATAAAATAATTTCTTATTCAAGTGTTATTGGTCCTGCACATATTCTGCATCAAGAGAAAAAGAATTACCGCCTCTCTCATTCCCTTTGTGTAAATCAGAAATGAAAACTAAATAACTGGGCATACCATGTCAAACACTCATAAATCAAATCTGCCCCCAAATAAGCAGTATTCATAATAAAGATATGCAAATAGCATTGACAGAAGCCATGCAAATCATTTCACAAGTAAATCAGGGTAAGTGAGCAGTAATAAATTCCAGTTTGACTGGAACGGCAGAAATTTAGACAAATTAGTGAAAGGTGGGAATGTTTTACAAGCAGATGGAAAGACGGTAATCATTTGATCAAGTGCAACTGGACACTGTAAATTATTCCATCTTTCACTTCAGGATGAGACACGCATGTGATATTAACTTCTTCCAGATTTATTTTTGTAAATCTTTTGGGTGGGGATAAGAAAAGTACAGAAATATCAACAACATCACGTAATTGAATACAAACCTAATCCAACAACTATTAGAACTAGGGAAAAAATTTCTGTTCATTATTGTGGAGTTTAGATGAAGCTCCCTCCATAATGCTTGTAGAAGGGACTTTAAGATAAGGTGCAAACTCATATCTTCTCCTCAAAATATTCATTTCTTTCCTGGCTGCATTATATAAGAGAAAGGGAAACAACAAAGACAATGCTGAGGAACACAAACATGTCAGTGATTCACAAAAGAGAGGATCACTTGCTGTCGCTTTGGACAACACTTAGGCTATGTTAATTCTTGTATCTGATGTCTGGGAACTAGGGTAACAGGTATATTAGAAACTGGAAAGACAGATAAATTAGACAGTTCGATGAGGCAGAACCACAAGTTTTAACCTCAGAAGGCTCATGTGCCCCAGGTACCCAGGCTGAACTCTGGCTTTTCACACACAGACCTTTAACATGAAATATTAAACCAGTGTGTTACTTGTACACACCTCTCTCTGTGGTTGGTATGTATATATTCTCCTTGTGTTATAAATGGCAAGATAGATTATAACCAGCAACTTAAAGCCTGAGGTTCTCTATTATGCAACTGAATCCATAGTCACACACCTACAGTGGAGCCAAAGATTCTGTTTCTAGTTATTTGGCTAGAGTTTATGACATAATTTTTGAATTTACTTATCAAAACAACAGATGAACAGGTTTTCAAACAGGAGTATGAATTAGCTATGCCATTAAAATTTCTGCAGGGAAATATCTAGAGTAAAGTAAACTTCCCAAACAAGGAGCCAGTCCTTCCTTCACAAGAGATGTAGTTTAAGGCAGCAAAGCTTTGTCAGAGCTTCATTTCTCCTGTACCCTCAACTCCTTCCCTATTGGAAAGATAATTTTTCACTAGCTTATTTTTTTTTCTTCTCTGCCATTTTTTTTCCAAGGCACAAACTTTAGTCTAATTTCTTAGGTGACTGAGATGCTAATCAAGCAACTCAAGACAGAGAGGCTAGTGAAAATAATCAAATGTGAAACTGTCCAAGGGAAACACTCCACTTTGAAGTAAAAGAGAGGAAATTGTCATTTTGAAGCCACTAGAGACAGCCTTCCTGTTACAAAGAAGACCCTGGGGAGTCACTACCTGATTTGCTCTTAATTCAGGCTGGCATCTCAGTGACAGGGCAATTGTAATTAGGATGAATAAAATGAGAGATGTGCCAGCTCCCCAATTTGTAATTCAGTGAGCGACATTAAAGACACAGCATTTTGTTTAATTTTTTGAAGAATCAGGCACTGTGCTAACAGGTAGCAAGACTTCACCCTATGGGGATGAGTTACATAAAATCTGAATCTCTCTCCATGCAGAGTACGACTATGATACAGGCAAGGGAGCCCAGATGGTTATGTTCTTCTTGTTGGAATTTTAGGCAATCTTTAGGAAAAGTTAAGATAGAAAAACAGATGTTGGGATTTTTTTTTTTTCCTTCTGTGTTCAGTTATGCAAGAGGAAAACAATGGAGTTTCACTGAGGTAACAGACATCAAAATTTGATCTTTCATCTTTTCATCCAGCTAATGAAAATTACAGGGTACAGATGCATCAAAGACAGTTCTTATCTTTGCCATTAGAATCAGTAACTCCAAAAGAGAATATTTTCAGTATCATTTTCTGGGTATTTACAATTCATTGCCAGGTAAAAATAACAGTTGTTCCAGAAAATGTGTAAAGTTACATATGTAAAAACTAGAAGTTCATATTTAGGAACTGAACTCCATTCATGAACTCTCTTAGAGTGAGATGTCCTAAGTGACTCCAACAGAAAAACATGCACAATGGGAAAGTTTGATGTCAGTCTTCATCTCCAAACATGAACTAAAAAACTCAGACAGAAACAGCATCCTCTTGAAAACAAACAAACAAACAAACAAACAAAACCCAACCAACCAAACAAAACCCCCTGACCCAGATGTAGGCATGGGATTGCAAAGAATAAGTGAGGACAGTTATGAAATAATCAGTTGGTGGCTTTACATGTGAAGAAACGTAGTTCCCCAGAGGCTGAGCTCTGGCTTTGACTCTTGTTCAATAGCCACCAGCACGTATCAAGTACCCTGTGAAAGAGACAACCAGGGAGTGATAAGTACACTGCATATAATTTTAGCACTTTGCTTCTGTGAGTTGAAACAAGGCCCTGAATATGAATGCAATTCAAAGCTGGGAAAGTTTCCTTTTGTACAAATTTGAATGCTACACTTGGGCACTGAAACATGCCAGTATATAGCTTTTTTTTTTTTTCCTTTCTAAGAGTTGCATTTTAAAAGTGGAGGCAAAAGTACCAGAAGCCTGCAGAAAATTTGTATTTGAATGATTCGTTGGTATGGTTGGCTGACACTTGGAAATCTGCATATACTCAGAAAAGCCTTTGTGTCTTCAGACTTTTTTTCAAAACAAATACAAACTTTAATGCAGGATCTGTGTGACCATTGGTGGATCCATCAACATTGCAGGGGCCACAAGTCCAACACAATCAAGTCCTCCTCTGCCATAACAGGTCAAGACGGTAAATACAACTTTAACCATGCTCTGTCACTTAGCTTAAAACTTGGCCACGTCCAATTTGTAGTAGTGCCTGGATCTAATCCTAGTGAAGTTGCTGTCTATACTACAGATTGAAGCAGGTTTGTAAGCAGGTGGGTCAGGAGACAACCTTACCGTGATTGGTCCCTCTGGCAGTTCTGCATCTGTAATGTAGTTGGACTGTCAGAGTTACCCGAAGATTTCTCTATTCTTGGGCGGTCAGTCCACTCTGTGTCACAACCATTAAATTCTGTTGATAATATCATTTTTCAGAGGGAAGGTACCTTCCTTTCTGACTTGCTCCAGCTGCCTCCATCATCTTGTTCTGTCAGGAAAGTCATCTACTGAAGAAGCCAACTGCTATGTATTTCTATTACTTCTAGTTCTATGTTTACCAAATTAAATTCTGTATGCAGCTGTGTAGGAGCTGGCTATCTATCTATCTATCTATCTATCCATCCATCTATCTATCTATTTATCTATCTAGTTTTTCCCTGACACTGGAAATTAGCAATTCCAAACTCTGACATTAAGTCTCACAAGTGTTGTCACCAGACTGCAGCCTCATCATCATTACATCAGGGGGTGTAAAACCAGCAAAAAAAAAGTGGGTCTCTGCACAGGACATCCACACAGTCTTAAAGGAAATCAAGAAGAGTAGAAGATGTGCCTGTTGAGGGGAAAGAAAACGACACTTTACGTTTAAGCAAATGAAAAGATAACTGGGAGCTGAATCAGATGATTGCTATTAACAACAGAGGATGAAGAAAAGCTCCTTAGCTATCACATCTCAGCCCCAAATGAGCAATTCTCTTTGTACTCTAATCTTTTGAGACCTCTCAGTTTGAAAACCAGGATTTGAGACATGAGAGCAAAAAATTTTTACTTCTAGTCCGGCATCCCACCATTACCTCATTCCTCAGAAAGCAATCAAGCTGGCTAAAATCCCCTGGCAATATCCTAAGCTCTCTGTTTTTAAATCCCCCCCAGTTTTGTCACCCCATTTCACTCAGCTGAATCCTAGCAACAGTTTTGTTTCCCGTTTTCATCAACAACATGGTTAACTTTTCTACTGGAACAAGGTCTTGCGGCTCTCCTTTAATAGCCCAGCAACCACACAAGTGTAAAATCTGTTAAGGTTTGATGGGAAATAATAATAATGGCAAATAAATAAAGCATTGCAAATTACTGCTGGCCAAAGAAGCTAGGGAGGATAAGAGGACTTGTATGAATACATCCATGGAAACTGGCTAGAGAGCATTTAGGCCTGTTTTAATGAGCAAAAGGACAAGCTAATGATGGCTGGAAAGTAATGGGAACATTGAATTAAACACAATTCATTGTGTTCAAATTAAACCCATCTTCAACAAAACATTTTAAAAAATCAGTAAATAAAAGTAAAATCTTGTTAATATCACTAGACAATGAGAAAACTCCAGCAAAAACTTGACAAACTTTAAATAATGGTATTAACTCAGATGTGAGGAATTCTGAGTATTACAACAAATAACCAGCTAGGCTAGGAAGAAGATACTGAAAACATTTAAAGGGGAGGTGAATGATTGACTTTCTGAGTGAAACAAAATGGGCAGATGGGTGCTAAAATCTAACTTGTATACTTGACAGTTGGAGCTGACATATATATGCAGTCCTAAGTCATTAATGAATCATGAAAGACACAAGGCCATTACTCCCATTATATTTTGGATAGGTAGACAGGAGCCAGCACTTCACTCCACACAAGCCACAGGGTGCCAAAAGTGAGCCTGAGTCTATAAAAGTACATATACATCTGCCCTCTTCTGTAACTGCCCAAGAGTTTGAAGACACACTTGGACTGCATCCAGAGCTCCCCATGGAAGGAAAACTAATCCAAGTTACCTTCTCCACCGCATTTGAAATGCTAATTGAAGCTCAAGGTTGTGTCCAAAAATCACTTTGCATTCATGTTATGCCAGCCTGCTCTTAGGTGTAGCTTTGAGTCCACATCTAGGAAATGACGATGGAGAAACTTCAGGTTCAGACCCCCACTGAAAAACAGAACCTACTTGCAATGTGTATTGAGCCTGTCTTGGCCACTTGCACTTATCCTATTGGGGACTGTGGCAGAATCACAGGAGTTCAGGCTACCCCTTCAAGGACAAAAATATCCTGTGGTGGAAGAAGAGATGGGATTTGTAACGAGCTTGATCTTGGGAAGCCAACAGGTAAGTTACAGACGGATAAAGGAGCGTGGGTCTGGGATCACACCAAGCCTAAGTATGATTCTTGGCCCAGAATGGCAAAGTCAATATAGACAGCCATAAATGCTACCCACTGCCTTATTTAGAGAATTCAGCTTGTAAAAGTAATCCATTCTGTAGGGGATTACACCTGTGTCCTAAGCCATGAGGATGAAAAGCTTTGCACTATTCGAATACAAATCTGGTTATTGTGTGCACAGACTAGACACAGAACTGAGCTACTAATGTGCTTAAAATTCAGGCTCCTGGTTCCAATCAGATAAATCCATTCTTTTTCAAAGTATAAGAGAAAAGGCTCATTTTTACCCCTGGCATAAGAACATGCAGGGGTGTAACGAATCTGGCTCCCAGTAGAGCTAGAAAATTCTGTGAAATATCTGATAAATATTTGTTCAAATGCTTTGGACCCTGACCCAACAAAGCATGTGTACAGATGAAAAGCAGGTAAGTACTCCCAGCAAAATGAAAGGAATATCTGTATAACTATTCACAGGTTGAAATCAAGCATACAGTGAAACATTTTCCTGGGTGGCTGGTTTATGGCTGGTATGAGCACGGACTCTAAGCACAGAACTATTAGTACAATTTATTTCAGACAGAGAGGAATCATTGCTATTATTGTTATTACTGATACTTTGCAGCCCTTAGAGTGGATGCACTTTGACTTTTATAATGTTTTTCCTTGATCCTAGTGTGGCTTGTTCCCATTCCCATGTATCACAAAGCAGTTTATGCTGGCATAACTGCATCTACAATAGGCACTTATGTTGGTATTTCTGTAACAGCACATCAGAAACTGATGAGAAATAAATAAATAATAACAACAACAAAATCCTTATTCTCCTATATGGAACATCCACACCAAACATGGAGTGCATTCTGTTATGTACTTTTGCTTCTCAGAAAGAATAAAACAACCATCAGAAAGATGCAGGCAAGACTGAACATACAAAACTGCTTCCATACAAGAAGAGATTAAACAGCCCAAAGCTCAGACAAAAAAGGTCTGAAAGGATTGAGAGAGGTCTCTAAATTGTGAAGAGGAATAGCGAATGAGTATTTATTGTTTCTCATGGCACAAAAATTATAGGTAGTCAAACAGAATTATCAGATGGGAAGTTTTAAAAGCAAACAAAGGAAGGCACTTTTACATAAAACAGAATTAATTGTGTAACTTGTTGCCACAGTAACTTGTGGATGCCAACCGCATCAAGCAGATTCAAAAGATGATTAGACAACTTAATGAAGAGAAAGTCCTTTCTAAAGGATAGATAAAGATGTAAACACTCTAGGTGTCAAGGCTGTGCGCTGACTGAATACTGGGGAAGTATTAATCTGCGCATGTTCTGCTTCTGGACTCTTCCAGGTCATTGTCTATAGGATATTGGGCTAGATTGCAGAAGCGTTTAGATCCCAGGATAGGCATGGAAACATAGTTTGGCATGGCAGGCAAACATGGATGGATTTTGTCAGTCTCACACCCTGCTCTCTTTTCGCAGCTAGGCCTACAACACCTTCATTTACTGTGGTTTTTCACCTGCTTTGTGAGTCCACAGGTCCAGTGCAAATAGGTCAGACTAAACTACAATCCTCTGATTATTTTTGTTTAGCAGAAATGGAGCTGGAGAGAGAAAGAGGTTCTGGCACTAGATTACATCTGAGCATGGCTCACTAAAAGCCCTAAAGGAAACTGTTTGAGGACCCCGTCTACAGCCACAGCTTAGCTCTGCCCTCCTGCATCATGTCTCTTGCTTTATGGCCGCCTACACCTTGGCGAAGGGATGCAACAATATAAAGGTTTGCTTTATTGTAAAAAATCGGTGCAGTGAATATCTAGTTGCCAAATTGCCTAGATAGCACCACTACTTAGGTTTAGAGGACTGCTATTTTCTTTTCAAGCATCTCAGTTTTCCACAGGTGCCAAGTTAGGAGCTGCCTTACAAATCCAAGCCTACTACACTTCTTAACCTGGCAGAACTTGACAGTATAAATGATTTAGGTTTATATTTGTAAAGGCATCTAGGTGCCATTTCACATCCAAAATAATCATGCTCACATTCCTGACCTTTTGTGCCTTTTGGTTAACATCACAGAGGAAAACATTGCCCAGAAAACCTGTGTGAAGCTGACTTCTACAGTCAAACAGCCCTCTCTTGCAAACATCTGAGAGCCTTCCAGTCTCCTTAGTTGTGATTAATGGGTCTATTCATGTGTGTAAAGTTATTAACAGAAATATTCATACAACCAGATACTAAACCAATAAGGAATGAATTAACAGGTTAAAATGGGTGTACAGAGCTGATCAGGTTATGCTCCAGCTTAACTTCTTTGTAGTCACCTAAATTATTTCTTTATAGCCTATAAAGAAAAAAAAAGCCCATGCAGAAAAACTTACAGCTGAGAATCCTATGTGGCTGATTGCTGGCTTTTTTTTTCCCCTTGTCACAGGTTCACCTTGGCTAACAGGCAAACTCCCACCCAGCTGCTCACTCCCCCCTACTCATCGGAAGGACAGGGGCAGAAAATAGGAAAAAGAGAAACAAGAAAGCTTGTGGGTTGAGATAAAGACAGGGAGATCATTTACCAGTTATTGTCATGGTCAAAACAGACAGGAAAATGAACTTAATTTACTGCCAATTAAAATAAATTTGGGCAGTGAGAAACAAAAAAAGACAAAGCTTAAAGCAGTATCTTTCCTCTTGCTTTCCCAGAGTCTCCAGACTCCCCTACCCACCCTGATTTGCCCATGGAGGTAGACAGTACAGTCAGTACCTAGCAGTTTCTCTCTGCTGCTCTTCCCCTCTCATACTTTTCCCCTGCTCCGACGTGGGCTCTCCACAGGCCTCAGCTCCTTCAGGAATATCCACCTGCTCTGGCGCGGGGTCCTCCACAGGCTGCAGTGTGGATATCTGCTCCAGAGTGATCCTCTCCACAGGCTGCAGGGGGATCTCTGCTGCAGGCTGGGCGCACCTCCTCCCCCTCCTCCTTCTCCGGTGTTCACATGGCTGTTTCTCACTCTTCTTGTTCCCTCCTCCTCTCCGTCCAGTGTTTTTTGCCATTTCTTAAACGCGTTTTCACAGAGGCACCACCAGCCTCGCTGACAGGCTCAGCTGTGCCCTGTGGTGTGGCTGTTGCAAAGCCAGCTGGAACTGTCTGGAACCGGCTGCGTCCAGTATGGGCAGCCCCGGCCTCTCCTCACAGAGGCTGCCCCTGCAGCCTCCCTCCGCTTGCCACCAAAGGGGCATGGGCACCCAATACATTTCTGAATGCTTATGTTCACTGAAATTGTGAGGAAATGCCATAGAAATCCAGAGCAGAACATCACAAAAGGTAAGTGTGTTAGGAAGCGTTCACTCAGGAAACGTGGTCGTACCAGGCTGCGTTCACGCTGCTGGGACAGGCACTCCGTGGGCAGCGAAAAGTGCATGTCTCCTGCCATAAAATGAAACACAACTAAAGAATACCATCACACACACACAAAAAACCAGACTTTTGCTTCAGGGGAGATGTTTAAGGTGGAGATTAAGCCATCCGTACACAACGACCGAGGGTTTGACAAGGTGGCCTAACAGGCAGTTTGAAATTAGACATCACACTTAGGCTCTGGCTGAGGTACTAAACGGGCTCCAGAAGAAGCTGTCTCTCTAGGGATACAATAGTCCATTGCTGCTTCTGAAGGAACTGGTAATCTCGGACAGAAATTACCACTAGAGGGACCAGTGGTCTGACCTCTCTGAAGAAATCCAGAGTTTCTGTGCTCCCAAATGTCAGCCGAAGTCTTAAATATGTGGGATCGTGGTGACTTTCTTGATGTGGGTGTCACTGGTGAAGCTGTCTTCTGTGCAATTAGGCAGCCCCATCTCGTCTTCATCTACCACTGCCTGTTTCGCATCTGGGTGATGGGGAACACAGAGCATACTACACCTTTCTTAAGGGATATATGAAAAGATAGAACAACTTTTCCCCTGTTTCTCAACAAGGACAGAAGAGGACATTGTGCACTACACTTCAGCAGAAAACCTATAGGTTAAATATGAAGAAAAGCTTTAACCAGCCTCAGAGGAACAGTTCAGGCAATGGAATAAAATGCCAGAAGAGCTTGTGTAAACAAGGAAATAATATTCAAGGCAGGATGTGATACCCAATTATTAGGGATGGAAAAAGTCTATGAAATCAATCCTGCCAGTATGCAGGGAGATGGGGTAGCTGGCCAGAGGCCTCCGTTCCAGCCTTAATAAATGTGTGTAGGAGAAGACTGCATTAGCAGTTAAAGGAGACTCCAAGGGTGCAAGCACAGAGCATGATATTAAAGGGCAGAGACAACACTCTATTTACAATAAAATAAACATCATTTACACATGTGCTGCCCATATAACTGAGAAGATGGGAAATGGAAGCAGGCACTGTCAGGCTACATTTAGAAGAGATGTGTTTGATGGAACATTTCAACGTGCTTCGATTGAGACCCCTGCTACTTTCCTTTTGAAAATTGTAGAGTAAAATGTGCTGGTGAATTGTAAAGGTTTCATCCCCCTTGATGTATTTTTATTGAACACGACTTGCAGGCTTCAAATTTTAATATTCTGTCCCTAGACTGCTGTCACTCACCATATCACACTTCTCAATTCACAGGGGTTAGAGTTTGGGGGAAAATGGCCCAGACATAATCATTAGGACACTTCGTTTATCATAGGACTATATTGTCAAAATGTAAATTTATATTTTATAATTCCCATGGGAAATAAAAAGATGGCATTTAAAAGCAAAAACATAAACAAAAAATAAAAGGGTGTTTTTTCTCGCTAACTGCCATGCTCTATCAAAAACCCAAAGCATTTTCTGATTATATTCCATCTATTTCCTAAGTGCTTGCTTCTCCTTCTTAGGAACTTTTTCGTCAGAGTTTCAAAATAATTTCATGCCTGCCTTTCCCTCCTAAGCCATCCAATGTGTAAACTTACAGATGGCAGCGTCCTTCTCAGACGTCATTTTCATTGCTACTAACTTCTGTGCCTCTGAAGGAGGCCAGCTTATGGTTCTGTTATGCCACTAATGAGTCTCCCATCTCTTCAGCAGTAAACAGTCTTTTTACTAGTCAATATTTGTGCTGCATTGTGCACACAATGCCCTATGAATCTTGCCCCCGCTAGTGAGCATATTTTGTGAATCTAAATAGTTTTTTTGTTGTCTTCCAGAGACTCAGGATTACTGGCCTTTTGTTGTATATCCACAACGTCTTGTGTACTTAGATCATAAATTTTCCATGAAAAATGCATGCCTGTGGCAGTGGGCAATCTAACTATCTATATTATTTATTCAGTCTCTCTGGAGCAAAAGCTAAATATATTGACTTTTCACTGGTTAGGCGTGCTTGGTCCCTGTGATTCTACCTGGAATAAAACACAGAGCTAGGTCATTTGGAAAGCATGAGCTTTTCCAGGAAAAGCTCAAATTCAATATCACAGTACACCCACTGGGCTTCACTGTAAAAAATGGATGAAATGGGATAAAGGAAGCACTAATTAGCCATATTAGTACTCTGTGAATCTGGGAGCATGGTACAGACACAATAAAGTACAAAAGGCTTTTAATTTATGTTTATTGCTAAATAGGATAACCAGGTAAAACTAAATAGAATCATATCTTGGCAATGTCCTAGGAAATAAACAACAATTTTTCTCAAACATATAAACTGGAATATAAGTTATAATTAATAGCAGGAAGGGCTCATGAGCTAAATAAAATTGCCATAAGTAAGAGCCACCACTCTGTCTATGACCATTCCAGAGGTGGAGTTTTCAGAGAGATGCCAGAACGGGTCTGTTGAGTTGCACTGAGATGTCTGGTTGCACTGGAGCTAGTCTAGATTTATTATGATGTACCTCAAATGAAAATTGGACTTTGATCAGCTGAGTCAAAACCCCTAAAAGAAACCATGAGTTCAGAATACCTCAGACTAGAAGATTTGAAACTGTATTTCAATCACAGTTGAAATGGAAGGAGCACGTTGTATCCTCTACCAGAATACCTCTTGCAAAAAAATGAAAAATCATCTAGCAGTATCATTAACTGTTGGATGAGCTGCAGTTTCCTGGGAAGGCCCTAATGATTGTGCCAGCCAGGAATTTTGACTAAGTGACTTCGGTCGTTCCTCACAGCCTCCCTTCCCAACATATGATACATCTACAGTTCTGCCAAATCTTGGGATATTTGAACCTGACACTGTTCACTGTGTCACTGACTATTCAGGAACTGGGATATGTTGAAATCACTTTAACACAGAAGGCATCCAAAATTCTAGGGAAATGGGGTTTCCACAGCTTCCCTTTCCTGCTTGCTGCGTTCTTCATCCTAGATATCTTGATAGGCAGCAAATACTATAAGGATCCTCAGACTAGTAACAAATCCTATGGAGCTGGAGACCATTTAATCAACCTCTCACTTGCATCCACCATCCTGCCTGCATCATGTGGAAGAAAATTTTAAAATAGGAATTAAAACTCAGCAAACTCACATTCAATTAATAGTATTCATATTAATAATTGCCGTTGCGGGACTTATCAGGAAATAATTGACCTTGTCAGTGTTATGCGCCCTCTGTGTTGCTGTTAGATCCTTCCACTCCCCTCATGCTTAATTATAACTTGATAAAGCCAAAAGGAAGTTTATTTTCCCCTTCCCTGCCTTACCCATAGAATGTCAAAGAAAAGGGAAGGGGGGTGGGAGGAGGAGGGATGGATCTCCTAAAACATGTAATCTGCTCAATTAATAAAGTGAATCTAACGGAGTTGCTCCCTGGGGCCTGACAAATGCACCTGTCGCCATCACCAGACAACTGATATAAAGTACGTGTCCAGACGCTTTCCCCCGCCACCACTCTCTCTATATGTATTTTAAGAAAAGAAATCTCTAATTCAAGCTAATGGGGGAGTGGGCTGACCTGTTTTTTATGTAAAACTGATTCATTGCAACACTTATGCTGCTCAGCTGGCAAAAGTTAGCACAGCAAACACAGGACTTTTTACAAATGTATTAAATGGAAGAAGGAATATACGTATACTTAAAGAACAGACATTCTCTCCCCCATCTGCTGGCTTTTTAACTATGATTTCGTACATCGGCCTTGAGCTGTCATTCCAGCAGATTTAAGACTCACGTGATTGGAACATTGATAAGGAAGTGATGCAGGTACTCCTGTGTGTGCAAACTGGTGGCTGTGCCCTGGTGATTAGAGAGGAGATGAAAACACTCAGTCCTCCTGCTGTCATTGACGTATTCATCCCTAGACGCAGTGGCTAACTTTGTCTCCCTGAAGATCCTTTTAAACAGTCAACACAGGGATGGAGTGGTACATACAGGATGAAGAAAGCCTTCTGCCCTTCGGATTTCACCTTGTGTGACCTTCAGCGCAGCCATTTAAGCCCTTGAGTGGCTCTGTTTTCCAGACTGTAAAAGGGGCAGAGTAGTCCCATAAAGAACTGACTTACCTGTATCCTTGTATGACTGTCTCCCTGAGCAGGAATCGGAGCTGTAAGAAGAGGATTTTGCAAATTAGATGTTAGTACCTAGCTACCTATTTAATAAACAAGGTATCCATGGAGATGAAAAATGTTTACTCTAAGTCTTAATTTTTGTCTTCTTGGGCCCTACAAAATAACTTCTTCTCTAAAATTGTTACCATGGGTTTGGATTTACTTCATACAGCTGGCCAGGAATGTTTCGGTTTTAGTGTGATATTTGACTTGCTGTGCCAGTGCTCAGTACTGGCTGTATTTTCAGTGAAGCCAACTATTCCTTTTCTTTCTTATTTTTCCTTTGGTGTTTGCAGTGCAGTAGGAGTTGGGGATCAATGACAAGCTCATCCAATATTTTTTTTTGCTTCTCTCTAAGGGTCTGGCTATTTTGCCCTTTGAAACACCTGAGTACTTTTGCCTTTGGGCTGAGTGAATGAGGAAGCTCCTCTTCTGTCTCTGTATTGGGTGAGCTTCATTGCTGTAGCTTGCACTCCAGCGATGTGTGCAAAATGTCGCATTTGGTGTTTGCCTTTTTGCCACGTGGGATGACAGCTTCAAAAGGAATTTCCTGGGTAGTCCTATGGGGTTTATCCTAAATTTTCTTCTGAAAGATGTCTTAGGTGGAGTACTTTACAGATTCATCACGTTGCTCAGGCAGCAGGGCCTGCAATTTAACGGCAAATTTTAGAAGTGGGCTCAGTTCACTTTAAAATGAATTAGCTTGTGTCAATGGAGGTTTTATATATCCTTGTTTATATGATCAAGTGAGTTAATCAGTAGGAGAAAGTTTGGAGAAGTGTTTCTCAAAACGTTTGAGCTGTCTGCAAATAGGACTGTTCCATAACAAAATTCTCTTATACAAGAAAATCAGAAATCAGAAAAGATTATAGAACTCCTTAATTCTCCCAAATGTTTGATACAGAATTAATGATTTCTGTAGAATTCTTTAAGAAAGATGAAAACAAAACTGGAGGTATGAGGCCATCGTTCTAGTCAGCCATCCTCCACTGATTTTAGTACAACTATTCTCATGCTTAAATTAGACATACTCTCACAGACTTTACCAAATCAAATTCTGCAAAGTACACAGATGCTTTTTTTTTTTTGCTTTTACATTTTCTATTAAAATTAGGCAACTATATAACATGCACAATGCCTATTTAATGCAGGTAAACCCAGAAGTCCTAGTACTTCTACTGCTTTCAGGTAGCAAGATACATTTGCCTATATTAACATGAGAGCATAGGTTAGACACAATGAACCGACCCCAACTTTTTTTTTCTGTCTGAAGCCAATGAAAGCAGAGTAAGTCCCAGATATAATGAGCCTAACTTCAAGTAAAGGAAAATCCAGTGTAAGGTTGCTGCTGCTCTTCTACTGCAAGGGTGGCATTACCTATTTCTTCTCCCACTCTTTCCATGCAGGATCATATCAGTTTCTGTGTTTCCATATTCTAATTTCAGACTTGTTTTCTTCACAGCGATGAGCCAGTCTCAGCACCCAGACTGAGAAGACTGGATAAATAAAGAGCACAAATGCTTTCATCTTGTTAAGCTTCAAGCTGGTTATGCAATCTCGCAGTACCATAAAATGTATCCTTTCAGTATCCGGCTTAAAAACCTTTAGTGTGTCCTGAGGCGATCACTGGGCCAAGGAAGAATGGAATAACATTCAAAGAAGGAGTTCTTTGGTCACATTCCCAGCATAAGCCATCCTGAACATCATCACATAGGACCTTGTTCCTGAGCTGAGGCTGCTGAAGATCCTGTCCTAAACCAGGTCTATCTGATCTGAACACCAAAGGAACCTGCATAGATTTGGAGGTGGAACTGGATTTTGTACGACTGTCATGCCCCAAAAATGATGGCTGGTTCAGGCTCTACCACAGACCATATGAAAGCCCATATGTATAACACTTTTTGACGAAAAAGGCACAAATCTGGATTTAAGTTATAGGTAGAATATATATGCACTTACTTCATGGGTAAACAGGCAGGAAGCTATGGGAACTATCAATCAGAAAGTTAACATTTAATCTGTGTTCAACACAAACTTTTTATATGCCTTTGCCTCCACCTTCCTCCCCAGTGACGGTAATCCTTAAAAAGTAAATTTATGCCTTAAGAGCATGAAGCAGCTTGAGATACGAAATCTAGAGTACTGCAGCAGGGTAAGCTCTTCTGTGCTTTGTGAAGACAAGGGATCTAATGCTTAAAGTGCTGGCATAGACTGCAAGGCACTTTTTGGTTTTTTCCCCCTTTCTTTGCTACTAGATTTCCTTCCTGCCCAATTTTGGCCAAGTCACTTGAATTTGTGGGTTAAATTTAAAATGGAAAGAGTGACACTGCACCACCTCACAGCAACAGAGGGGATGATATTTAGGTTCTTTAGTATAAGAGTGGCAAAGGCACCCTGGACAGCTGAATGGTAAATTGAAGAAATATCATTAATAAGCCCCAACAAATTAACAGCTAGCCCATAAGCCAGTACCTTTGTGTCCTCTATACAAATTCACCGTGCATAATCCTTTCTTGTGCTGAGCTCTGCTGATAAAGGAAGGATTCGTTAAAAAATATTTAGTGCTATTCATTATGGAAGCCATACAGGGCTCCTGCTTGTCAGCGGAGGTTTCAAGAACCAGTCTGAAGACTTTGGAAAAAATATGAAAAATCCCTCAGTTTAAAAGGAGGGGGGCGAAAAAAGAACATTTTTCTATACTTCAGTAGGAGCTTTAAGAAACCAGTTTGGTTTTCAATAGTGTCCCTGTGAATAGAAGCCAGATGGTCTTTAAACCAGCATTTCCCCCACCATTTTAGGCATGAAAGCCACTACTCTGATGGAGCTGCAAGGAGGAGAGATAAGAATGGTAGGATACAGGCAGCACACAAAGGAGAAATAAGAAATCCTTTAAATGGGGAATGAAACACACTGTTTGACAGCTAGAAAAGGGGGGAGTGTCAGGAAGGTAAAAGGGCAGGCTCCATAGGGGTAAGCAGAAATAATGGAGTGTAGAGTAACGGGATGTGAAGGGGTTATAATGATCATGGTAGCCAAGTGTGTAATTTGCAGTGAATAATTGATCCAGTGCCTTTATCTTTTTTATTTTTTTTTACTGTTTCTCATCAAGAAGATCACAATTTTCTTGCATCTGTTCCATCCTGATGATTCAGTGAGTGATTTCTGCAATTGAAGCTTGGTCTGTATACTGAACACAAGCAAAATTCATTGTGAATATACAATATCAGAAATCCTAGTTCAGTTTTGATGGAACACATAAATCACATGGTATTTTGTATTTTCTCTAATTAGTGAGTGTAACTCTAACAATTGCTGTGACATTTCTCCCAATTATGTATTCAGAATATGTTTTTCATGAATATTCTTTTAAAATGGACTTTCTCTCCAAATGTTTATGACACTAAATTCATTGGCCAGAATATTACTGCAGTTTTTGACAATCATCTAGAGACTTAAAATTCCACGGTACTTTTTTGTTAAAGAGGAAGAGATGACATGAGAGACCAGCCCAAATTCCAGCATATATAATTACTCTCCCCACGTGAAAATATCTGATATGGTCTTCATTAAATGAAATAGATCTCCAAGCCTCTGCTTGCCTCTCACTGTAGAGACACTGGTGTATGTGTGACTGAAAGCAAATGTGCAGATTTCTCAGATATGAGATGGGCTGAAAATACCTCCAAACCAGAAAGAGTCAACTGCCTATCATGGAAGCTAGAGGCAGAATTACATGCTCAATAAGTAAGTAAATGCTTGCTTGGAATGCTAGGAAGACAATCTCAATGCACTATGCTGAAGCAATAACAAATCCCCAAAAAACAAGTGTGGTCTCATTTCATGAAAAATCATAACATTCCAGAGGGTAGGGTTCAGTCTAGTGAGAACCACAGAAAGGATAAGAATGTAATTAACACACAGACAACATCATTCAGAGACAGAAACAATGCACAGCACAGGAGGAATGATGGTGACAGGAGTCTGGAGCAAGGAAGACTTAGCCTTGGTAGAACAGGATGAGGTTAGAGAATACTTAAGTAAACTAGACAAATGTAAATCCATAGGCCCTGATACAGTGCACCCACAAGTGCTGAGGGACATGAATTATATCATTATGAGGCCTCTTGATAATCACTGAATGATTATGGCAATTGGGAGAGATGCCTGAGGATTGGAGGAGAGAAAAGTTCACTCCTATCTTCAAAAAGGGAAAGAAGGAGGGCCCGCAGAATTACAGGCCTGTCCTCCTTGGGAAAGTGATGGATTAGTTAATACTGGAAACCTTTTCCAGGCACATGAAGCACAAGAAAGACAACAGGAGTGGTCAGTATGGATTCACCAAGGGGGACGCAAGTTCAACCAATATGATAAACTTCTACGGTGAAATGACTGGCTTGGTAGATGAGGGAAGAGCAATGTACATTAATTACCATGACTTCCATAAGAATTTAAAAATTGTCTGCCATAGGATCCTCAAAAGGAAGCTGATGAAGTATGGGCTAGATGAACCGTCGATGAGGTGGATTGCAAAGGGCCTAGAGGGTGGTGATCAGTGGCACAAAGTCTAGTTAGTAGCCAGTCACTAGTGGTGTACGCCAGGGGTAGATCTTCATTATTTATGAAGATGGTTGGGTAGAAACTGTACAAAATTCGGAGGAGTGGCAGATAACACCAGAGGGACTTGCTGCCATCCAGAGGGACCTCGACAGACTGGAGAAATGGGCTGAAAGGAAAGTCATCAAGTTTCAGAAAAGGAAACTGCAGAGTAGAGCACCTAGGGAGGAATAACCCCAGGTACCAATATATGATGGGGTCCAACTGAATGAACAGCAGCTTTCCAGAAATGTCTCTGATGGCACTGTTAGAAACAAAGTTGACTGTGAGCCAGCAATGTGCCCTTGGGCCAAAGAAAGCTCCTGGTATCACAGACTGCGTGAGGAGGGCTGTTGGACTGCAGGTCAAGGGACGTAACCCTTCCCTCTCCTCAGCACTGGTGAGACCACACCTGCAGCACTGTGGCCAGTGCTGGGCTCCCCAGTACAAGAGACACACGGACGTCCTGGAGGGAGTCCAGCGAAGGGCCACGAAGATGGTGAAAGGGCTGGAGCATCTCCCGTCAGAGGAAAGGCTGAGGGAGCTACCACTGTTCAGACTAGGGAACAGAACAGAACGGAACGGAACAGAACAGAATAGAATAGAACAGAATAAAACAGTTCCGTCGGAAGGGACCTACAAGGATCGTCTAGTCCAACTGGGTGACCACCTGAGGAAGAAGAGAAGGCTCGGGGGGAACTTGTCAGTGTGCATAAATGTTGGAAGGGTGGGCGCAAAGAAGGCGGAGTCAGGCTCTTTGCAGTGGTGCCTCGTGACAGAACAAGAGGCAATGGGCGCAAACTGGAACCCAGGAGGTTCCTCCTGGAGATCAGGAAACGCTTCTTTACTGTGAGAGTGATGGAGCACTGGCCCTGCTTGAGCAGGGGCTTGCACAAGGTGACCTCCAGAGATCCCTTTGGACGGCTGCCATTCTGGGATCTCTGGCTGGGGCTTTCCCACAGTGCTGCAAGGGGCGAGTCCTTCTCTGGCAGCCTTTTGAGGAGCCAGCTCAGGGCACTCTTTTTGCACCAAGGAGGTCACCAGGCTTTCCCCGCCTGCCTTTTGCCGCGCTGCCCATTGCCGGGCCTTTGCGCTCAGGGCCACCAGCCTCTCATCACAGCGCCTGTCCAGCCTGAGGCTAAACCTGCCGCAGAAGACCACGAGAAGATGGCAAGCACCCTACAAAGCAGGCTTTTCCCCCTTTGGGGCGTCTGCCTCCCTGGCTGGGCGGCAGTTGGGGGGCAGTCCCAGAGACCCCTGTGATGTCACTGGGTAGCGGCTGTGACTGCTCCGACCTCACTGCTCTTCAGCAGCCGCGCAGGCTGTGTCCCGGCGCGTTTGGCCCAGGGCTCCTGCGAGTTCACACGTGCGGCGTGCAAGCTCCAGCAGGACTCTGGTCTTCCACGTGGAGGGGTGCCTTTGAGGGGAGTCTTGGCTGGTGGCGGTGCTGCGGTCCTGCACGACGCCTGTCCCAGGGCTGCGGGCACGAGGAGGGTGCCAGGGCCCTTGGCACCGCTGAAGCCTCCCAGGCGGTTCCTGCGCCTTCCCTGAGCACCTCCTGCAGGTACCCTGGGCTAGCTCAGCCGGCGGTGGTTGTCTGGGAGAGAGCGCGGGGCTCGGGCGGGTCTTGGGCAGGGGACAGCGTGCCTGGGGGGAGCGGAGGCAGGTGTGCAGGGCAGCCCTTGAGGCTGGCTGGCCCGCCGTGCTGAAGCTGCTGCTGACGCTGCTTTCCAGCCCTCAAGGAGGCCCTACGGGAGGCCCTCCCCTCCCCTCTGCCACCCCTTTCTGCTGCTTGCTTTGCTCTCGTGTTTCTAGCGCGACTACAGCTCAGGCACTTTGCACGTCTTTCTTGGCAGGACATGGCATCGGGCGGCAAAGAGGCTCCGGAGCAGAGCGGCTCTGCGGTGGCGGCCGTCCCCAGGCAGAGGCAGCAAGCAGGGCAGTCGGAGGCAGCGGCAGATGCCCGCTGCCCCATCTGCCTGGGCACCATGCGCAACGCAGCCTGCGTGCCCGTGTGCTTCCACCGCTTCTGCCTCGGCTGCATCCGGCAGTGGGCCAGCAGCAGGGCTACGTGCCCGCTCTGCAGGCAGCCCTTTGACCGTGTCCTGCACACGGTGAGAGCGGACGATGACTACCGGGAGTCTGCCGTCGGCCCGTCCGCCCGCCGGCAGAGGAACGCGGCCAGGAACAGGGTGCGGAGCAGATCCCCGCAGCGGCGCTACTACCTGCGCCGAAGGCCCACCAACAGCGGCCCCGCAGCGGGGAGAAGGGGGCCTGACGGGAGGGACCGAGCGGCGAGGGGGGACGCAGCTCCAGGGCCCTCCTGGGCTGCAGGGGAGCGCCCCGCCAGCCCCGCCAGTCAGCCCTACCTCCGCATCGGCCTGGTGGTGGTGGTGCGACCCGTGCCTCTTGGGCTGCCCGAAAGGAGGGACCAATAAACATCGGGACCCTTCCCAGCACCGGGGCAGGCTGGTCCATGCCCCCTGAGCAGCAGCTGGTCTGCGGGTGCTGAAGACCTCCTCATTCAAGGGCCGTGAGAGCCGTGTTCCTGCTGGGTCCTCCTGCTGGTGATTCCACGCCCCGGCTGAGGCTGGTCCATCAGTAGCCCAGCTGATGTGCCAAAGCAGCTCTGCAGGAGCGGCCCCAGGGCCCTCGGGAACAGCGAGCTGCACAGCACCGGGAAGAACTGGTGGAGCCTCCATCTTTGCAGATACTCAGAAGACCTCTCGACATGGTCCTGAGCAACCTGCTCTACGTCACCCACCTTGAGCACGGCGGTGGGACAAGAAGACACCCAGGGGACCCTTCCAGCACCCATTGGTCTGTGTTGCATCTTTTTTTTTAAAAAACGGGTGAATAAAACAGTTTCTCAAGTGAGAAAAGAGGTGCCAATGGTGACGAGAAGTCATTTATTACAAAAATGAGACATTTGATCAAGCCTTCCCCAAGAGGCACCTCCTCGTAGCTTGGCTTCCGCTGAACTGGAGCCCTGGTCACTACGGCTCTTTTACTGCGGGGGATGTCAGCCATCTTAGCACCAAAGGGGTCCTAGCCGTAATGCTGGCGGCACTCCATTGAGCCCTCTGAGGCCCTTTGGCAGGTCTGATGGAGGCTTCTGCTTCCTCCCGCATGCAGCTGGTGCCATCCCATTCCCCGCCTTTGGGCCTTCCCCGAGACGGCCGGCGATGAGCCTCGCACAGTTCCACAAGCCTCTGAACGGCCTCCCCTCGTAACGTCTGGGCACCTCCAAAGGCTCTCGCCCTGCATCTCGCAAGGACTCCCCCAGCCCTGGAGGCGGTGGCCCCAAGCACGCAGCCTGCAAGGTCCCCGCGCAGCGTTTCTGCAGCTGACCCTTTGCGGCTCTGCAGAAAAGGCGTGCGGGTCCTGGTGGACACCCAGTTGCACCAGTAATGTGCCCTTGGGCCAAAGAAAGCTCCTGGTATCACGGGCTGCGTGAGGAGGGCTGTCGGACTGCAGGTCAAGGGACGTAACCCTTCCCTCTCCTCAGCACTGGTGAGACCACACCTGCAGCACTGTGGCCAGTGCTGGGCTCCCCAGTACAAGAGACACACGGACGTCCTGGAGAGAGTCCAGCGAAGGGCCACGAAGATGGTGAAAGGGCTGGAGCATCTCCCGTCAGAGGAAAGGCTGAGGGAGCTACCACTGTTCAGACTAGAGAACAGAACAGAACGGAACGGAACAGAACAGAATAGAATAGAACAGAATAAAACAGTTCCGTCGGAAGGGACCTACAAGGATCGTCTAGTCCAACTGGGTGACCACCTGAGGAAGAAGAGAAGGCTCGGGGGGGAACTTGTCAGTGTGCATAAATGTTGAAGGGTGGGCGCAAAGAAGGCGGCGTCAGGCTCTTTGCAGTGGTGCCTCGTGACAGAACAAGAGGCAATGGGCGCAAACTGGAACCCAGGAGGTTCCTCCTGGAGATCAGGAAACGCTTCTTTACTGTGAGAGTGATGGAGCACTGGCCCTGCTTGAGCAGGGGCTTGCACAAGGTGACCTCCAGAGATCCCTTTGGACGGCTGCCATTCTGGGATCTCTGGCTGGGGCTTTCCCACAGTGCTGCAAGGGGCGAGTCCTTCTCTGGCAGCCTTTTGAGGAGCCAGGTCAGGGCACTCTTTTTGCACCAAGGAGGTCACCAGGCTTCCCCCGCCTGCCTTTTGCCGCGCTGCCCATTGCCGGGCCTTTGCGCTCAGGGCCACCAGCCTCTCATCACAGCGCCTGTCCAGCCTGAGGCTAAACCTGCCGCAGAAGACCACGAGAAGATGGCAAGCACCCTACAAAGCAGGCTTTTCCCCCTTTGGGGCGTCTGCCTCCCTGGCTGGGCGGCAGTTGGGGGGCAGTCCCAGAGACCCCTGTGATGTCACTGGGTAGCGGCTGTGACTGCTCCGACCTCACTGCTCTTCAGCAGCCGCGCAGGCTGTGTCCCGGCGCGTTTGGCCCAGGGCTCCTGCGAGTTCACACGTGCGGCGTGCAAGCTCCAGCAGGACTCTGGTCTTCCACGTGGAGGGGTGCCTTTGAGGGGAGTCTTGGCTGGTGGCGGTGCTGCGGTCCTGCACGGCGCCTGTCCCAGGGCTGCGGGCACGAGGAGGGTGCCAGGGCCCTTGGCACCGCTGAAGCCTCCCAGGCGGTTCCTGCGCCTTCCCTGAGCACCTCCTGCAGGTACCCTGGGCTAGCTCAGCCGGCGGTGGTTGTCTGGGAGAGAGCGCGGGGCTCGGGCGGGTCTTGGGCAGGGGACAGCGTGCCTGGGGGAGCGGAGGCAGGTGTGCAGGGCAGCCCTTGAGGCTGGCTGGCCCGCCGTGCTGAAGCTGCTGCTGACGCTGCTTTCCAGCCCTCAAGGAGGCCCTACGGGAGGCCCTCCCCTCCCCTCTGCCACCCCTTTCTGCTGCTTGCTTTGCTCTCGTGTTTCTAGCGCGACTACAGCTCAGGCACTTTGCACGTCTTTCTTGGCAGGACATGGCATCGGGCGGCAAAGAGGCTCCGGAGCAGAGCGGCTCTGCGGTGGCGGCCGTCCCAGGCAGAGGCAGCAAGCAGGGCAGTCGGAGGCAGCGGCAGATGCCCGCTGCCCCATCTGCCTGGGCACCATGCGCAACGCAGCCTGCGTGCCCGTGTGCTTCCACCGCTTCTGCCTCGGCTGCATCCGGCAGTGGGCCAGCAGCAGGGCTACGTGCCCGCTCTGCAGGCAGCCCTTTGACCGTGTCCTGCACACGGTGAGAGCGGACGATGACTACCGGGAGTCTGCCGTCGGCCCGTCCGCCCGCCGGCAGAGGAACGCGGCCAGGAACAGGGTGCGGAGCAGATCCCCGCAGCGGCGCTACTACCTGCGCCGAAGGCCCACCAACAGCGGCCCCGCAGCGGGGAGAAGGGGGCCTGAGGGAGGGACCGAGCGGCGAGGGGGGACGCAGCTCCAGGGCCCTCCTGGGCTGCAGGGGAGCGCCCCGCCAGCCCCGCCAGTCAGCCCTACCTCCGCATCGGCCTGGTGGTGGTGGTGCGACCCGTGCCTCTTGGGCTGCCCGAAAGGAGGGACCAATAAACATCGGGACCCTTCCCAGCACCGGGGCAGGCTGGTCCATGCCCCTTGAGCAGCAGCTGGTCTGCGGGTGCTGAAGACCTCCTCATTCAAGGGCCGTGAGAGCCGTGTTCCTGCTGGGTCCTCCTGCTGGTGATTCCACGCCCCGGCTGAGGCTGGTCCATCAGTAGCCCAGCTGATGTGCCAAAGCAGCTCTGCAGGAGCGGCCCCAGGGCCCTCGGGAACAGCGAGCTGCACAGCACCGGGAAGAACTGGTGGAGCCTCCATCTTTGCAGATACTCAGAAGACCTCTCGACATGGTCCTGAGCAACCTGCTCTACGTCACCCACCTTGAGCACGGCGGTGGGACGAGAAGACACCCAGGGGACCCTTCCAGCACCCATTGGTCTGTGTTGCATCTTTTTTTTTAAAAAACGGGTGAATAAAACAGTTTCTCAAGTGAGAAAAGAGGTGCCAATGGTGACGAGAAGTCATTTATTACAAAAATGAGACATTTGATCAAGCCTTCCCCAAGAGGCAATACTTTTCCAACCAACCAAGCACCTCCTCGTAGCTTGGCTTCCGCTGAACTGGAGCCCTGGTCACTACGGCTCTTTTACTGCGGGGGATGTCAGCCATCTTAGCACCAAAGGGGTCCTAGCCGTAATGCTGGCGGCACTCCATTGAGCCCTCTGAGGCCCTTTGGCAGGTCTGATGGAGGCTTCTGCTTCCTCCCGCATGCAGCTGGTGCCATCCCATTCCCCTGCCTTTGGGCCTTCCCCGAGACGGCCGGCGATGAGCCTCGCACAGTTCCACAAGCCTCTGAACGGCCTCCCCTCGTAATGTCTGGGCACCTCCAAAGGCTCTCGCCCTGCATCTCGCAAGGACTCCCCCAGCCCTGGAGGCGGTGGCCCCAAGCACGCAGCCTGCAAGGTCCCCGCGCAGCGTTTCTGCAGCTGACCCTTCGCGGCTCTGCAGAAAAGGCGTGCGGGTCCTGGTGGACACCCGGTTGCACCAGCAATGTGCCCTTGGGCCAAAGAAAGCTCCTGGTATCACGGGCTGCGTGAGGAGGGCTGTCGGACTGCAGGTCAAGGGACGTAACCCTTCCCTCTCCTCAGCACTGGTGAGACCACACCTGCAGCACTGTGGCCAGTGCTGGGCTCCCCAGTACAAGAGACACACGGACGTCCTGGAGGGAGTCCAGCGAAGGGCCACGAAGATGGTGAAAGGGCTGGAGCATCTCCCGTCAGAGGAAAGGCTGAGGGAGCTACCACTGTTCAGACTAGGGAACAGAACAGAACGGAACGGAACAGAACAGAATAGAATAGAACAGAATAAAACAGTTCCGTCGGAAGGGACCTACAAGGATCGTCTAGTCCAACTGTGTGACCACCTGAGGAAAGAGAAGGCTCGGGGGGGAACTTGTCAGTGTGCATAAATGTTTGAAGGGTGGGCGCAAAGAAGGCGGAGTCAGGCTCTTTGCAGTGGTACCTCGTGACAGAACAAGAGGCAATGGGCGCAAACTGGAACCCAGGAGGTTCCTCCTGGAGATCAGGAAACGCTTCTTTACTGTGAGAGTGATGGAGCACTGGCCCTGCTTGAGCAGGGGCTTGCACAAGGTGACCTCCAGAGATCCCTTTGGACGGCTGCCATTCTGGGATCTCTGGCTGGGGCTTTCCCACAGTGCTGCAAGGGGCGAGTCCTTCTCTGGCAGCCTTTTGAGGAGCCAGGTCAGGGCACTCTTTTTGCACCAAGGAGGTCACCAGGCTTCCCCCGCCTGCCTTTTGCCGCGCTGCCCATTGCCGGGCCTTTGCGCTCAGGGCCACCAGCCTCTCATCACAGCGCCTGTCCAGCCTGAGGCTAAACCTGCCGCAGAAGACCACGAGAAGATGGCAAGCACCCTACAAAGCAGGCTTTTCCCCCTTTGGGGCGTCTGCCTCCCTGGCTGGGCGGCAGTTGGGGGGCAGTCCCAGAGACCCCTGTGATGTCACTGGGTAGCGGCTGTGACTGCTCCGACCTCACTGCTCTTCAGCAGCCGCGCAGGCTGTGTCCCGGCGCGTTTGGCCCAGGGCTCCTGCGAGTTCACACGTGCGGCGTGCAAGCTCCAGCAGGACTCTGGTCTTCCACGTGGAGGGGTGCCTTTGAGGGGAGTCTTGGCTGGTGGCGGTGCTGCGGTCCTGCACGGCGCCTGTCCCAGGGCTGCGGGCACGAGGAGGGTGCCAGGGCCCTTGGCACCGCTGAAGCCTCCCAGGCGGTTCCTGCGCCTTCCCTGAGCACCTCCTGCAGGTACCCTGGGCTAGCTCAGCCGGCGGTGGTTGTCTGGGAGAGAGCGCGGGGCTCGGGCGGGTCTTGGGCAGGGGACAGCGTGTCTGGGGGGCGCGGAGGCAGGTGTGCAGGGCAGCCCTTGAGGCTGGCTGGCCCGCCGTGCTGAAGCTGCTGCTGACGCTGCTTTCCAGCCCTCAAGGAGGCCCTACGGGAGGCCCTCCCCTCCCCTCTGCCACCCCTTTCTGCTGCTTGCTTTGCTCTCGTGTTTCTAGCGCGACTACAGCTCAGGCACTTTGCACGTCTTTCTTGGCAGGACATGGCATCGGGCGGCAAAGAGGCTCCGGAGCAGAGCGGCTCTGCGGTGGCGGCCGTCCCCAGGCAGAGGCAGCAAGCAGGGCAGTCGGAGGCAGCGGCAGATGCCCGCTGCCCCATCTGCCTGGGCACCATGCGCAACGCAGCCTGCGTGCCCGTGTGCTTCCACCGCTTCTGCCTCGGCTGCATCCGGCAGTGGGCCAGCAGCAGGGCTACGTGCCCGCTCTGCAGGCAGCCCTTTGACCGTGTCCTGCACACGGTGAGAGCGGACGATGACTACCGGGAGTCTGCCGTCGGCCCATCCGCCCGCCGGCAGAGGAACGCGGCCAGGAACAGGGTGCGGAGCAGATCCCCGCAGCGGCGCTACTACCTGCGCCGAAGGCCCACCAACAGCGGCCCCGCAGCGGGGAGAAGGGGGCCTGAGGGGAGGGACCGAGCGGCGAGGGGGGACGCAGCTCCAGGGCCCTCCTGGGCTGCAGGGGAGCGCCCCGCCAGCCCCGCCAGTCAGCCCTACCTCCGCATCGGCCTGGTGGTGGTGGTGCGACCCGTGCCTCTTGGGCTGCCCGAAAGGAGGGACCAATAAACATCGGGACCCTTCCCAGCACCGGGGCAGGCTGGTCCATGCCCCTTGAGCAGCAGCTGGTCTGCGGGTGCTGAAGACCTCCTCATTCAAGGGCCGTGAGAGCCGTGTTCCTGCTGGGTCCTCCTGCTGGTGATTCCACGCCCCGGCTGAGGCTGGTCCATCAGTAGCCCAGCTGATGTGCCAAAGCAGCTCTGCAGGAGCGGCCCCAGGGCCCTCGGGAACAGCGAGCTGCACAGCACCGGGAAGAACTGGTGGAGCCTCCATCTTTGCAGATACTCAGAAGACCTCTCGACATGGTCCTGAGCAACCTGCTCTACGTCACCCACCTTGAGCACGGCGGTGGGACGAGAAGACACCCAGGGACCCTTCCAGCACCCATTGGTCTGTGTTGCATCTTTTTTTTTTAAAAAACGGGTGAATAAAACAGTTTCTCAAGTGAGAAAAGAGGTGCCAATGGTGACGAGAAGTCATTTATTACAAAAATGAGACATTTGATCAAGCCTTCCCCAAGAGGCACCTCCTCGTAGCTTGGCTTCCGCTGAACTGGAGCCCTGGTCACTACGGCTCTTTTACTGCGGGGGATGTCAGCCATCTTAGCACCAAAGGGGTCCTAGCCGTAATGCTGGCGGCACTCCATTGAGCCCTCTGAGGCCCTTTGGCAGGTCTGATGGAGGCTTCTGCTTCCTCCCGCATGCAGCTGGTGCCATCCCATTCCCCCGCCTTTGGGCCTTCCCCGAGACGGCCGGCGATGAGCCTCGCACAGTTCCACAAGCCTCTGAACGGCCTCCCCTCATAACGTCTGGGCACCTCCAAAGGCTCTCGCCCTGCATCTCGCAAGGACTCCCCCAGCCCTGGAGGCGGTGGCCCCAAGCACGCAGCCTGCAAGGTCCCCGCGCAGCGTTTCTGCAGCTGACCCTTCGCGGCTCTGCAGAAAAGGCGTGCGGGTCCTGGTGGACACCCAGTTGCACCAGCAATGTGCCCTTGGGCCAAAGAAAGCTCCTGGTATCACGGGCTGCGTGAGGAGGGCTGTCGGACTGCAGGTCAAGGGACGTAACCCTTCCCTCTCCTCAGCACTGGTGAGACCACACCTGCAGCACTGTGGCCAGTGCTGGGCTCCCCAGTACAAGAGACACACGGACGTCCTGGAGAGAGTCCAGCGAAGGGCCACGAAGATGGTGAAAGGGCTGGAGCATCTCCCGTCAGAGGAAAGGCTGAGGGAGCTACCACTGTTCAGACTAGGGAACAGAACAGAACGGAACGGAACAGAACAGAATAGAATAGAACAGAATAAAACAGTTCCGTCGGAAGGGACCTACAAGGATCGTCTAGTCCAACTGGGTGACCACCTGAGGAAGAAGAGAAGGCTCGGGGGGGAACTTGTCAGTGTGCATAAATGTTGGAAGGGTGGGCGCAAAGAAGGCGGCGTCAGGCTCTTTGCAGTGGTGCCTCGTGACAGAACAAGAGGCAATGGGCGCAAACTGGAACCCAGGAGGTTCCTCCTGGAGATCAGGAAACGCTTCTTTACTGTGAGAGTGATGGAGCACTGGCCCTGCTTGAGCAGGGGCTTGCACAAGGTGACCTCCAGAGATCCCTTTGGACGGCTGCCATTCTGGGATCTCTGGCTGGGGCTTTCCCACAGTGCTGCAAGGGGCGAGTCCTTCTCTGGCAGCCTTTTGAGGAGCCAGGTCAGGGCACTCTTTTTGCACCAAGGAGGTCACCAGGCTTCCCCCGCCTGCCTTTTGCCGCGCTGCCCATTGCCGGGCCTTTGCGCTCAGGGCCACCAGCCTCTCATCACAGCGCCTGTCCAGCCTGAGGCTAAACCTGCCGCAGAAGACCACGAGAAGATGGCAAGCACCCTACAAAGCAGGCTTTTCCCCCTTTGGGGCGTCTGCCTCCCTGGCTGGGCGGCAGTTGGGGGGCAGTCCCAGAGACCCCTGTGATGTCACTGGGTAGCGGCTGTGACTGCTCCGACCTCACTGCTCTTCAGCAGCCGCGCAGGCTGTGTCCCGGCGCGTTTGGCCCAGGGCTCCTGCGAGTTCACACGTGCGGCGTGCAAGCTACAGCAGGACTCTGGTCTTCCACGTGGAGGGGTGCCTTTGAGGGGAGTCTTGGCTGGTGGCGGTGCTGCGGTCCTGCACGGCGCCTGTCCCAGGGCTGCGGGCACGAGGAGGGTGCCAGGGCCCTTGGCACCGCTGAAGCCTCCCAGGCGGTTCCTGCGCCTTCCCTGAGCACCTCCTGCAGGTACCCTGGGCTAGCTCAGCCGGCGGTGGTTGTCTGGGAGAGAGCGCGGGGCTCGGGCGGGTCTTGGGCAGGGGACAGCGTGTCTGGGGGGCGCGGAGGCAGGTGTGCAGGGCAGCCCTTGAGGCTGGCTGGCCCGCCGTGCTGAAGCTGCTGCTGACGCTGCTTTCCAGCCCTCAAGGAGGCCCTACGGGAGGCCCTCCCCTCCCCTCTGCCACCCCTTTCTGCTGCTTGCTTTGCTCTCGTGTTTCTAGCGCGACTACAGCTCAGGCACTTTGCACGTCTTTCTTGGCAGGACATGGCATCGGGCGGCAAAGAGGCTCCGGAGCAGAGCGGCTCTGCGGTGGCGGCCGTCCCCAGGCAGAGGCAGCAAGCAGGGCAGTCGGAGGCAGCGGCAGATGCCCGCTGCCCCATCTGCCTGGGCACCATGCGCAACGCAGCCTGCGTGCCCGTGTGCTTCCACCGCTTCTGCCTCGGCTGCATCCGGCAGTGGGCCAGCAGCAGGGCTACGTGCCCGCTCTGCAGGCAGCCCTTTGACCGTGTCCTGCACACGGTGAGAGCGGACGATGACTACCGGGAGTCTGCCGTCGGCCCGTCCGCCCGCCGGCAGAGGAACGCGGCCAGGAACAGGGTGCGGAGCAGATCCCCGCAGCGGCGCTACTACCTGCGCCGAAGGCCCACCAACAGCGGCCCCGCAGCGGGGAGAAGGGGCCTGACGGGAGGGACCGAGCGGCGAGGGGGGACGCAGCTCCAGGGCCCTCCTGGGCTGCAGGGGAGCGCCCCGCCAGCCCCGCCAGTCAGCCCTACCTCCGCATCGGCCTGGTGGTGGTGGTGCGACCCGTGCCTCTTGGGCTGCCCGAAAGGAGGGACCAATAAACATCGGGACCCTTCCCAGCACCGGGGCAGGCTGGTCCATGCCCCTTGAGCAGCAGCTGGTCTGCGGGTGCTGAAGACCTCCTCATTCAAGGGCCGTGAGAGCCGTGTTCCTGCTGGGTCCTCCTGCTGGTGATTCCACGCCCCGGCTGAGGCTGGTCCATCAGTAGCCCAGCTGATGTGCCAAAGCAGCTCTGCAGGAGCGGCCCCAGGGCCCTCGGGAACAGCGAGCTGCACAGCACCGGGAAGAACTGGTGGAGCCTCCATCTTTGCAGATACTCAGAAGACCTCTCGACATGGTCCTGAGCAACCTGCTCTACGTCACCCACCTTGAGCACGGCGGTGGGACGAGAAGACACCCAGGGGACCCTTCCAGCACCCATTGGTCTGTGTTGCATCTTTTTTTTTAAAAAA
Source organism: Gymnogyps californianus (assembly GCF_018139145.2). Lineage (NCBI taxonomy): Eukaryota > Metazoa > Chordata > Aves > Accipitriformes > Cathartidae > Gymnogyps > Gymnogyps californianus. The sequence continues at coordinate 77,786,832 of NC_059500.1, read as the reverse complement.
CGGGTGAATAAAACAGTTTCTCAAGTGAGAAAAGAGGTGCCAATGGTGACGAGAAGTCATTTATTACAAAAATGAGACATTTGATCAAGCCTTCCCCAAGAGGCAATACTTTTCCAACCAACCAAGCACCTCCTCGTAGCTTGGCTTCCGCTGAACTGGAGCCCTGGTCACTACGGCTCTTTTACTGCGGGGGATGTCAGCCATCTTAGCACCAAAGGGGTCCTAGCCGTAATGCTGGCGGCACTCCATTGAGCCCTCTGAGGCCCTTTGGCAGGTCTGATGGAGGCTTCTGCTTCCTCCCGCATGCAGCTGGTGCCATCCCATTCCCCTGCCTTTGGGCCTTCCCCGAGACGGCCGGCGATGAGCCTCGCACAGTTCCACAAGCCTCTGAACGGCCTCCCCTCGTAATGTCTGGGCACCTCCAAAGGCTCTCGCCCTGCATCTCGCAAGGACTCCCCCAGCCCTGGAGGCGGTGGCCCCAAGCACGCAGCCTGCAAGGTCCCCGCGCAGCGTTTCTGCAGCTGACCCTTCGCGGCTCTGCAGAAAAGGCGTGCGGGTCCTGGTGGACACCCGGTTGCACCAGCAATGTGCCCTTGGGCCAAAGAAAGCTCCTGGTATCACGGGCTGCGTGAGGAGGGCTGTCGGACTGCAGGTCAAGGGACGTAACCCTTCCCTCTCCTCAGCACTGGTGAGACCACACCTGCAGCACTGTGGCCAGTGCTGGGCTCCCCAGTACAAGAGACACACGGACGTCCTGGAGGGAGTCCAGCGAAGGGCCACGAAGATGGTGAAAGGGCTGGAGCATCTCCCGTCAGAGGAAAGGCTGAGGGAGCTACCACTGTTCAGACTAGGGAACAGAACAGAACGGAACGGAACAGAACAGAATAGAATAGAACAGAATAAAACAGTTCCGTCGGAAGGGACCTACAAGGATCGTCTAGTCCAACTGTGTGACCACCTGAGGAAAGAGAAGGCTCGGGGGGGAACTTGTCAGTGTGCATAAATGTTTGAAGGGTGGGCGCAAAGAAGGCGGAGTCAGGCTCTTTGCAGTGGTACCTCGTGACAGAACAAGAGGCAATGGGCGCAAACTGGAACCCAGGAGGTTCCTCCTGGAGATCAGGAAACGCTTCTTTACTGTGAGAGTGATGGAGCACTGGCCCTGCTTGAGCAGGGGCTTGCACAAGGTGACCTCCAGAGATCCCTTTGGACGGCTGCCATTCTGGGATCTCTGGCTGGGGCTTTCCCACAGTGCTGCAAGGGGCGAGTCCTTCTCTGGCAGCCTTTTGAGGAGCCAGGTCAGGGCACTCTTTTTGCACCAAGGAGGTCACCAGGCTTCCCCCGCCTGCCTTTTGCCGCGCTGCCCATTGCCGGGCCTTTGCGCTCAGGGCCACCAGCCTCTCATCACAGCGCCTGTCCAGCCTGAGGCTAAACCTGCCGCAGAAGACCACGAGAAGATGGCAAGCACCCTACAAAGCAGGCTTTTCCCCCTTTGGGGCGTCTGCCTCCCTGGCTGGGCGGCAGTTGGGGGGCAGTCCCAGAGACCCCTGTGATGTCACTGGGTAGCGGCTGTGACTGCTCCGACCTCACTGCTCTTCAGCAGCCGCGCAGGCTGTGTCCCGGCGCGTTTGGCCCAGGGCTCCTGCGAGTTCACACGTGCGGCGTGCAAGCTCCAGCAGGACTCTGGTCTTCCACGTGGAGGGGTGCCTTTGAGGGGAGTCTTGGCTGGTGGCGGTGCTGCGGTCCTGCACGGCGCCTGTCCCAGGGCTGCGGGCACGAGGAGGGTGCCAGGGCCCTTGGCACCGCTGAAGCCTCCCAGGCGGTTCCTGCGCCTTCCCTGAGCACCTCCTGCAGGTACCCTGGGCTAGCTCAGCCGGCGGTGGTTGTCTGGGAGAGAGCGCGGGGCTCGGGCGGGTCTTGGGCAGGGGACAGCGTGTCTGGGGGGCGCGGAGGCAGGTGTGCAGGGCAGCCCTTGAGGCTGGCTGGCCCGCCGTGCTGAAGCTGCTGCTGACGCTGCTTTCCAGCCCTCAAGGAGGCCCTACGGGAGGCCCTCCCCTCCCCTCTGCCACCCCTTTCTGCTGCTTGCTTTGCTCTCGTGTTTCTAGCGCGACTACAGCTCAGGCACTTTGCACGTCTTTCTTGGCAGGACATGGCATCGGGCGGCAAAGAGGCTCCGGAGCAGAGCGGCTCTGCGGTGGCGGCCGTCCCCAGGCAGAGGCAGCAAGCAGGGCAGTCGGAGGCAGCGGCAGATGCCCGCTGCCCCATCTGCCTGGGCACCATGCGCAACGCAGCCTGCGTGCCCGTGTGCTTCCACCGCTTCTGCCTCGGCTGCATCCGGCAGTGGGCCAGCAGCAGGGCTACGTGCCCGCTCTGCAGGCAGCCCTTTGACCGTGTCCTGCACACGGTGAGAGCGGACGATGACTACCGGGAGTCTGCCGTCGGCCCGTCCGCCCGCCGGCAGAGGAACGCGGCCAGGAACAGGGTGCGGAGCAGATCCCCGCAGCGGCGCTACTACCTGCGCCGAAGGCCCACCAACAGCGGCCCCGCAGCGGGGAGAAGGGGGCCTGACGGGAGGGACCGAGCGGCGAGGGGGGACGCAGCTCCAGGGCCCTCCTGGGCTGCAGGGGAGCGCCCCGCCAGCCCCGCCAGTCAGCCCTACCTCCGCATCGGCCTGGTGGTGGTGGTGCGACCCGTGCCTCTTGGGCTGCCCGAAAGGAGGGACCAATAAACATCGGGACCCTTCCCAGCACCGGGGCAGGCTGGTCCATGCCCCTTGAGCAGCAGCTGGTCTGCGGGTGCTGAAGACCTCCTCATTCAAGGGCCGTGAGAGCCGTGTTCCTGCTGGGTCCTCCTGCTGGTGATTCCACGCCCCGGCTGAGGCTGGTCCATCAGTAGCCCAGCTGATGTGCCAAAGCAGCTCTGCAGGAGCGGCCCCAGGGCCCTCGGGAACAGCGAGCTGCACAGCACCGGGAAGAACTGGTGGAGCCTCCATCTTTGCAGATACTCAGAAGACCTCTCGACATGGTCCTGAGCAACCTGCTCTACGTCACCCACCTTGAGCACGGCGGTGGGACGAGAAGACACCCAGGGGACCCTTCCAGCACCCATTGGTCTGTGTTGCATCTTTTTTTTTAAAAAACGGGTGAATAAAACAGTTTCTCAAGTGAGAAAAGAGGTGCCAATGGTGACGAGAAGTCATTTATTACAAAAATGAGACATTTGATCAAGCCTTCCCCAAGAGGCAATACTTTTCCAACCAACCAAGCACCTCCTCGTAGCTTGGCTTCCGCTGAACTGGAGCCCTGGTCACTACGGCTCTTTTACTGCGGGGGATGTCAGCCATCTTAGCACCAAAGGGGTCCTAGCCGTAATGCTGGCGGCACTCCATTGAGCCCTCTGAGGCCCTTTGGCAGGTCTGATGGAGGCTTCTGCTTCCTCCCGCATGCAGCTGGTGCCATCCCATTCCCCTGCCTTTGGGCCTTCCCCGAGACGGCCGGCGATGAGCCTCGCACAGTTCCACAAGCCTCTGAACGGCCTCCCCTCGTAATGTCTGGGCACCTCCAAAGGCTCTCGCCCTGCATCTCGCAAGGACTCCCCCAGCCCTGGAGGCGGTGGCCCCAAGCACGCAGCCTGCAAGGTCCCCGCGCAGCGTTTCTGCAGCTGACCCTTCGCGGCTCTGCAGAAAAGGCGTGCGGGTCCTGGTGGACACCCGGTTGCACCAGCAATGTGCCCTTGGGCCAAAGAAAGCTCCTGGTATCACGGGCTGCGTGAGGAGGGCTGTCGGACTGCAGGTCAAGGGACGTAACCCTTCCCTCTCCTCAGCACTGGTGAGACCACACCTGCAGCACTGTGGCCAGTGCTGGGCTCCCCAGTACAAGAGACACACGGACGTCCTGGAGGGAGTCCAGCGAAGGGCCACGAAGATGGTGAAAGGGCTGGAGCATCTCCCGTCAGAGGAAAGGCTGAGGGAGCTACCACTGTTCAGACTAGGGAACAGAACAGAACGGAACGGAACAGAACAGAATAGAATAGAACAGAATAAAACAGTTCCGTCGGAAGGGACCTACAAGGATCGTCTAGTCCAACTGTGTGACCACCTGAGGAAAGAGAAGGCTCGGGGGGGAACTTGTCAGTGTGCATAAATGTTTGAAGGGTGGGCGCAAAGAAGGCGGAGTCAGGCTCTTTGCAGTGGTACCTCGTGACAGAACAAGAGGCAATGGGCGCAAACTGGAACCCAGGAGGTTCCTCCTGGAGATCAGGAAACGCTTCTTTACTGTGAGAGTGATGGAGCACTGGCCCTGCTTGAGCAGGGGCTTGCACAAGGTGACCTCCAGAGATCCCTTTGGACGGCTGCCATTCTGGGATCTCTGGCTGGGGCTTTCCCACAGTGCTGCAAGGGGCGAGTCCTTCTCTGGCAGCCTTTTGAGGAGCCAGGTCAGGGCACTCTTTTTGCACCAAGGAGGTCACCAGGCTTCCCCCGCCTGCCTTTTGCCGCGCTGCCCATTGCCGGGCCTTTGCGCTCAGGGCCACCAGCCTCTCATCACAGCGCCTGTCCAGCCTGAGGCTAAACCTGCCGCAGAAGACCACGAGAAGATGGCAAGCACCCTACAAAGCAGGCTTTTCCCCCTTTGGGGCGTCTGCCTCCCTGGCTGGGCGGCAGTTGGGGGCAGTCCCAGAGACCCCTGTGATGTCACTGGGTAGCGGCTGTGACTGCTCCGACCTCACTGCTCTTCAGCAGCCGCGCAGGCTGTGTCCCGGCGCGTTTGGCCCAGGGCTCCTGCGAGTTCACACGTGCGGCGTGCAAGCTCCAGCAGGACTCTGGTCTTCCACGTGGAGGGGTGCCTTTGAGGGGAGTCTTGGCTGGTGGCGGTGCTGCGGTCCTGCACGGCGCCTGTCCCAGGGCTGCGGGCACGAGGAGGGTGCCAGGGCCCTTGGCACCGCTGAAGCCTCCCAGGCGGTTCCTGCGCCTTCCCTGAGCACCTCCTGCAGGTACCCTGGGCTAGCTCAGCCGGCGGTGGTTGTCTGGGAGAGAGCGCGGGGCTCGGGCGGGTCTTGGGCAGGGGACAGCGTGTCTGGGGGCGCGGAGGCAGGTGTGCAGGGCAGCCCTTGAGGCTGGCTGGCCCGCCGTGCTGAAGCTGCTGCTGACGCTGCTTTCCAGCCCTCAAGGAGGCCCTACGGGAGGCCCTCCCCTCCCCTCTGCCACCCCTTTCTGCTGCTTGCTTTGCTCTCGTGTTTCTAGCGCGACTACAGCTCAGGCACTTTGCACGTCTTTCTTGGCAGGACATGGCATCGGGCGGCAAAGAGGCTCCGGAGCAGAGCGGCTCTGCGGTGGCGGCCGTCCCCAGGCAGAGGCAGCAAGCAGGGCAGTCGGAGGCAGCGGCAGATGCCCGCTGCCCCATCTGCCTGGGCACCATGCGCAACGCAGCCTGCGTGCCCGTGTGCTTCCACCGCTTCTGCCTCGGCTGCATCCGGCAGTGGGCCAGCAGCAGGGCTACGTGCCCGCTCTGCAGGCAGCCCTTTGACCGTGTCCTGCACACGGTGAGAGCGGACGATGACTACCGGGAGTCTGCCGTCGGCCCGTCCGCCCGCCGGCAGAGGAACGCGGCCAGGAACAGGGTGCGGAGCAGATCCCCGCAGCGGCGCTACTACCTGCGCCGAAGGCCCACCAACAGCGGCCCCGCAGCGGGGAGAAGGGGGCCTGAGGGGAGGGACCGAGCGGCGAGGGGGGACGCAGCTCCAGGGCCCTCCTGGGCTGCAGGGGAGCGCCCCGCCAGCCCCGCCAGTCAGCCCTACCTCCGCATCGGCCTGGTGGTGGTGGTGCGACCCGTGCCTCTTGGGCTGCCCGAAAGGAGGGACCAATAAACATCGGGACCCTTCCCAGCACCGGGGCAGGCTGGTCCATGCCCCTTGAGCAGCAGCTGGTCTGCGGGTGCTGAAGACCTCCTCATTCAAGGGCCGTGAGAGCCGTGTTCCTGCTGGGTCCTCCTGCTGGTGATTCCACGCCCCGGCTGAGGCTGGTCCATCAGTAGCCCAGCTGATGTGCCAAAGCAGCTCTGCAGGAGCGGCCCCAGGGCCCTCGGGAACAGCGAGCTGCACAGCACCGGGAAGAACTGGTGGAGCCTCCATCTTTGCAGATACTCAGAAGACCTCTCGACATGGTCCTGAGCAACCTGCTCTACGTCACCCACCTTGAGCACGGCGGTGGGACGAGAAGACACCCAGGGGACCCTTCCAGCACCCATTGGTCTGTGTTGCATCTTTTTTTTTTAAAAACGGGTGAATAAAACAGTTTCTCAAGTGAGAAAAGAGGTGCCAATGGTGACAGGAAGTCATTTATTAAAAAAATGAGACATTTGATCAAGCCTTCCCCAAGAGGCAATACTTTTCCAACCAACCAAGCACCTCTGTAGCAGCACGTTTGGCCCAGGGCTCCTGCGAGTTCACATGTGCGGCATGCAAGGTCCAGTAGGGCTTTGGTCTTCTACTTGTCCTGGTGGACACCCTGCTGCACCAGCAATGTGCCCTTGTGGCATAGAAGGCTGATGGCTTCATGAGATGGAATGTTGACTGTGATTCTGTGACTGCAATATCTTGGAATATTCTGCGATATAAAGGATCTCTAGAAATCCTTCATTAAAATCTCTTGCTATGCACATGTCCAGCTTTCATTTTAGAAGAGGTTGTTGATGTGCTTGTTTTCTTCTTATGACCACCTTCAAAGATGGGAAGTTACCAGCTTTTCTGAGCAACTTGTTTTGTCTACCATGTCTGTGAAAAAAAATAGTTCTTTTATTCAAGTTTTTTCCTTATTGCAACTTTTATCCATTAGAGTCTTATCCTTTCTCTGCATACCTCAAGAAGACTCTGGTCCATCTTTTCTATAACCTTCCATTAGGCAGTTGAAGACAGTAACATGATGCCTGCTCTTCTTTTGACTTAAAAAACTCTGTTCTCGCATCCTCTCCTCATATGTCATCCACTCCTCCAATCATTTTAGTGTTTGTCTGCTACACTTTCACTGCTCTCTACTCCTCTACTAAGCCAGCATCTTATATAGGCGATCAGTTTAGTCAGACATGATTTGACCTTGATGCTGGCTATTCCCAGTTGCCTCTTGTCCTTCCTGTGCCTGGACAGGGCTTGCAGGTTTATTTGCTCCATAGTCTTTGTGAACACTGAGGGAAGAGTGGCTGGGCTGTAGTTCCTTAAATCAATCTAAGTTTTTGCCTTTCTTCAATGTGGTTTTGATGTTTGCCCTTTTTCAATCCTCAGAAACCTGCCCTGAACACCATAACCTTTTGAAAATGCCATAAAATTACTTTTTCCATGTTTCTTAGGACCTCCAGGTGTGTCCCATCTGCTTCCATGGATCTGTGTATGTCAAATTTGCCTCAGCAATTCTCAGCTTGATCTTTCTGTATAGTGTATAGTATTACAGTCCTTTAAACTCTGCTGCCAGGCATGGGATCTGGAAAGCTGGAAAGCAGACTGTACCACTAAAGACTGAGCAAAGGAAGGCACTGACCTTCTTCCATGTCCTTTGCCACTAGGTCACTGATCTCATTCAGCAGTGGACACAATTTTTCTTTAGTCTTTCTTTTGCTGCTAATGTGCAAATAGAAGTCTTTCTTGTTGCTTTTCATATCCATTACCAATTTCAACTCCAGGTGAACTTTTAATTTCCTAATTTTGTCTCTGCGTGCTCAGGCAAAATTTCTGTATTCCTTCTGGTGGCCCATAATAGTTTTCGCCTTCTACCCACTGATTTTTTCTGTTTGAACTCAGTTAACTATGACATCCTCTTGCCAGAGCTGCTCAACACCCTTCACATTAGAATAGATCTTTCTTTTGCTCTAATTTTGTCCTTGATGAGCTATCCGACACCCTTCTGCCCTTCAGGGCAGCATCCCATGAGACCTCACAACCAGTTCCCTGAACAAGCCGAAGTCTGCTCTCCTGAAGGCAAGAGTCATTCATTATTCTGCTAGTTGCTTTCCTCATTTCCCTCAGGATCTTTACCTCCACTATTTCATCTCAATGAAGTTATGCACAAACATGGAAATGAGATTTGAGGCTAGGTACAGAGCTGGCCAGATGACCTTGTCTGGAGGGAGGAAATTTTGGAAATTAAGTACACTCTGAACACTGGTAAAAACCATACAACATTTGCTGACAGAGTTTGATGAATATTATTTTCCCCAACCAAACGAGGCCATAGCACTAACTTATTGCTGTTACTATTTTTAACATGAACTAACAAATATGAAGACGAAACAAATATTTATCATACCGAGCTTAGAATTCAGATATTCACAAGTAACTCAAGAAGTATTTAAGACTACCACATTAAAAACTATATGTTATTTCTTCAATATAATTTAACCATTTCAAAGATGGTGTGTGGAAAGAAATAGATCTAATCTTGGTGAAAGGCCTGCAGATAAGAAAAGGCAGATATGTACACTGTAAGGCAGTTATGTCAAATCTCACCTGCAGAGAAGTGAGACTCTTCTAATTGCCTCCTGTCTCACTCTCTTTCCCTCCTAGAGAGGCATGTATTTCACTCATTTTCAGCACAGCATCAGAACCTTCCTTTTGGTCCATGACTATCACATACCAGACATGGCTGGACAGCAGCAGCAGCCTCACCTGGGATCAGGTGATGCCTATGTCTCGTTCCTGAGGTTGCAAAGCAGCATAGAGGACAGACACTGCAGTGCCATCCAACACTGCAATGCATCCCATATGGCCAATCTCATTTGTTAAGAGGCAATTTACCAGAGACACAACTTTCCCAGAACTGTGGGATTTATAGAGCCGCCTCCTCTACGGGTTCTCTACTGTCTACAAAGACGTGAGGTCATATTCAGTGGCACTTCTATAGGCCTTTTGTGTTTTCTATCCAGACATTTCTTTTCTGTGAAATTCTAGGAATTAATTTTTAGGCCTAGCTTTCCTTATCAAATTTACTTGAAAGTGGCAAGCATATCAAAAGCTTTTGGGAGGGATATGGGGGGAAAATCATATAAATATAGGAATAATAATTGCAAATCCCTTCTTTCTTAAGGAAACCATTTTATATATATTCAAAAAAAATAAAAAAGAAAAAAAAAGAAAAACAGAACATGTGTTGTGGTTTAAGCCCAGCCAGCAACAAAGCACCACGCAGCCGCTCGCTCACTCCTCCCCCCAGTGGGATGGGGAGGAGAAAATACAATGAAAGGCTCGTGAGTCGAGACAAGGACAGGGAGGGATCACTCGCCACTTATGGTCACAGGCAAAACAGACTTGATTTGGGGAAAAATAAATCAATTTAATTTGCTACCAACCAAATCAGAGTAGGATGATGAGAAACAGAACCATATCTTAAAAACACACCTTCCCCCCACCCCTCCCTTCTTCCCGGGCTCAGCTTTGCTCCCGATTCCTCTACCTCCTCCCCCACAGCGGCGCAGGGGGACGGGAATGGGGGTTGGGGTCAGTTCATCACACGCTGTTTCTGCCGCTCCTTCCTCCTCGGGGGAGGACTCCTCACACTCTGCCCCTGCTCCAGCATGGGGTCCCTCCCACGGGGGTCAGCCCTCCACGAGCTTCTCCAACACGAGTCCTTTCCACGGGCTGCAGTCCTCCACGAACTGCTCCAGCGTGGGCTTTCCCACGGAGTCACGGCCTTCTCCGGGCCCGGCCACCTGCTCCGGCGTGGGGTCCTCCACGGGCTGCAGGGGAATCTCTGCTCCGCCGTTCACCTCCATGGGCTGCAGGGGGACAGCCTGCCCTCTCACCACGGGCTGCAGGGGAACCTCTGCTCCCCCGCACCTCCTCCCTCTCCTTCCTCACTGACCTCGGGGTCTGCATGGCTGTTTCTCTCACATCCCACTCCTCTCTCTGCTACAGCTCCTCTTCCTCTTCTCAGCAGTCTTTCCCCTTCTTAAATATGCTATCACAGAGGCACAACAACCGTTCCTGATGGGGTCGGCCTTGGCCAGCGACAGGTCCGACTTGGAGCCGGGGAAGCTTCTAGCAGCTTCTCACAGGAGCCACCCCTGTAGCCCCTCCCCCGCCACACAAACCCCCACCACACAAACCCAACACAGGCATGGAGTGACAAAAGCACCATAGAAGAGGAAGGTACCTGGAGCTGTAATATTAGCACATCCAAAGCCTTTCAGAATTTACAAAGAAAAAAACTGTCAGACATATTTGCAACAATTTGAATTTGATTCTTCATAGACTATGTAGTGACCTGCTATGTAATCCCAGTAATGTAGATAAGTAGGCATATCAGACTGGAATAATGTGGCCAAATGTTGCAAATACTAACATCATTCTGAGGCAATATTAAAATGCAGATAGCTGGTAAAAATAATATCGAAGATATAGCTTGCAGTCATTGATAAAGCAGGGTACTGATTCTCCTGAGACACAGGGCAAGGCAAGCCAAGCCAGAGAACTGAAGCCTGTAGCACATCATACTATATCTTGTATGAGGAACACAGTCACCGTAAGCTGTATTCAGTATTCTCAGAGAATATAAGGACAACTTTTCAAACAGAGAGAGAGACATCTATAAGGGAAGCCAAAGTTTCAAACAGATTTGCATGTGCTGCCTATAAGATTATTGAAACAGAGAACTCCATAATCCTGCAGGACCACTATGGAATAAATTGATGACCTGACATCAACTGATGACCCAAGACCAAATGGGCCAACACTTTATTCAGGTGAAATTTGCAGCAGCATTTTAAATGGGGGGTAGGGAAGTAAATGAGAATCCATAATTATCCCAAACCAATTAAGACCATGAAATACATTAATTGCTCATTAATGTTTACAACATGGCACCTGTTTTTTCCAAGACAAAAGAATGCAACACTTGAGATATTTGTATGCAAAGGAGCCATACATAAACCGTAAAACCACCTGGTAAATTTTGCCACAATTTTAGAACTCTGGTTAAGAAGTGTTTCAAGATTTACTGATACGTGCATGAGAGCAGCGCCTCCTAAAGTTGAGGACTAGTGACACTTCCTATGTTGAATATATGTCTGCCAAGTTGATTGTCCTACTCATCAAGCAAGGACTCCAGTTTGACCCTGAAAAATGGAGATTATTGAAGTAATACAAAGATTCTGGGATATGAAGGTAGTCCACTGATTATTTACAGAGTTTACCAGCTGTCTTTAGAATTTGTGTACAGCTAGTAGAGGGAAGCTATTTGGTTGAAGAAAGGGTAAGTTCAGATGAAGTCAAGAAGTTTGTCTTTTAGCTATTACGTAGACTGTTTCATAATTTGTATAATTTTCTTCAAATAGTCCTTACAACAAAGATTCACTCTACTTTAATAAACAGGGAATTACATAATTTTATTACTCAATATGTTGTAAAAGATATAATGTTTCTTCCCTTTACTCTGAGCTTGCCTAATTTCCAAAAAAACCCCCAAACTTCAAAGCTGGAACCAATCAGTGAAAATTACTGGATTTGAACTGCTACAGGATATATTCTGCCTTTGCAAGCACATCTCTTTTGCCTTTATATCTGTTTGATTTGTTCTTGTAGTAGGCCAGAAGCCCATGCCACCCACAGGAGTACTAAACCTTTTGAAGAAGTGTTGTGTGACTTAACTGTATATTCAATTTACTTACTACAGCAAATATAATTTTCAAAACACAGATGAATAAACAGACTGGTGAATTTTCCCCTCCTTTTCAAATAATGGTAGAAATAGAAGGAGACATGTGAGGTCCTAAAATGCTCTGCTATGGCAAATAGCATGTAGTATGAACTCTTTCACTTTCCATATAAAAATAAATCAGTTTTTTTTTGCTCCCAGGTCTCTGGTTGGTAGGTTTGCACAGAACATAGTTTCTCTAATGAGTGAGAATGTTCTTCCACTTTCTAGTTTAAATTTATTTTCAGCACTTTATACCCATTTTGTCTTGTGCAAACATTGCCTGTTAGCTTAAATAGGCCCTTTCCTTCTCTCATGTTCCCATTAAAACTTCTCTGATGTTATTTTAGACAGCAATCAAATCCTCTCTCATATCCCTTTCATTTTGAACAGCTCAACAAACCAAGCTTTCTAGACTGCTAAGAAAGCTTCTCCATTCCCTTGACCTTCTAAGTAGCCCTTTTCTGCATTTGTTCCACTTTGCGTTTTATATCTGGGATTTCATAGTTCATTTATATTAAAACTTTACATGGAATTGGCAAATATACATATGAATTTCTTGTTCCTGCGCTTAAAGGGAAGAATAATGTTGAAGGTTAGAAAATAGTCCATTGGTAGTGTTCTTGATCTTTCTGATCTCTGCTTGTGACAAGCTGTAATTTTGGGGACAGGTTTTTTTGTTGTTGTTATGGAAGTATTTTAATTTGCTTTAAAATGTAGGGAAATTACATGCTAGTTATGAGACGTCTACAGTCTGAACTTCAAGTGCATATTTGCCTATAAATTCGGAATGGAAATTTGATGACTGAGCAATCCCATTCCTCTCCCCTCCTCTCAAACCACCTCTAGTATCAGTGAATTTTATCCTCTTATTTGAAAGTACTGTTGGGTGTATTGCTGTTCTTCTAAATAAGCATAAGACCTGTTAACAGATCCAATAAATGTGGCATGGACAACGCTATGACTTCTCAACCTCCCACATGCATGGATAGCATAGGACTCTCAGTGAGACGGCACCAAACAGGAGCTTCTGCCAGGTTGAACAGAGTGTTATATCAAGTGAGGAACATTACTGCCAAGAAATTACAGGCTCGGCATTGACATAAAAGTTGACAGCACCATTTCCACTGATAGTGATATCAGGGCACATTATGATTCACACAGGACTGCCCAAAGAGTGATGATTTAGATGAAATGCTCCCAAATAAGAAAAAATTCTGAAAGGAAACCTGCAGATGACAAGGATTTTATCAGGCCACTGCCGAGATGGAACACACTTTCTCTTCTGTTCTCAGAAGCATCCTGCCTGTAGAGATAAACTAACCATAATGAAATCTCTTTCTCCACCCATTCCTTTCTTGATGGCAGTGAGAGGCATAATAGTAGGGCATGATAAGTCCTGGGTGGTGACTGAGGGTGTGTAACTGCAAAAAATGACATCTTTCAGATATGTTTCTACAAAGCTTTGAAGAACTCAGGGCCAAATTTGTTAATAGTGTGACCCGAATGAAGCCAGTAAAGAGGTTTGAGGAATTAGCATGACCCATAATTTCCAAATGCAACATCTGGAGTTTTTCAGTCTGATAAAGAGTAAATGGATGTGTCAAACAGTCAGAATTTACTGCAGTGTAGAATTTGCAAGGTAGGTTTTTTGTGTGTTTGGGGTCCCCCCCCTCCCCACCTTCTTTCCTATTTCATACATATTCACAACTCTCACTGTCTCACTTTCTCTCATCCCTAGATTTAAAAAAAAAAAAAAAAGGAACATGTTCATATCTAGCATATATAAGCAATAAAGTAAACAAGGATCACTTCAGCCTGTAATCCCTGAGGACAAATGACGTAAATGTTTAAGAGCATGCAAGAATGCTGCAGATGGGGTGAGAAGAAGAATATTGAGCTGAAACAGTGTAGGAGGATGTGGCAGCCATAGTGATACTGCTATATCAGTGATGGTCTGACGAAGTAAATTAGTGAAATTTTGTAGGGAGAAGCAATATCTCTTAACATACTTTCTAATATAATTGGAAGAAAACTATACTTTTTTGATGATGGAATTTTTTTTTTTCCTGAAATTGGGGATAGAAACAGTAATTTGGAAATCTAAATAGAATTTGACAGAAAAAGCAGTTGATATCTGGGAAAAAAAGGTGAGATGATAATAATCAAACTACAGTCTAGCCAGGGACACCAGGCACAGTGATTTTTCTGCTCTGAAAAATTTATGAACAGTTTCTTTAAAACCACAAGTGGTGAAGAATTCTCTGAGTCACAGACTAGCAGATAGCTCTGTTGAAAATAAGCCTATCGTGAGACATTTGGTCTACAGAGGTGTGCAGAAGTCCAGTTTTGAGGGTGGATTAACATGACTGTCACTGCTTGATATTTGCTCTGAGGTCACAACAGAAGGTAACATGCTTGTATAATTAAGAATGACACGTAGAATATACAGTTGAAGAATGATGTTATAGTGTACATTTTCTGACATTTGGATCTATGTTGTGTCCCATAAAAAGACTTGTTCTTGACACCAACCGATGGACTTCTTCATCTGGTGATACCAGGAAGGCAAAGATTGACTACTGGCCCTATGACTTATTATATTGATGAATTTACATGTATATTTAACGGAAATGAAAAATTTGCTGGAAAGATCAATGGAAGACTTCACTAAAATTTTTCAGAAGTGGAACTAAATCTGATTTTGTTTAAAGGGGACTATTTGGTAACATTCCTCACTTCAGTTTTTAAGAAAGGTAGAATTTGTTTTTCATCGTACTTGAGCTGAATAGAGGAACACTAAAATATAGACTGAGGATGTAGAAATTTCAAGAAAGACACAGTGATGCACAAATACAGGACTTTTCCCACCAAAAATAAGTTTCAGCTGACCATATTCCATAGCATGATCACCCTGAAGGCAATCTCTCTCTAATGCTAGTGTAGCTGGGAGTAAAATAAGAAACACTTAGATGCTTGATTTTAAAGATAGAATTGAAATAGCTCATATAGATTAAAGCTAACAAGCAGCCTGCAAGTTTACACAATACAGTTTGGTATTACTCTCTACTTTTCAGTCCCTTTTCAAAATCTTAGCTTCCCTCATTTGTTGCAAAATCCCACTATTTTTGCATCAAATGTGCTTCCATTCTGTTAATTTGCAAACACCTAGTGGATTTACCTGTAGGTAAAAATCAGAAGTTTAGAGCTGATTATCAATATCTTGCAAAACAGTGCCCATATATCTATATTTTTGAACTTATGTACATGAAACGCCCAATCTGTTAAATATAGCCTGATCAAATATTTAATGCTCATAATACTCAAAGATTTTAAATGTTAAATACTCATAAAGCTATCCTGAAATCATCAACAGGTACACTCACTGGGAAATTTTCCTCTGATCTGAAAAGTGGAAGAACAGTTCTGAGTCCAGCAGATAAGTTTGCATTTAAGTTATAACTGGACAAAAATTATGATTAGGTCACTGCTTTTATCCTCAAACTGCAGTTGTCCCTGGAACAGTATTAAAAAATTGTCTGACACTTTTATCACAAAGATTTTTCTGTATATGTAACAGTGTGTATACAACCAAATTTGATCTTTTCTATTTTGCAATATTTTATGAACCGTAACTTCATTTTATTCAGTATCCTGCATTTCTACTTACACAAATTTTAACAGGTTTGTGATCTTATCTTCTAATCTGCCTAGGCTGTGTTCAGTGTTCAGAGGGCCTTAGGTAATTCCCTTCATACTCTCTGGTCATGGCAGGGACTAAGTCCACTCTTCATACAACAATTTTTAGGCTACTCAAAGTAATGTTGCTAAAAAACCCATGAGAGAGTAATCGACTTTCCTTCCCATGTTCTTAATCACCCATATAATCTGTTCTCTATTGACCAGAGATGAGGCATTTGAGAAACTAGCCTGTATCCCAAGACTCGGCCTTCAAATTTTCTTAGAGAAACAGCATTTTTCACTTCAGGCCTTTAAAAAAATAGAGAGCTATTTAACAAATCTACTCACCTTTATTTCTTCTTTAAGATAAAAAAGAAAGGAAATGCCAATATAATACATGTTGATTCCTTGCGAATGTGTGTCCTATATTTTAAAACCATTGCCTTTTTAGCAGGCTGCTTTTGGGAAGTTAGAGAGCGATGTGGAGGTTTAAGAGCAGTGTAGGAGATATAGGGAGAGCTTGCTGGAATGTAAATGTTGCAGTACAGTAATTATTTTTAAGATCCAGGTTTAGAGGGAAAGGCGAAATAAATTCCAAAAAGGGAAACGAAGAAGAAAGGGGGAAGGGAAACAAGAAGAAAGGAAAACAAATTGGAAGGTTGTCCTGGTTTCGGCTGGGACAGAGTTAACTCTCTTCTTAGTAGCTGGTACTGTGCTGGGTTTTGGATTTAGTGTGAGAATGATGTTGATAACACTCTGATGGTTTAGTTGTTGCTAAGTAGCGCTTATCTTAAGCCAAGGACTTTTCAGTTTCCCATGCTCTGCCAGCAAGGAGGTGTGCAAGAAGCTGGGAGGGAGCACAGCCAGGGCAGCTGACCTGAACTAGCCAAAGGGGTATTCCATACCATGGAACGCCATGCCCAGTATATAAACAGGGGGGACTTGGCCAGGAGGGGTGGATAGCAGCTCTGGCATCGGTCAGCGGGTGATGAGCAATTGCATTGTGCATCACTGGGGTTTTTTCCTCCCCCCCCCCCGCCCCCCCTTTTTCTTTGTTATATTCCTTTTCATTACTACTATTATTATTATTATTATTATATTTCATTATTACTATTGTTAGTATTATATTTTACTTTAGTTATTAAACTGTTCTTATCTCAACCGATGAGTTCTGCCTTCTTTCCTGGTTCTCCTCCCCATCCCACTGGGAGCAGGGGGAGGGGACAACAGGGAGTGAGGGAGCGGCTGTGTGGTGCTTGGCTGCTGACTGGGGTTAAACCACGACAAAGGTGAAGAGGAAAAAAGGGGAATATGAAGGAGGAATAAGAAGGAATTAGAAGAAGGGGTGTTACTCTTTAAAGCTGTAATATCCTGTTGCCATTGCTAATAGCAGGCCACAGGCTCTGTTACGAGTTTACAAGGCCTCAGGTCTGTGGCTTGCCAGGCTTGCACTGGCCAAACTTTTCTTGACCTGCCTGCAGCTTTGTTTCATCTAGTTTAGCTGTAACTGCAATTTTTCTAATTACAAGGTGACTATGACTGGTTTGTTCTACTTTTGTTTATCTTTGTGTGGTACAACCACAGCTATATATAGATGGCAACAATAAGTTATTCTGTGTAGAAGGAGGTATTTGTGCCTCTAACACAATGACATAGTGTAGCGAAATACAGACCTGGTATCGTAGCAGAAGCCTTGAGAAGTGGGAACATGGGATGCAGTGCAGAGGAGTGTAGGTGCGGGGTGATAATAGGTGGGTCACAGGCTGGGACTGGAGACCCCACAGCTATAAAGAATTCATCCATGGTCAGTTAAAGAAACACAGACCTGGAGCTGGATGAAACTAGTTTTAGCGGTAACAAAGAGAACAAAGAAATAGTATCTAATCTTTATAAAAGGGAACATACATAGTACATTTGGGTGTAACATGGAGGTGCAGACCAATGAAGAACGAGCAAGATGCAAAAACGTGTTTGGAAACATATAAAAATGACCCCAAGTGGATCCTAGAGAGAGGAGGAAGAAACCATCAACATCAGCAAGATATTCTTCCTAGCCAAGGACTCCAGATGCTGACAACCCACCATAATCCCCTGGCACCACCACTACTACCACCAGAAAGAAGCCGTCAACCTTGGGAAACAGAGGAGTAAGGGAAGGGTGAACATAATAACAGGGCGAGGGATAGAAACTAAGAAATGTGTATATTACAGGTTTAATCCTATTATTATTATTATTGTTTCTTTTCTGTAGTAATACGATGTTGACTAATGATGATTCTTGGATTAGACTGTTAAAATTTCAACTATACTAACAATAAATTTGTATCTTCATATATAAGGTGTGTTTCTCCTTTGCCCATAAAATAAGATTTTAATTTTAACAGGAGAAGGAGAAAAAAGGGAAAGGAGACAAAAGGAGAAAGGGAAAGCAGAACTGGAAAGAGAAATCAGAAGGGGAAAGTGAAAGGGAAGGAGAAGGGGAAGCAGGTTACAATATTTATTGCTAACTAAAACAAACCTAGTTTTATCAGAGACAAGGAAAAAAGGAAAGAAAAAAATATTAGCTGCAAATTGCTTTAAACGTACAACTACTTATGTTGGAAAGAGCTTCAAGGAAGTGTTCGGCTTTATCTGCCTGCATTATATCCTAGCACAGTGGTCAGCTTTGGAAAGACTTGAAAGACCTTTCCTTTCTTTTCCTAACCAACTCTAGTGGCCTGGTCTTAGGAATATTACCTACACAGCAGAGAAATGAAAATTGCTCTCTCCCTTTTTTATTATTATTTGTTTGCACAGCAGAGAATTGTGTGTTGGAATTTATTGCTGATACAGAAAGAAGTACAAATGACCTGTAGTAGTGGGCTGTTCTTTCAGACCTCCAAAAGCACTTGGCATTGAGCTGCAAATATACAAAAGCCTCTATAAGGTGACTCCTGCTGTTTTTCACCACTGGGCTCCGTACGCAGCAACACTGCAATGCAAAGACAGATAAAGCGAAATAAAGAAGGAAGAAGATTTCATTTGGTGTAAATTGACTTTAGTGGAGCTGTGTCAGTTTACACTGATGGCAGATCTGTTCCAAGAAGTCCACAGATCTGACCTTACCTTCTCCTCTAGGCAAACATTGCATTGACTTTGCTGAGAATCTGTTTCCAGCTGTCTGCATTTTATTTCAAGTTTGCAATACTTGGAGGGTGGTGGGTTTTGGGTTCTTTCCCTGTTTGTATTTCTAAGCTCCAGCTCTTGGAGTAAAGTGATTACAGAAAAAACCACCAGTTTTATTTATTGACTGAAGCATCATACCACAGAGAAATTATCTGTGATCATAATGAGCAAGTCATTACTTAAATCCCCCAAACCACGTGGGGAAAAAAAAAAATCCACATCCTTAAATATATATATATTCAATATATAAATATATATTCAAGTAATAAAGAAAGAAAGATGAACGGAGGAAAGATTAGAGACTTTTTAAGCCAACACCATTTTTAGGGACATAGCTATATTTTATAGGAGATTTATCAAGCGATTACCAAAATTTAATGGTAGGAATGTCAGATACTCCACAGTGTTACAGTGTCATTCATTTCAGTAGATTTATAGAGATAATGTGGAAGACACAAAAAGTAAAGCTGTGTCAAGAGTTTTTATTCTGAGAAGATGAACTGCAACAGAATCATGCCTCCTTGTTGGCGGTGACTGGCATTACGTGTGTGTATTCACATGCATGCGTACAGTTGCTGGATTCCTGTGTGTGACTGTCATTCATCAGACTAGCTTTTCATTCATATTACAGTATCTAAAATTCCTGAGGGATGAGTCTTGCTGGCTTCAAATCATATCTTCCTCTCAAACTTGCACTTGTTTGAATTTTAAATAAAAAAGAGAAGAAAGAGGTAGCTAATACATATGTGTGGGGGAAACTGCAGCACACCTCTCTCTTTCATGCTCTAGCAGAAGCAAAGACAGTACCATGCTTACCCCTCTTGTTAAATTTTTAACTCTAAAAAAATGTACACTGTCTCGTCATGAGAACGGAGCAACAGCTATTTTGTTTGGATTTCAGTAAGCAGCTTGCTAGAATGATTCAATGGAGGGGAAATAAAGGAAAAAATAAAGATTAAAAAGGAAAACAATCCAATTCTCATCTACCTGAATTAAAAAAAAAAAAGTACTAAAGCAACTTTTATCAATTTAATATCAGAATTTACCAATGAATTAAATAAAAGCTAATCAGAGTCGAGGCTAGAATTAATGTTTATTTGGATAGCTGAACTAAGAGCATCCATTTGCTGATTTCCATCAGCCAGGAATCTTATCGTGCATGATCTTTTTTTTTCCTGAATATTTTCCAATTCGGGCATGTTCCAGTACTCATTGCTGCGGGCTCGAACTCTCACAAGATGGAGTTCTCTCCACCTCCCAGCCAATATGCAGTTGTTTCAGAATTTCTGGGGCCTGTTAACAGGTGTCTCACTCTGGCTTAGTTTTTGGAACTAAACTTAGTTATATCTCAATTTAACTGTGCATAAAATAGTTGTAAATGTGTTTATTTCTCACAGGGTTTGGAGAAGTTATTTCTTATATTTTCTCTCTCGCTCACTTTTATTGTTCTTTCACTCTTACTTTATGTTTTCCTATCTGTCTTATAACCAGCCATTGGAGTGAAATCCATCCTCTATTGAAGTCAACAGTAAACGTCCCCGACATCATTATTTTGTATATATAATTATAATGTCTTTGGAAAAGACACTGTGCTTTCAGTAAGATTCTGATCTATGCCACCCACTTCACCTGAAAGTTAGAAGGCCTTTAGCCTGTCAGCTTGGCTGCTTCTGCGGCTAGAAACACTTCTGGAGGAGGGCTCATCCTCTCAAAAGAAAGATGTCCAAGTAATGTGGAAAGCACTTCCCTCAGGAAGTACTTATTTTTCTCCA
Source organism: Gymnogyps californianus (assembly GCF_018139145.2). Classification (NCBI taxonomy): domain Eukaryota; kingdom Metazoa; phylum Chordata; class Aves; order Accipitriformes; family Cathartidae; genus Gymnogyps; species Gymnogyps californianus. The sequence goes on along the minus strand of NC_059500.1, from coordinate 77,766,546 downwards.
TTGACTATGGAGGGAATCGAGGCAACTAGCTTAGATGAAGTGCCTATTTTTCAGAGTGATAAACTTAGTTGAAAAGAATGGGAAGAATTCTAAACTCCCTTTGTAAGTAAAGGAAAGATATAAGCACTTTTGCTTATTCCTCAGGGCTGTTCATTTCATCCTAAAATGGCTTGTTAAAATAGGTCAGATGACTTCAGACTTCCAAAACTGAGAGAGATGAATCTGACCTATATGCTCAAAAGTACTCAGCACAAAAAGACTTTGATTTTAGTCATATCCTATACCATCAGTATAATGAAAATGATAAATAATCACTCTAATATTTGGTGCGCGTTTTTAGAGAAGCAGAAGAAATAATAACCTTGAATTATTCTCATTACCTGACTCATATGACAATCTTTGATTTTCCTCTGCTTCTTCATTTTACTTCCATCCTTAGAGATTACTTGTTTAGAGATTCTTAGTTCCTTTTTCTTCTGCCATATCTTCATCCAACAGAGCAAGCCTTGAAGTGACTGTGGATATGGTGGAGAAGGAAAACGTAGTTACATACCTGTCCTTTTGTGTCTGTTTCCCAATACCTACACAGACAGGTTGTGTTAATCTCACACAAATATCTAGCTAGGCAGGGAGATGGGTGCCCAGACAGAAAACTGAGGTGCATTATTTGTGTTGGTAGAACAAACTATGGAACCTGTGCTAACATTCTCATCAGCTGAGAGTTTCAATACTTACTTGTAAAGAAGCTGTTTTCTACTCTCCCTCCAACTGTTCATGTTGATCATCATTCTGTTTGACTGTATGTTTTTTATTTACTTTTATTTCAGTAGGGAAGGCTAAAATGCTGAACTTACAAGCTTTCTTTTTGTGTCCTAAAAGGATGACATTTCATGCTCTTTTCACATCCTTTTGGCAACTGTCAAGGCATTTTGGTCTCAAACTCTTGTCTAACCAGGATGGCTCCATCTCCTCTGATGTTATCGTGTTACGCTTACAAAGCTCAAGTGGGTATCTGTACTAGTTCAGACCAATTCTATGGCGAGTTATGAAAATTAGGACCAAGCTCTTGACCTTAGCCTTGGATTCATTGATTTGGATGCAGAAATGATGGACAGTTCACTGTAACTCATTGCTCCTTCAGAAGACTGTTTTATTTTGCGCGCAGTGAAGTTCATTTAACATATTTTCATTTATTCATTGTCATTACTATTTACAGGCATGAAGTGTTACTAAGAACATTTGTCTGGCATCCATCAAGGAACTCAAACCTGGACAAACCTGGACTCAAACTTTACTTTGGTATGGCAAATGCTTCCTGCCCTAGTCTTCTGTAGTCTAGTTATTTACTGTTTTCATCTAGAAAGTTGCTTTTGCCAAGCCCTGGAAGAGCCAAGAGATGTGTTTAGTTCTGCAAAGTAAGTATATTCTTGATTGTTACTAGTCTCGATAACTATTACTGAAAGTATCTTTGGCGTACCATCCACCACAGCAGCTTGTCACAGTTTTTGAAAAAACAGGAGACTAGATTTAGCCCTGATGAGCACTTTACACAAAGAGACACTAAAGAAAACTTTTGGGTTGAGTATGAAAGAATTTATTACCATCCAACATGTACATGTACACCTGCAGCTCCTTTGAGATAAAACAACAGTCTTTGAGAACAGCAGTGTAAAATTCCATAAAGAAATCCAGCATGTAAATTCAGCCATTGCATATCCAGCACTTATTGTATATGGATACAAGAAATTAGAGTGGACTATCAGCTGCTTTTGCCTGCTTTTTAAAAGCAGCTCCAGAACAGGTAAAGGCAATGCATGCAGTATACTTGAGAACTATTTTTATAAGCTTCAGATCATGGATAACTTACCACCTATCCTCAAGATACATTTCCCTTTTAGTATTATTTCTGTATGTTGCAATACCCAAGCGTTACTTCAGCATTACTACTTCTACTTCTGAAAGATTGAAACTGTCATTCCCAATGAGATGGAGTTATGACTGTTCATACTGCGTAATCCCTTTCATAAAGTCATTGTTATGGCACTGTAATGTTCTCTTATTTTAGTGGCTATTCAGATTGATTCTGAAGGGAAGGTTATGAACTTATCCCAGGTTGTCTGTCTAAAGTCTGTATAATATTGTCAAAGTGTGATACAGTAACATACTTAATGTGAAATTTTTGTTTCTTTGTTTGTCTGCTTCTGATTTTTTGGTTGTAGGAATTTGTATTGTTCTTTTTATACCCTTAAGGAAGGTGTAGAAAGAAACAATGTACTGGTTAGGAGAAAGAAAAAGGAAGATTAAGAATCTACTTTGTTGTTTGTTCATCAGCCATACTACCTATATTTTCTGCTGAATGATTTTTACTTCGACAATGTAATGACTATATCCCTCTCAGTTCTGTCTTTTGGGAAAAAACCTTTTCCATTTCCAAATGAACAATGTCAGGGAGTTAACTTATTGTTTCCCCACATTAATGGCCTTGGCATTAGGATGTATAGGATTTCTTCCTGCTGCTTTTTTTTTTTTTTTTGTGGTTGAACGTGTGCCCTCTGGATCAGTGAATTGTTTCAGCTGTGCTGTGTGTAGACTATTTAGCAAATCCATTCCATGTTTAATATTCTGTATGTTTTAGCATCTATGGGTCACCATTGAGAAAAGCAGCAGCCAGCACTTGGATTTGCCATCACTTCTGTTAATTTAGCAATCTGCAGGCCAAACTCTGACCTCAGTTACATGGGATGTGGATCAAAAGAAATTCTGTTGGCTCTATTGGAGCAACACCTTGCTTATACCAGTATAATAGAACTGAAACTGGGGATGTCCCTTTAACAAAAAAACACAAAGCCACAATTTTTTTTCCTCATGCTTATTTTTTGTTTCATGTTATGTTCATTCACGAGGTAACCTGGTTTAATTTCAATATGAAAAACCCTTATTGAAAGTAAGGCTCACTAGAGTGATAGCTTGCAGAGACAGTCACCCTGAGGTCACTTGTTGAAGTCCAGCACAGATCATTAGCAATGAAGCCTCTCTGGCAGATCTAAAAACTCTTCAGTGGACTTCAATCCATGCCAAAAGAGGTAAGTTCCTCTGGAGAAGTGTCGAGGAGTCTGAACTTGCCCTTCACTGAAGTAAATTGCTGAAGCAGAGTCAATAGCTATGGCTACATTTCATAGGCGATGACGAGAAAGAAACATTATATTTTGTGGATAAACAAAATCATTCACTGCTCTGAATGGTCAGTGCAGCACTTTTTGCCATCACTAACCATAATTAAAATAGTATCTTATATTCAGTGAGGAATTCTCTGTACACCCTCATTTATATCAAGCAGCTGATTGTGTCCATTTTCTTATGGACACCCCACTTATAAAACCTTTTTGTTTTATACGAGAGGTTAATAAAATAAAACTGTGCCAGAAGGGTGAGAAACATATAAAGCTGAAGTTGAGTAAATTTTACATTTTTCATCATTTTCCACTTATTTCCTCCCAGTTGCTCAATTTTCCCTCTTTTAATCTGATCGTCAATGTTACATTGAAAGATAAAGTAAGAACATAAAAGCCAAGAACAAATTACCCAGACACAAGCATATTTCTGTTTGAGATTTGGTGAACTTAAAACAAAACAAAACAAAAATTAATTCTTCTGGAGAAAAGATCAAAAAAAACAACAAACCAAACCAAACCCTAAAACTTATGATGGGGGAAAAGAATGGTAAGGAACTATGAAAATACCCTTAAGTGTGTGGAAAAAAAACCCAAAACTGTTTAAAAGTGAATATGAAATACATATTGAAATACTGAAAAACATATGAAATAATGTGTAACATAGCTCTTTGCCTAGTCTCAAACTCCGCTCCTCCTCTTTCATCCCTGACAAAAAGGTTTTTGTTCTAGAGTGACCCTCCCCCCATATATAGCAATTGCACTAATAAGACAGAACAAGTCTATATATAAACATTATCTTATATATATCTTTAAGAGTATTAGGTACACATACTACCACATAGCTGAGGGTTACAATTTACAGTGGGAAAAAAACTCAGAACATCACAGTTTCAGGGTGGGGGTTTTTTTGAGAAAAAACAGACAAACAAACAAACAAACAAAATGCTTGAAAGACTAGCACTCCAGATACCTTGCCTGTGATAATTCTCAGGAATGTAAATAGTTTTCTGCATTTACTTTGGGTGTATACAGGTCTCTGGTGTCAGGGCTACATCAGTTCTAATCAATTAAACAGTTACATGGAATATTTCTGGATACTAGAAGTCAAATGGCTGTAAAAATAAATCGTAATAGTGGTCCCCAACACATTTTTGAACCATCTGACTTGAGATATCCCAGTTTCCAGATATACTTTGGGCTTAGCACAAGCCAGGGACCAGTTTTCACACATCCACCTTCTTTTGAAGGTGAAAAGCATTTAATAATATGGACATAGCCTTTTCCGTGCCAGTTGGCCTCAGTGCCAGAAAACAGTGCTGGGCACATTTAAACTGACAGTTTCTGTGTTTATTTTCAGCTCCATCTGCTTATAGATCCATAAACATTTATTTTCTGCCATTGCTAACAAATCAGAGAATCATGGACTAGTTTAGGCTAGAGAGATTGCTGGAATCATCTTGCCCAACCTCTCACTCAGAGAAGGGCCAGCTTAAGCTGCTCAGGACCCTGCTTGGTCAAACTTTGAATATCATTAAAGGATGGAGAACCCACAAGACCTTTGGGAACCTTTTCCAGTGTTTGACCACCCTCATGGCAGAAAGATTTTGCCCATATCTGATCAGAATTTCCATTCCATTATGGCTCTGAGATCATGTGTCCATAGTGTGAGTTTACCAGCGATGAAACTCATGCCAGGTGCCAGTGCCATTTATGTGCTGCACCAGCCACAGAGAGCTAACTGCTGGGGACCTAAGCAACCACATTGCAAGAGGTGAACTCTAGACAGTGCTCTGGTGAGCACCTTCTGCCTTGGTTCCCCTGGAGGGAATCAGCTCAGAGCACACTAGTAGTGCTCTCAGCTTTCTACAGCAAGAATCCAAGTACTGACACAAAGCACATTCACATCACTAGCTTATCAAATCCTTACGGTAGATGCACCTTATATTTTCCCTCAGTATTCACAGGAGAGCATCGGGCATTTCCAGGGCATTATTCAGAACTCGGGCAGGTAACAGTGAGCTGACGACCAACCTTGGCACTGCGCTGTTCTTCAAAGGCTCCTTCTACCTTAGCTGTCAGCTTAACTTTCTTTGTTGACAACCGTAGGTATGGAGATCATGGTGACTTCTGGCATTAGCAAAATAGTGGGACTGTAGCCATTTTAGTATCCTTGGTAATCTTTTGCCCTAAGCAACTATTTTGCTTATGCTTTGAGTCAGTCTTATGCTTCTTTCTTTAACAAATACATTTGCTTTTCTTAAATCTCTTTGAAAGTAAGTTATTTGCTGATGTTTCTGAATGTATGTGTGCTGAAAATCACTGAATAATGTAATGAGATAAAAGAAAGCAAATAGGGCATTTGTAAGTCTTTGCCAATACAGCGAAAGGAAAATAGAGCATAGGGAGCATAATCTGCTAAACATGACAAGGAAAAAAGTAGGCAATTAGAGTGAAGAGTTATATATTCTGTAATGTGTGTGCATCCATATGGAGACAAAGTATGTGTGTAAGTATGTGCACATACAGCAATAAACATATATACAAATGCAAACGTATATACGAATGCACACACGATGAATTTCTAATTAAAATGAGAACAACATTCAAGCCTAGACTCAAAAGTTATCAGGGGCCTTGCAGAGATTCCCCCTGGAGTTTCTGAGAGCTGGGTTTAGTAGCCAGTAATTTCCAATTTCTTAGATAATGTGTAGGACCATGGTGCTGATTAGCCCTTAAATCATGCTCTCCCTGGAAAAAAGTAAAGTCTTTAATTTCTTTAATGGTTAAAAACATGTCTCTGCTTTTCTCTTTTTCACCTTCAGAAGCTCTTGGTTAATTGCAATCTGGCCTCAGTATTTATTTTTGGGTGCTGAGGATAAGCAAGGGTAGCCCTGTTGAAGGAAAATGCAAAGGGGTCTCACATTTGGGGAGTTGGTTTCTCTAGTGGAGAAATGATATATCATTTTAAATCTTGCATTTTTAAAGTGATGCCTGGGGTTTTTAATCTTGAGTCTCCCTTTGACATTAATGGGAGTCATGTTGCTGAAAGGAGCACGTGATGCTTTGATAATTGAAAGGGACCATGTGTGACAGAATCACAGGCATTGGAGAGGTAAAATACCTGTTCCACTAGGAGATCCTGCCAGTTTTCCTTGTAACACAGGAAATGAAGAGATTTACAGCTCATTTATTAATGTATTGTTCGGTCCATCTATAAATGAGTCAGAATAGCTGCCTTCACTCCGTTCACCGGAAGATTGTTGCACAGGATAAATAGACTTTATCAAGTGGAAACGTCCCCTTCCTTAATCTCATCCCATCACTTGTTATTCTTTTTGTGACCCGTGAGCAATCCCTCTCACTCCACATATTTTACACCATTTTGGATATTTTCAGAACATTACCCTGCTTTCCCCTAGGCCCTGTTTAGTTGATTTATACAGATTTGGTTATTTTAATCTACTGACTTCGTAAGTCAAGCCTTAAAGTCCCCATAGGGATTTTGTCTATTTCTTTTTCCCTGAATACTCTAGACTCTTGGGATCTTTTACAGAGACAACAAGAAAAACTTTTAGCTCTGCTTCTGAGGAATCCATTAAAAATACCAGGTGGAGTAAGACAGTGTGAAGGGGTCTCAGAGATGATCTGAAGACCATATTGGGGTACAGAGGTATTTATTCCCTGCTTTTATGAAGTCCATATAATCCATGGAAGGAGTGTGCACACCCTTCTTCTAAAAAAGGTTTTATTTTCTCCAACAAGCAGTTCAGAAAGTGACATCAAAGGTTTTTGGAGATGATAAGATCCTTGACCCCTTCAGAGTCCATTACTGTGTGTACAGCAAGAAAGAAGGAACTGAGAATCAGGATCTTGTGGTTTCAATATTGCCTATGTTGTCTGTTGTTTTATCAGTTTACTCTATTCTCACCCTGTCTAATGTAAGGGCATGACAATTTCTCATCAGTAACACAAAACATCGTTATAAATATTTACTCTCCCTATTCATCCTCTGAAAAAATCTTGTACATATTTAAGTGGGAAGAAGGAAGACAAATGAAGATAATATACTCTTTTACGATTTGTACAAGGCAAAACAAAAGGAATTTACTACAGCGACATTTCTGCAGTTCACAGTGTAGAAAACACAACAGGGACTTCAGAAAAGACAATGAAAAACCAATCAAAATTGGAGCATGCATTTTTAAAGCATAGCAAAAATATCTAAGGAAATTAATTGGGTAAAATAGTCATTAAAGCACTGTTGAGTTTGCCACCACAAATCATTTAAACATCAAAGACAAAACTTTCAGTCTTTTAATGTTTATTTTCTCCTGCACCCTGTGAAGAGTATTTTCTGGTTGCTGCTTTATCATATTTGCATCAAAAGGCCATGTAAGTATCTAAAGCATCCTGGCAGTGGAAGCTGAAATGGAGACATTTTGCATGAAAAAAATGTGAGAATTTTCATGTGCTTATTCCAGTTAATTATTAAGCAGCTCAGCAGTCCAGTGAGTCTGATGGGAACATACATTCTTGCTTTACAGTTAGGGGCATTCAGGTCTTAAGAGAACGGGCTATTGTGAGGGCAAAAGCAGGAATGAGTTAAATTAACTTGTCTAAGACTAATCTCAGAAACACTGACTCAGAATAACAGTATTTCTCTTAAGTACCAGCAATCTACCAGGAGGTCACATTACGGTCCTGAAAATTCCCCGGATTTCACCCTGGAAATATGCCTTTAGCACCTGCCTAAACTTGCAGTAACTCTGAAAGGTGTGTGGGCACACACACCTCTGTTGATTTCTGCATCTTGACCACGGGTGTCTTCTTTAACAGCAAAATACAGTCATTGATAATGGAATCATCCAGCTTTCAGTAAGAGAACAGAGCAAGGTATACTTACCAGAAAAACAGGAAGTCTGGCTTCATGTCCCTTTTTGTTTCAAAGGACTCAAAACTTCATCTCCTGTTTTCCTTGCAAGTACCCTACCCAGCAAACTACAGGGTACAGTGACCGGAGAGACAGGAGGGTGACGGAACACCTTCTTCTAGCCTGAGACTGAGCTATGTACTAAGAACTGCTCCTCGAATGTTTCCCTCTGAATGTGTAAATACAAATAAGCAGAAAAATGTACTCGTGTGCTAGGAATGCAGGGCATTTCCAATGTCTATCTAACATAAAATCCCTTAGCCTTAGAAAAAATTGGGGCACAAGCACCCTTCCCAGCATAGTATCTTAACCATCAGTCTCCACCCCCAAGCTCCATCTTGCTGTTCCTCCATGCCACAATTCCTACTTTCCTGTCTGAACAGTAGCCCGTTTTCAGCAACACAGACAGAGCGCTTCATGGAAAGTATCGTCCATGGTATAAGACAGGAACTTCAGTAGGTCTTTTAACGACCAATCTACACTACAAAAGTTGAACTCTACTCTCCTGTACAGTTTGAATTAGAGAACTCTGCTCAGTTCAGTGCTAGTACCTGCATGGGCAGAAGTGCTTAAAGTCACTTACATAATGATAAGTGTTTCCTATTATCTAATTCTAAGCAACACTGCAATCAGCATGCAAGTGCTTGGGGATCCCCCAGGTGACTCACATCACTTTCTTCCGTTGCATTAATCAACCACTGTAAGCACCCAGTCTCTTATTCACTGTAAGGTGACTTAGGCATTTGGAACCACCTCTTTGCAGCCAGACAAACATAAAATGTTTATTATGGTTGGGATACCCATAGTAAAACGCTGGAACAGTTTATGGAAGTTTTAGCCTAAATAATTGGGTACAGCGAGATGGGAAGACAGAGGCAGAGCTGTGGTTAGACCTCAGCCATTGTGATTCCCAGTTCTCTCTGACACAAACATCAGTGAGAACAAAAACAGCTCTGGTACCCCAATGATGGAACATGTAATCTTTAGACTATATAATACTTTGCTTTTATAGCTGTGTCAGTGCAATTTTCTTTTGGTGATGTTTCAAACCTTGCACATTAAATATGAGGCTCTGAACACCTCCAATACTGAAGCTTTAGCTCAGTAAAAATAATAGCATGAAAACATCAAGCCCATTCTCCTGAGTTTTCATGGTCTATTTCTTTGCTTGCAGCAAAGTTGGATAAAAGTATTTACCTCTTAAATGTTTACCTAATACGGTATGAAGTGTTGACCTTAAATGGTGTTTACAGCTCATAGACTATAAAAATAAAATTATGAATGAGCAATTTTTATTCCTACAGAGCCAATGACTTCAGCAAACTATGTTTTTTTCCTACTCTTATCCTAAGAATACAAGTAATATCATCTTGTACTATTACTATCATTCACAGATGCCAATGGTCACTTTTTGACTTAACTTTAAAGCCAAAGGCGTCAATACTGGTAGAAAGGAGGAAAGACTGAAGTTATTGGACAGTGTCTTCTTGTACTCACTGCTAGAGTCAGTGAGCAAGACCTAGATTCTTCTGATAAGAAAACACAGAACTTGCCCCAGTCAGTTAGACCAGGCCATCTAGTCAGTGACCAAAAGAGACTATAGACAAAGAAGCCCTGAATTTAACGGTTCAGATCAAGCTGTTAAGTGCGAAGCAGAAAACTCTCCCTTTGAGTTGCACAATAACTCATTTCTCAGCATAATCTCAGCTCTGCGTTTAACACTGGTCATGCCAAATAAGCATTAGGAGAATCCATCTATGGGCTCAAAGTTAGTATCTTCTTACTCCTGCAAGCAGTTTTTTTCCCCTTCCTTACCCTCACAAGAAGTTAATTTATTTACAGACCCAAACTGCCCTAAGCAGCATTTCAAATCTAACAGCATTTTCTCTGCTGTCTTGTTTGATTGTTCCCACACTCCATCTAAGCCTTCTTCCAGATTCCTATGCTGCATCTTTCTTACAAACTCTGCATTGCTGAATTCCTCAACAACCATGTGCCTGCATTGCATTTCACACCAAATGGGTAGAAATCTCTTCACCTTTTAACTAACAGGCTACATATGCAAGGTCTGCCTTTTTTCTCTCCTTCCATGTTAAGCTCTAGACTAGAATGCTGTCCACCTCACAACTCACAGAGACACACTGGGCCAGCGATTGCAGCCCATGGGTGACCCATGCCAGGGCAGGGACACCCCTAAGGGACTGCAACCCTGGGCCACTCCTCTATTCTTTCAAGAAATGCATATCTGACTAAGATATCTGACTTTACAGCTTTCCTCTTCCTCTTCTTTTGGCTTTCAAGTGCCTTTTCAGAAAAGCCAGGCATTTCTGGTAAGCAAGAAACCCATATATATATATTTTACATATATGTATTTGTTAAGCAAAAAAAATCATACTATGTGCACACAATGTGATGGTTCCTTTGCTTAGGGTTTGTGATGAGAATGCATTACCAAGAGAAAAACTGCAGTGCACTTGAAAAGCATTTTTTCCCTCTTTCATGGCTGGTCCTTTGATCTCCTCTTCTCATGTTTCTGTTTTTTTGGTTTTGTTTTGTTTTGTTTTTCCTTCCCCTTTCAACCTGAGGCATAAGTGGTGAATACTGATGTGACAGAGTTTGGTCCTATTCAAAAATCCAGAACACTGGCATACAAACCTGTCCAAGTTGTTTATGATTTGTAGGTCAGGAAATCTGTTTAAGATATTTAATTATTTTGTGAGGAAAGAATTATGCTTTGTGGTCACTGGATTGCAGGTTAAATAACTTCTGCAATGCTCCCAGTTTTAATACAAGTCACTGTGAGACTTGTTGCAAGCAGCTTTTTCTGATATTATTGAAATGTATTCACATTTTGACAAAAGTATTAACAAATACAGCTAAATTTAAAAGGATTTGAGACCTTTCTCAGATCCATAACTCAGCTGGACTCATACTAATTCAGTGTAGTTTCTAGTGAGATAGTTAACTTTGTCCATCTGTCTGCCTGTATGGACTTATATAATGAAGTAACTGAAGAACATTCATTTTTAGAGATGACCCGCTTAAAATAAGAATATTGAACAATCTTGCAGAACAACCTTGTTTATGAAAATGTACTAAATTTGGGGGGTCATCTTAAACCATATGCAGACTAAAAATCCATGTTCTTGCTGAAGCAACTCTAAAGTTCACCTCAGGTATTAATAGGGCATTGAGGCTATAGAGCCTAAAGTGACAGGATATGGCTGCAGTACATTGCTTTATTGTATGTTATTTAAATTGGGAGATTGCTTGCCTGTAAAAAAACGGCTGATTACAAAGGAAACAACACGGCAAATGCTTCAGGACATTAAAAATCAGGTAAAAAAGATATCATACTGAGCTCCTCACTTCCAGATTGTAATAAAACTGAGTAAACCATTCACCGTGACTAATTTATTCAAAAGTTGCCCCTTCTTGGGCTCATGAATTTATATTCAAACAGATTTTGATTTCTACAGATTTGTTACTCAATGTCACAATTACAGGAATAGCTGTACTTTTAATCCTTTCTTTGGACTTTCTCTTTTCACACTCTCCAAGTCTTATATTGTGCATATGGCTTTCAGAGGATATGAGTTACATGAAGATATTGCCATGGGGTAGTGATGATGGGTCTTTATAGGATTACTCTTTCATAGCTCTCCTTGTGCATACTAATACTCTGCAGTAAAAGGAAAATGTAGGTAACATCAGACTGTATACTAAATTACCTTATAGTAATTTGTTCAGGAAGGCACAGTTTGAGAAAAGAATCACCAAGTTCTCACTTTCAGATTAGATTTTGGCTATAAGACGTTGCTCATCTACCATAATTTACTGACTTATCTTAATGAATCAAGGCCCATGCAACTCTCTACCTTAAGAACTAGCACTCATAGAATGAACTAAAGAATCCTGAGATAAGTAGTATATACCTTTAAAGTAGGATAAAAACCTAATATGCAAACCTTTGAAGCATTTCACACTGTGCACATGCATGTGCCTTATTAATGTTATGTCTCAAAACCAGGGCAGATTGATGGGAGATCCTCAGCAGCTAAGGTAGCTGGACCCAAAGCAATTCCAGTTCAGAGGATGGGTGGCCTGGCTTATGCAAGGTTCAACAATAGATAATATAAGTTGTTTCTCAAAACGTTTCAATACCTCAGGTTGCACGTGGCTGTATGATCACCAGACCAGAAATTACTTGAATGTGATGTACTCCAAGCACAGAGAAAACTTCTTTCAGTTTGCTCTACTATCCATGTGCCCTTAAAAAAAGCCCCTCAAGATGGCCTCCCTGATCCTACATTCTTACAGCTTGGTGTTGAGGTCTGAGTCTCACAAAGCATTTCCAATTGTTTCTTTAACACTGGCTCGACTCTGCATTTCCCGCCCCCCCCGTTATTTTAGCTCCTCAGGAACCTAACAATATTGTAGAAAAATACCCGGACAAACTTAGGGAATGGCTAATACAGGACATCTTTGTAAAAGACCTCTGTATGTTATGGAGAGTATACCGAGATGTGTATATCAGAAATTCCTTCTCCACTTTCCTGAGTGGCTTTCCTGACAGTCTAGATATTAAATTAATTCACTGCATACATATAAACAAACAAAACATCAAAATAAGCAGGTCATAGCATAATATTTATAAATTATTAGAAGAAACTTTAAATCCATCACACTCAGAGTTACTGGATGAGTAGTTTATGTAAATACACTGCAGCCCATGGAGAACTCATACATTATCACCAACCGTTATTGTGCAAATGTTCTCTTTCTTAGTAATTTAATATCAACACTAATTGTCCACTTAGACTGTTTATTACTGGTTTTGCTTCTTGGATGACAAATATGGGGGGAAAATCAAGTATTCTCTGAGATCACAATCGGATTTCTATTAACATTGACTACATAATTGCTGGGATATCCCTTACAATCAAAACCTCTAGCTAAATGAAAAGTAAAGAACATGGTAAAAAAAGATCACAAGGGTATGAAAATGAGTCAATCATGACTGACATCAAGTTTTCTTTGTATTACATCATTCCCAAACTCAGATGGAGTCTCTGCCTCAAGGGCACAGTTACTTCACAGCTAGGACAAACTACATGTGTATGATTGAGAATTAATTGCAGATGCCTATAGAGTATGGATACATTTTCACATGAGTATTTGCTTTATCTCTTTCCTAGAAGAAACTTGTACACCTTATTTTGTGAACAGACAAAAGGACTTATATATACTGTCCAAACAAGTGTGTAGTGTGTACCTGAATGAATAATTACAGAGAATCTTTCTATTTCTGTATCCCACAAATGGTTCATATTCAGCCCATTCTGGCAGTGAGAGGGACATGAGCATATGACGAGTGGTTGACAGGTCTGTAAAAAGTTCTGCTCACTGCAAATAAAAAAATCATACTTTTGACAGCAGCCACACAAGAAGCACTATAGACGCCCTGCTCTAGATCACTGATGGTGGAGGGAAGAGAATAAAAGAAAGAAGAAATAAAGAGAGCAGGATTTAATTATTCTTTCTCTCACAGAAATTCTGTATAAAGACTGAGGAATACACTGTTACTCAATGTAACTGAAGGAAAGCTTAATTGTTGCTATTGGTGCTGTCCTTTCTCAATGGATAAGTGAGGAACTAGATTTCAAGGATTTTTACTCTTTAACTGCTGCCTTTCACTGGCGCTAAACAAATGCTTTAAAAAAGGCAGGCGGTGGTCTTTATCTAAAGAGTTAATGAACTTCTTTATCCAGAGATGTGTATTGTCTACTATTGTCTATTTGTTTTTAAAGATAGACGATAAGAACTGACACAAAGAATTTTGTTTGCAAAGTGTTGAGGTTTTTTTAAGTTCTTCACTAAATATATATTTTATACTCTGTTGCTGAAGGGATTGCCAGCTGGAAAGTATTACTTATTAATAAGTTATTTAAAATGTCTTATGTACTATTTTATGACAATTTTCTGTGGGGGTTTTTTAATACAAAGGTACCTTTCCCCCAAAGACATAACTCATGATTTTACTTCTTAATCCTCAGCTTTTTAGTGTAGTTATATGATAACAAACCCCATAACACTCACAGGATAAGTAATGTTGTCCTGGTTTCGGCTGGGACAGAGTTAACTCTCTTCTTAGTAGCTGGTACAGTGCTGGGTTTTGGATTTAGTGTGAGAATGATGTTGATAACACGCTGATGGTTTAGTTGTTGCTAAGTAGCGCTTATCTTAAGCCAAGGACTTTTCAGCTTCCCCTGCTCTGCCAGCAAGCAGGTGTGCAAGAAGCTGGGAGGGAGCGTAGCCTGAACTAGCCAAAGGGATATTCCATACCATGGAATGTCATGCCCAGTATATAAACAGGGGGGAGTTAGCTGGGAGGGGCAGATCGCTGCTTGGGCATCGGTCAGTGGGTGGTGAGCGACTGCAGTGTGCATCACTGGTTTTTTTTTCCTTCCCCCCCCCCTTTGGTATATTCCTTTTCATTACTATTGTTATTATTATTATTATTATTATTATTATATTTCATTATTACTATTGTTAGTATTATATTTTACTTTAGTTATTAAACTGTTCTTATCTCAACCCACGAGTTTTACTCTTTTTCCTTTCCTCCTCCTCACCCCACTGGGAGGGGGGAGGGGGAAGCGGCTGCGTGGTGCTGAGTTGCTGGCTGGGGTTAAACCACGACAAATGTGAATAAACATGCTCTTAAAAAAAAAAAAAAGAAAAAAGGGAAAAAGGAAGACAAAGCAAAAGGAAGACAAAAAGTTTCAAATGTCAACTTGGGGTGCAGTACTGCAATCCCTGACTAAAGCATCTTTTATGATGAAATTCTGTCTTATGAATTTGTCCATCTCCAGCACATTATGGCACCAAGCTGTATAAGAATGTCTGGGATCCGTGGTACAGCGCTCTTTGGAGCAAACCCTTATTTGCACTGCTGCAAGTCAGGGAGAATCAGTTCACTTGTTGAGGGAAAGGATTGTTTATGAAGCTTGTTGGATTTCATTGCTCATTGTCATGGTTTAACCCCAGCCGGCAACTAAGCACCACGCAGCCGCTCGCTCACTCCCCCCACCCAGTGGGATGGGGGAGAGAATCGAAAAAAGTAAAACCTCATGGGCTGAGATAAAGACAGTATAATAGGACAGAGAGGAAAGAAAAAATAATGATAATGATAATGATAATAATAATAATAATAATGACAATAATACTACTAAAAGAATTAGAATATACAAAACAAGTGATGCACAATGCAGTTGCTCACCACTCACTGACCAATGCCCAGTTAGTTCCCAGCCAACTCCTCCCAGTTTATATACTGGGCATGATGTCATATGGTATGGAATATTCCTTTGGCCAGTTTGGGTCAGCTGTCCTGGCTGTGTCCCCTCCCAGCTTCTTGTGCCCCCTTCTTGTTGGCTGGGCATGAGAAGCTGAAAAATCCTTGACTTAGTATAAACACTACTTAGCAACAACTAAAAACATCAGTGTGTTATCAACATTATTTTCCTACTGAATCCAAAACACTGCACTATACCAGCTACTAGGAATAAAATTAACTCTGTCCCAGACGAAAACAGGACACTCATGGAGCCCGATACTTGCAAGGGGCAGCTTCATTCCCTTCATGAAACGATCAGTGGGCAATTCTCACTCATTCACAAGGTATGCATGTCCTGTGTCACTCCAGTTGCTATGCCCTTCAAATTGTTTACTTGTTTTCATTGTTTTGAGATATCAGAGTCTATTACAAGATTTTCAGAAAAAGACAAAGCTGACCTATGTCACCCAAACTGTTGAATAGTCAGCCAATATTACATGGCTTGTCCTAAATGACTCCCAAGAGAGTTAAGGTATCCCAGAAAGAAAGCTCTAGTAGTGGAGATCCTTCCCTGTGTGCTTAACTGTACTTTGTAGCAACGAAAATTAACCATTGTTTTTGAGTTTGCAGTCTTAAATTAGGTATTTTTTTCAATTTTTTCTTTTTGGCTGGAGGGCTGCGGCGGGTACCTGAGGTTCCTGACAGGATTTATAAATACAGGAGTGCAAACACAACCATCTGCAGCCAAGATGTTCAGGTAAGGCAGGTTGGTGTGAATAAACATCACACAAAGAACCAGCAAAAGCCAACAATTTAAGAATATCTTTGTGCATGTCTCACTCTGGCCTACAGTAAATCCCAAACTAATTAATTCACAGTCTATTGAGTTTTCTGCTAAAACCCACATGGTGGGAACTAGTGCTCAGCAAATGCAGGTGGCAGAACTTCAGCCAAAATAAAAAGCCTGGTTAACACTGTCATATTCAAGCTCAGGGTGGGTGCCCTGAAAGAAAAACGATCAGAATTCAAAGGGAACAGAGACCTAAAACAATTTGTGATTTCCAGAACGCACAACTGTACAAGCAGGCTGGAGAGGAAGATGGGACATAAATATCATAATGGAAACAAAACAAAGGGACTGAAAAGTTGACTACAGCACATTTTTTATGGAAATAATGTTCTTGAACTTGGAATACATCCAGCGCTGGGACACCTTACTGGCAATTATGCAATTTGGAAAATGGGTTCAATTAAAGCAGCAGCGTCTTATGCTGAGAGCTGGGAGCTTGCGAATGGGGCAAGAGGTGGATCTAGAAGAAATCAAAGGCAGAGTCGGAAGCATAAGCTTCAGGGCAGCATTTTTATGCTGGAATGAGAGTTTGAGAGCTAGTATGTATCTCATAACTGGAGCTAGACTAGATGCATTGCAATTAGGGATTGAAGAAATTATTTGAATTTGGCACTCTGAAGAAGACAGAGAAAATGTATAGTGGAACAGTAGTTGGATCATCCTTGAGGCAGAATGAGGTGACCTGAAATCATTTAGGTCCTTAGTACAATGTGATTAAGAGAAGTATATCCACCTCCCCACAGTACTCTAGGAGTTAACACTGCTGAGACATGTAAGTATCCATTTGAAAGAAAAGAATCCCTTTGCACCACATAGTTTTCATATTTGTTTTCATTTGTACTTGTAAGTTTGAACTTATAATTGTTTAATTAGATAAATTGACTTTTTAATTTATTTTTTCAAAATTCAATAATGTTTGACTATTTTATCTGAATTAATGAACTCATACTGTGATAATAATCATGACAGAATGAAAAGAAAAAACATTTGAGAGATTCCTGTTATCTGGCAACAAGTTCCATCCAGTGGATGTAAACTTAATTGCAATATATTTCCTTAATGATCTGACCTAATTGGGACTCAAAGGTATGGTATCTTTTGAATGTCGCCTTTCTTTAACAAAGTGTTTGTAGTCTGCTTTATTTGAAGCACCTTTAAATGATTAGGTTTATGTATAAGTAATGATTTTTCTGAATATTTAATCAAGACTTGCAGAAAAGGACTGGCAGGAAATCATAAAAATTAGCAATGGGAATGACCTGTTGGGTCATCAGGCTTTTTTTTTCTTTCATTTCCAGTCATAGAAGAGTGTAGGTGGTTTCCCTGCAGTACATTTTGTAGCACTTTGTCCATTCTTTAGAATTTGAGCATTTCATGTTGGAAGAATGGCTGGAATACAGATGGCATGCTGGAACCAAGTTTTCTTACTTCCACTGCAATAAATTAAAAATCTCATCACCACTGAAATCAATGCAACTATTCTATTAAGGTGAAAATTAGGGTACAAATTCCAGGCAAAATTATCAGTGGTCTGAATCATCCTTTTGTGGTGTCTGTTTTCTTTGATGATAAAGGCAGCCTCCAGTAACTACTTTACTAACTTAGATTTACCGTTCTTATGTTAATTCACAATACTTCTGCTGATCATTCATACACACGCACTCATTAATACTTCACTCACAGACACACACACACACTTGTAATGAATCCATTTCATCCAAACTGTACCAAGAATAGCATGAGAGCAATAGTTGTGACTAATAAGTTGTAAGTACTTAAGAAGGAATGAACAAAAGGTGATGAAGGTGACACGGTGCCACCAGCTACTTCTGCTGTTGCTCAGGATGTTCTGCAATTTGAAAGACCCTTAAAAGGGAAGAAATGACAGGGAGGGACACAAAATGGGATACTGCAGCTACCCAGTTCTCTCACATTGGACAGAGCAGTATGATTCCAAATATTTTTGTCTTTTCATTATCTTTTTATGTTCTTTTTTTAGAAGTATACTTTGTTTGCTTTTGTATTTCTCCCCATCTCCTTTCACATTTTTGTTTTTCTTTTTTCCTTTTTTTAAAAAACCAGGAAGGATGTTAAAAAGGTACTTGACCCTAAAACATAATTGCACTGATATTTCAAACCATTACACTAGCTTCTGCTGCATTCACACTAGCTGCCAGCCATGAATAAAACACTGACACACTGAGGCAACTTTAAAACCAAGTATATATCACCCAAACTCAAACTGTCATGCACCTTTTATTGTAGTTTATTTTTTCCCCTGTTATTGCTCATTACCAAAACATGTGTTCATATAAGCAGAATCTTTCTTTTCCTTCATCAGCCTGTACCTCTCCCCTGATTCATGAGTTATGCCAGAGACTAACTTTAGTAACATCACTATGTTTTTTATCATGGGAGCTGCAAGAGGCCTGAACCAATCAAGACCAGTCCCCCAGCAGATCAGGAAGGATAGACCTTGTATGAATGTGTTACAAATTAAAAAGGCAGCAGAGAGACAGAACATAAGAAGGGAGCCAAAGATATCTTTTTACAGGGAGAATTCAAAAGCTGATAGATATGGAGATTCATATACTAAAAGACATAGAGTGGGTCAAGTACCTAAACAAGCATGCAGTGTCAGAGCCCATGATATCCCTGATATCCAAGTTATCCACACAGTCTGGCAAAGGAGCTGGTAAATATGACACAATATCTCTGTGTTGTCCATGGTCTTCTGGAGTTACAGCTGAACACTAACAGCTGTAGGTGGGTGTCTAAAATGTCAGTAGGTTCCTGTATATGGGCACATGTATTGCTCCTTTTTTAGACTTTTAAATAGACTTTTGTCTATTTGCGAAGCTTATTAAACCTTGTCTTTTTCTTCCCAGAAACACGTCCCAAGTAACGCAGAATAAGCGCACTAACTGGTTTACAATTTCAAGCTTTTTGCATTTAGTTTCCATCTGACCCCATGAATCTTTTATTCAAAGCTATACCATGATCAAGATTCAAAGTACGTATGGGGGCCTGCATCCTTCTTCTCTTTCTTTGGAGATTTTTAATTCTTTGTTGAATCTACAGAGAGCCTATGTACCCACCCCTAGGCTGTACACCTCTTGGTGTACTGAGCCTGGAAATGCCTCTGCCAGCTAGGTGACTCTGAATTTCATCATACGTACCATATTTACCCAAAGCCACCGTGAAACTCTGGGAGAGTGTAACAAGTCGAAAATTGATTTCCACAGCCATCAAAATCACTCTCACAGTAAAGAACTTGGGGTGTTCCAATATGTTAATTTATAACAATGATGTCAAATGAGGCAGAGAAAAAGGGGAAGAGTTGTTAGACCATGTTTTACATAGTCTTTTTATCATTCAAAAAAAAGAAAAAAAACAACCAACCGAAAAAAACCTCACCACCAGAACACAAAATAAGCAATTACTGAAAACAGAGTGCAAAACTGTTACCAGAACATTTTTCCTACAAACATGTGGGAGTCATTAAGACTCTGGGTTCAGTCTTCACGTTTTCTTCCCTCTGCAAACACCAAAAAGATGAAGGATGAATCTCCCAAATGATGTATTTTGAGAGTAGATAAAAGACTGATACAGATCACTCATCTGTGGTGTGGTTGGGACCAGCTTGCCTAAGAAACCTTCATTTTTACCTCTTTTACTTTTTACCTTAATTCTGCATGACATTTTGAAAAGGCATCTCTTCAGTTTGAGAGGACTTTGTGGGCCAAGTGTCTTTAGGTCTGAACCTAACCCAGTCCTTTGCCAAGGGGAAAAAGAAAAAAAAAGTTGTTTTAATATGTAAGTAGTTAGTGTTATTCTTTGCTCTCAACTACCACTGCAAATATACCTCACTTCGCCTGCAACCACAAGACAGTCGACGATCCTTGCGTCAGTGTCAGGGCTGTTTCATAAATCAGCCAGCAGGAGGTGGTCCGAAAGCCAAATTCTGAGTGCTCCCCTGGGGTCTTAATGGGTTACCTTTGAATTGGAGCAAGCCCTCATGGGTCCCAGGCTGTTTGAACCCCATAAGTGGGTCTTCCACATAAGTAGCTATCAAGCCAATGGGTCTTCTGGGTTCTTACTTAATATGTTTAGAGGTTTTGCTATTAGAATAAATGCCAGTTCTTTTTGTTACTAGATTCCCCAGGCTTTCAGAGTACGGTTTTAAGCACTCTAAATGCCACCAGTACTCATTATCCCACCTCCCACTCCCTAGTGGAATTCTTAAGTGACAAGAAGCTGGAAAAATACAGATGGCATAATTATATATTTTGCAGTTGATTAATCACCACAAAACATTAATCACATTTGGTATAACAATACATAATCAAATTCTTTATAGTAGAAATTAAGTTTCTTTCTGTTAGGGAATGGATTCCTTTAGGATATTGACATGGCTTTTCAGCATCTGTTTTGCACCAATTCCACATCTGCATTTGATTTAATCAGCTTTAGGGCTCTGCAAAAAATATGGCTTTAAGGTTTGTTTCATGTTTCTAAGTGCACATGTTAATAATAGCAGAAGTGCAAA
This sequence comes from Gymnogyps californianus, assembly GCF_018139145.2. NCBI lineage: Eukaryota > Metazoa > Chordata > Aves > Accipitriformes > Cathartidae > Gymnogyps > Gymnogyps californianus. The sequence goes on along the minus strand of NC_059500.1, from coordinate 77,745,705 downwards.
TAGAGATATATCTGCTGTAACAAACTACTCTTTGTATGCTACACTTACTCATTTTCTGCCTTCAATGAATCTTTTACTTTTCTCCTTTTAAGTTAGTTTGTTAAATGGAATAGAAAATTTCTTTTGAAACAATTCAAGTTGGTAATATATTGACAGAAGAAAGAGGGTCTAGATAGTACACCGAAGAATGAACTCTGGATAGTTTATTATAACTGTCAACATCAAAGGCATGAGGAATTGTTGTTGGCCCAGTTGCCAAGGCATGACGCTGTAGCTAGTCACATCAGATATACTTAGCACCCCATTGTGCCGTCTTTGACTCCCCAGTCTCGATGGCCTGTCATACACAGCTGTTCTGCCAAGGAATAATCTTTGGTGTTGGTTCAAAGGTATGATTTTACACCACTGGCCCATAGTTTGTATGCTGTCCTAGGATATGCTAAAACTGGTTTCAGCTCTGTCTTCAGATGTGGGTGAAGGAGACCACAGCTTTCACTTTTAGAAGTGTGCTTTACCAACCATATTATGGAACAGCCAGGGGCCAGTACATATTCCATCACTGCTGCTAAATCTAGGTCACTGTGCAGTAAAGCAACATAAAATGTGTAAGCCAGAGGCAGAATAATCAAGCAGAATCTGTATTTAATTGCCCACTACTAAGTAATACTCTCCCCTAGATAAAACATGTAAACATAACTAAAAAGAGACTCTAAAATCCAGGAAGATATCTCCATGAGATTAACTCACTCTTGCTCATCTGCGTTTTGGTCCGACATGACATATATGACTTTCTGGTAGATTAAATAATCTAGCTGCAGCACACAGGCTAGAGAACTGTTTCTGTTCAGGCAAGGGATAATGAAGCTTACTTGGGATGTGGAAGCTCAAACCCAGTCTGACGGAGGCTTTTGAGGATATTTCTCCCCATTTCTCAAGGAAGTATTCTGACCACCAGGATAAACCGGAAAGGAGACTTCATCCTCTCTCAAACAGCCTGCTCTGAGAAGACTGTTGGCTTCAAGTGGAGAGAGGTATTCTCTGTTCAGCCTGGATTTATAAGTCTTTTTGTTTCTCCCATATTACACCTTTAAGCATCCTCCTGTCTCATCTGTTAATCCCATGGAGGTACATAAGTTATCTATATAGTCACTGGCACTTAGTTCCTCTGAATCACGTTTGGAAGACATGTATTTTCTCTTCTAATTGTGTGAGAGACGTCTGTACCACTGTGACAGACTCAAGACTATCGGTTAGAAAACTATACTAAGATGAATGCCCTGGTTCAAATATGAAATGACTGACTTCCTCTGGAGTTTTCTCAATTGAGATACAGATCACCTCCGGAAAAAATAGCAGCAAGATTATTTTTTAGAGTTAAAAGACAATTTATACTGAATAGCACCTCAAACCACAAATTATACCACTTATTTAAATAAGAGCATTGTGCAAGCAAATTGCTAAGGAAAACAGTGCGAAGCAAAATCAATAAGAAGCTGTATCTATCTCACATTCAGTGTATTCAGCTCTTAATACCTAAATGTAGGATTCAGAATATGCATGCTTTGTAAAAATATTCGTATTTATCATATGTTTGTATGAGGGACAGCAAGAGAGCAAAGCAGCATATTTGTGTGCGTAATACTATTTGCTGCTACATGAACATTATTTGTAAATTAGCTATGCAACCTACAAGGAGTTATTAAAAAACAAACAAACAAACGAAAAAACCTACTTTAAACTAAACTAGATCAACTAGGTTTTGAAACAAAGAACTGAGGCATGTTTTCTGAACACATAATTTGTCAGCTGGTGCTCAAAATTGGGATGTTACTGGCTTCTATGAAACACTTTTAGAGCTATGAAGAGTGGTGCTGCAGAAATAAAGTGACTGTTGTTCTGCCAATAGAAACCTCAAAAAGAGGTTGAAAAACACAGCAAGAGTTGCTTCTAAAGCTGGAGATAGGGAAGCATTATGTTTTATTCTGCCCTCTAATATAAGCCCCAAAGCATTGTTTCACTAAAACGGGTCTGCTACCTGAACCGAGTCCAACTCAGTCTCTTAGCACAAACGCAGTGATGAAAAACCCATTCAGCATGTCACTGGAAAATTTCCTTGTTTATTGCTGGAGTGAGCAGAGCACAGGGTCTTCACATCCGCAGGTTTTGACTTCTATTTTGTTGCATACTGAGGAGATGTAGAACCAGCTGTGTACTGCTTATTCATACCAGGGAATCGCTACTTGCTCAACATCCCCACTGATAACAAGAGGACTGCTTCAGTTGTAACTGTTCATAGTTATGAGAAACCGTGTTTGAATCCTTAAGGACACACAAGGGCACTGCCATGATCAGTGGTAGATGGGAAAATTACTTACTTACTTTGGAAAAGCCTTTGTTTTGACTGTCCATGCAAAATTCCCTTGTCACTCCAGTGTGCTTTTGAGCCTTTGAATGCAAGAATTTTATTCCCTAATCATGTTTGCCAATGAGCAAGGAGAATTTCAGGATCATGATTTAATCCTGGACATATCCCTTTGTCCCCAGGAAGCCTCTACCAAACAGAAGCTGAAGATCTGGCCAGGGCTTGTATAGGCAAGGAATCATGATGCTTCTGATACACTGTTGTTTGAGGAATACCTACAGAATCTCATAGTACCTTAAAAAAAGATAGTCTGGAACATGTGCATATTTTCTCAATATCTTTGAAATTAATCAATGTAGTTTAGTGCAAGTCCTTTAGCGTGTAATGTTGATCCTTGTTAAGGCGAATTTTCCTTTCTAGTGCACTTCATGCAAAGTAAATTTGACATTAACACTGTTGGATAAACTTTTTGCCCTCAGTTTGAATATTTAAAGCAGGATATACAGTATCTAGGAAGAATCCTGGACTGTCAGTAAGTGGAAAAGCAACAAAGCAATAGGTATTTCTCATCTCTGTTCTTACTGTCCAACTTTTCTAGGGAGACAGAATCTAGTCCTTTGACATACTTGACATAAATGTTAGAAACATGCTTTTCTGATCTCTGTGCTCAATACATACTGGAGTGGTTTTACATATTCTCCAGTAGATATTTATGCCTAGTAGCTTTAGTAGTCTTAGACTTCATTATTTTTACCATAAATTTCTAAAGATCTAAGAGAATAATGTATGTAATTGAATGAATATATGTCTGAAAAAATCAGCAAGATGCTACGTGACCACAGCGTACTGCTTACTCTAAGGAATGACGAGAATATTGTTACAGGGCAGCATAAGAGTATATTTCAACTGCAGCTGCAGTTGGGTTTATATAGTAGATATATCCAAACTAGTAGAACTCCAGTGCAGATAACAGTGAATCCTCAGTCTTCATCGGATTCTGCTGAATTGCATGCCACTACAGATAAAATTGCTGTGGGTACCAAAACGATCTAGATTAAAGTTAGGTTATGTATGATAGCTTGTTCTGAGGTCTGATCTGTGATAAAAATACAAGTCACGTTTCTATTCCTTAAAAGAGGTAAGTTACAATAAGCAACAAAAATCATTAATTGAGTAACAAGATGAGGAGAATAGTCATTCTCTCAGGAATGGAATAGCTGATGGTTTTAACAACATCTTCGCCAAGCAGGTAAAATATTTTGAACCTACAGTAGAGGCCTGTTTACTTCAACTATTTAATTCATTTAAGTTGTTTACAAAAATCTCAATATTGCAACAAATAAAGATTGAAGCACTCCTAAAGTCAGAGAAGAATATTTCTAAGCTGAAAACTCCAGGCCTATTTCTTTACTATGCCAGCTTTATAAATAATATAAATACCTCATCCTAAAGTACTTGGCATCATTTTTGAAGACCAGCTTATTCCAGAGGAAAATGAATTGCACTTGAGAAAGTAATATACTGGTCAACATTATGCAAGAAATCAAAGAGGATCTTGAAAAGGCCATTGTAGAGCTGCCAACAGCATATGATATTCCAAAACACCAGAGGTACCTTGCTAAAAATATGCCATAATGAAAAATCTTTCCTCAATATGGCTGATTCAATCCCTATTTGATACTTATGTTACCTAGAATTGTGTAAGGCATAGATCTCATTCTGGAGAAACATAATGACTTACTGAAGAAGAGTATAGTAGCACCTACACAATTCAATCTTTATTTGAATGAGCAACCTATCCAAGCGCTTCAGCAACCTTCCAATAGCCAATAGAAGATAATTTTTGTATCACTATAATGTGAAGAATTTTACTCCAAATTAAAGTCATATTAAATGAACACTGATCTTTATGTCTATATAAAACACATGACCACATACCTCAGACTCAGTGATCTAGGATGATATTTATTCCACTCAGCTTTAGCCACATAGAAGCTGATCACTCGGTCTATTCAATTATCCCAGGATAAAAGGAATTACTCTCTGAAGTTGCCCATCTCTTTCTCCATCACCTACACAAGGATCATGGATGGTTAATGTAAACTGAACAATTAATTTTGAAAAGACTGAAGGTAGGTGAAATGATTTGTACCACGGGATAGCATTCACAAAGTATTCTGGATGCACAGGACAGGCTGAGGATACTAAACATTCAATAAATGCATTTTCAATGGTCATCGGGTGATCAAAATCATAAGAAAGCCTTTTGCCACAACAGGACTGTTTAAAAGCTGTTGCAGACTACACAGCTGGAAATGAGGCTTCTGTATCTGAACATTTAATAAGTGATTGGAAAAGAATGTTTGTGTTTCTGAACACATATCTGCAGATCTGAGAAATAATTGGCTAACCCAGAGACATGAGAATCCCCTCTAAACAAATGTGAGTAGGGGAAAAGGTAATATATTTAAATGGAAACATTGTATTTCAACCAATTTAAATGGGAGTAGGGGAAAACAGACCTGAGATGCTCATCAATTTGTGTACTCCTGGAATATCTGTATAATGCTGTGGGGCTGCCCAGATTTACAGGCCAAGCCATAACATGCACCTGATTTGGAGAAAATATACAATGGTAATAGAAGGATGTCAGTAAGAAGACTGCAGTGGATTTATACCCTTAAGAGTCCACTCCAGTGATATCTCTGATATAACAATAAACTAATATAGAATCATATGCTAATACTCACATTTCCCTCAGTTGTTTCACAAACTAAACTTCCCTAGACATTCATCAGAGTTGTACCCGAGCAAGGACCAAGCAAAGGCAGAATCAGCAACTGAAGAATAAGTAATTTGAGGAAAGTACATTGATTAGCTATCTCTATTCTTGTTTAAACATATTCCTGCTACATTGTTGACTGAGAGGATTTGCATATGAAAGCAGAATGTGCTCCAGTATTGAGAAAAGGGTGAGGTGCTCACTGTGTATTTATGGAAAATAAACTGTTAAAGAGTGACAACCAGCTCTGAAACTTAAGGGGTACGAAGAAAAGAGAGAGAAGGGGGAAAGAAAGAGAGATAGAAACCTAGCAGCTTTTGACAGGTATGCATAAATCTTCCTGAAGGGTAGAGTCACCTGAGGAAAGAGAGTGTGAGAGACCATTAAACCTTAAGAGTTTTGCAAGATTCCTGAGGAAAACGTGGAAGCTTGCAAGGCATACACTGGCACCTCCAAATGCAGACTGAAGATCATCAGGAAAGCTCTTTGTCTGTGAGGTATTTGGCTCAGAGGACCCACGTTAGGAGTGATGCCTCATAGGGTCAGATATTGGTAAAGGACAAAGTCATGCTTTCTTGGATTGCTGAGCAGGTGCTGTTCATGATGGACTGTTGTGGCAAATCTTAGCAAATCGAGCGTTATTAAGCAGTAGCCTTTAAATGTCCTGCCTTATAAGAAACTAGACTGGACAATTCTTACTGTCGTGATCCAGCCCCAGCTTTCTAGGCCAATCTTTTCACATGTGCAGCACTCCTGGGCTGAGTGATGAATGAGAGTGGCTATAGTTCATCTGTATTAGAAGAAGATAAACAGCTTGGCGTTAGCTAACTCCCTTCCCACAAAGGGAACAACAGAGTAACATATTGAAAGGAGAAAAGGGTTTTATTTACCCTTCATCCTTCGATCAATCAGTTGCAATTCTCAACTTTGAGCCCAGTATTTGTCCCTACATGGCTCTTGGTAGAAGGTGAGCAACTCTTTGCTTCTGGTTTGAGGGTGTGTGTTTGTTTGTTGTCATGAAATGGGGCAAAGAAGAAACAAGGAAGGCTGGGACTAAGTGAAGTGGATGTTAATTGCCCACTTTGCCCACTTTCTCACTTTTCGGTATGCTTGTGTGGACAGCCAGAAAGGCAGCATTGCAATCCCTTCCCCAGTATGCAGCTTGCCTGAGGACACATATAACTTGTTTGTTCCTACCTTTCTTAGATGATGTTCTTGAATGGCACCTGAATGATGCTATTTCACCTTTCTTCACAAAGTTTACTCCCTGTGAAAACCCAAAACAAAAGAACTCACTCCTGCCCTCCACCATGGACTGTATTTCATGACTGATGATCAGACACAGTGTTCTTCATAAATCTGGAAAGACAAAAAAGACAAAGTCAATGTAGAATGAACAGTTAAGAAGCTACTTAGCTCTAGGATTTGGCTTATGTTTGTGACATTTTTTCTTTCCTAAGAAATGAGATCTATGGATAAACCAAAGATCAGATAATTCCCATTTTCTCTTGTTGTTGTTATATCAGACAAGAGCATACTAGAAAATCAATAAGGAATTTCAGAAGATGCAATTCTTAGCAAATTATTTCCTCTTTAGTTCACAATGTTTTTAGATATTCCTTATTATGACCAAAAGAATAGTGGTGATTTCACCTCATACTCATACACACTTGGTCACTTGGTCTGCTCAGAACTGTTGATGCTAATATGAACCAGTTATATTAACTTGATAAAACAAACAAACAAAAAATGTTATCCTTGCATATGAGGAGTTTGCACATACTGTTGCAGAATTGAATCACCAAACATCTCTACATCATCCTTCCTTGTCTCTACCAGCATGGCAGCTAACAGGGCAGTAAAACCTATCAGCAATAGCCTCTTTCTTTCAAAAAAACCCAAAGCAGTAAATAAATAAAAAACAAAAACATGCAAAAACCCCAAAACAAAACGTATTCCCAAAGCACAAAACTCAGATCAGTGCTCTCCTGAAGTCTTAAATGACAAAAAGGAAAAAAAATCCCACGACGTCCCCTTACGCTTCTGTTACGACCCAGACGGGACAGACCAGAGGGTCGTAGAGTTTCTGGGATCCCCCGGGCTAAATTAGGGTGAAACGACACCGAACCATCACTTTGAATGCTTTGTTTGAACAATCCAAACTGCGGAAGGCGTAACGGTGGGCAGCGTGGGCTGCAGCAAAACGTTCACAAGAAGAGAGAAAAGAGAGGAAAAGAAAAAAAAGAGCGGGAAAAGACAAGAGACAGTCACCTCCCTTGGATCCCGCGGCGTCGGCGACGAGCGCGGCAATCCTCCGGTGACGGGCGCGCGCAATGTGGCTCTTCGCAGTTGTGTCTTTTATAGTCTGCATCTCCGTCCGCAGTCACGCCTCCCGAAGACTTATATGGGTTCATTCCAGACAGTTCTCAGCATATATGGTAGTGTTCCAGAGGGTTCTTTACCTACTGAGCATGTGCGGCTTCTGGGGGTGGTGGTCTTAGGGACTTTCCAAGGAGCTCCAAGCCCCCTCCTCAGATAAGCTTGGTGTGACCCCTGACTCTATACGGTGGGTTACCGGGCTGGGTCTGCCAGAACCCGGGACTGCACACCCCCGTGCCGGCCAACTTCTTGCTGATGGCCCTCCCTCTTTGTTATGCAGACCGCACCTCGGTTGCTACAAGGTTTGAGACCTTGACAGACATTAACTCTTTCAGTCCCTCACGACTTCTCTCTTTAAAATAAGCACAGTCCACCTCTGAGAAAGAGCTAAATCCACAAAAAGAATGATTCACCTCAGCTAATTTTGGGTGTTTATACATTTTATGGTTATTCCTCATCTAGTTTTAAGGTTGCCTTTATACTCTACAGAAAAAACAAAACAAAACCGAAAAACCCCCACACTTTAAGAAAAACAGTCTCTTTAGCTGGCATATTTTAGATTTCTAGCTAAGAATAAGGTGTATTGTACCCTAAAAGTAACTATTTATCTCCTTTGCTTCTTAAGAGAGGCAAAGGATCACTAGCTCAGGGGTAAGGTCTACACTTAATCAGATGAAGCCTACTCTTAGTACTGGCAATAATGATAGTGGTGACATTAATTGAACTCTTATGGCTACTACCAGATGCCATAGCTTCAAGGCAAGCAGAGTCTTTATACAATGTTTGGGGAGAGATACATAATAAGAATGGGATCTTCAGAAGCTAAAATCTGAGTAGTTTACTGAAAACCATGAGCACTCTAAAAGATTCACTTATCCATTGTAATGCAAATGCCTAGCCCACAGCTGAAGATTCCCTTTCTCTACCTTATACTGTGAGCTATGAATTTTATCTGAAATTTGGAGCTACAGCAGGTCATGTCACATTGCTTTTTTTTTCCTGTAAAGAAGCAACATGGAAAGGAAGTGCAAGCGTATGCACTCTACCTTAATTGTCCAGCAGTTGTAGCACTTCCTTTGAAAACCCTTCTTTAAATACCCACAGTATTTAATTTATGAGACCAGAACTCCCATATCTCAGGAGGGAGAGAATCTCCACTGTGCGATCAGGTATTCTGCGGTGCATTTCTATCTTGGTAAGAAAGAGCAGAAAAAGGAAAGAGAGAAGGACAGCAGAAGAGAGGCATAGAAATCAATGAACTAAGAAGGAGGAAGTGCTGTATGAAATACTTCATTAATATTAAGTATCACTTTTGTTATTTTAAAATACGCTGATTATCTGCTGACAGGCAGGGGAGATGAGGAAGGGGTGTCGCCCTCTATGTCAATGACCAGCTGGAGTGCATGGAGCTCTGCCTGGGGATGGATGAGGAGCTGACGGAGAGCCTATGGGTCAGGATTAAAGGGAGGGCAGGGACAGCTGACATGATAGTGGGGGTCTGCTACAGGCCACCTGACCAGGAAGACCGAGCGGATGAGGCCCTCCATAGACAGATAGGAGCAGCCTCACGTTCACAAGCCCTGGTCCTCATGGGGGACTTCACCCACCCCGATATCTGTTGGAGGGACAACACATCAGAGCATAAGCAATCCAGGAGGTTCCTGGAATGCGCTGATGACAATTTCCTTCTTCAGGAGAGAGAGGAGCCAACAAGGAGAGGTGCTATGCTGGACCTTGTTCTCAGCAAGAAGGAGGGGCTGGTGGGGAATGTGAAGCTCAAGGGCAGCCTTGGCTGCAGTGACCATGAACTGGTGGAGTTCAAGATCCTTAGGGCAGCAAGGAGGGCGCACAGCAAGCTGGCTACCCTGGACTTCAGGAGAGCAGACTTTGGCCTCTTCAGGGATCTGCTTGGTGGAGTACCATGGGATACAGCCCTGGAGGGAAGCAGGGCCCAAGAAAGCTGCTTAATAGTCAAGGATCACCTCCTCCAAGCCCAGGAGCAATGCATCCCAACAAAGAGGAAGTCAGGCAAAAACACCAGGAGGCCTGCATGGATGAACAAGGAGCTCCTGGACAAACTCAAACACAAAAAGGAAGCCTACAGAGGGTGGAAGCAAGGACAGGTAGCCTGGGGGGAATACAGAGAAATTGTCCGAGCAGCCAGGGATCGATCAGGTTAGGAAAGCCAAAGCCCTGATTGATAGAATTAAATCTGGCCAGGGACATCAAGGGCAACAGGAAAAGCTTCTGTAGGTATGTCGGTGATAAAAGGAAGACTAGGGAAAATGTGGGCCCTCTCCGGAAGGAAATGGGAGACCTGGTTACTCGGGATATAGAGAAGGCTGAGGTACTCAATGACTTTTTTGCCTCAGTCTTCACCAGCAAGTGCTCCAGCCACACTGCCCGAGTCACAGAAGGCAAAGGCAGGGACTGGTAGAATGAAGAACCGCCCTGTCGTGGTTTAACCCCAGCTGGCAACTAAGCACCACACAGCTGCTCGCTCACTCTCCCCCAGTGGGATGGGGGAGAGAATCTGAAGGGTAAAAGTGAGAAAACTCATGGACTGAGATAAAGACAGTTTAATAAGTAAAGCAAAAGAAGACAGTTTAATAAGTAGAGCAAAAGCTGCACACGCAAGCAAAGCAAAACAAGGAATTCATTCACCACTTCCCATCGGCAGGCAGGTGTTCAGCCATCTCCAGGAAAACAGGGCTCCATCACGCGTCACGGTGACTTGGGAAGACAAATGCCATCACTCCAAATGTCCCCCTTCCTTCTTCTTCCCCCAGCTTTATATGCTGAGCATGACGTCATATGGTATGGAATATCCCTTTGGTCAGTTGGGGTCAGCTGTCCTGGCTGTGTCCCCTCCCAGCTTCTTGTGCAGCCCCGGCCTCCTGGCTGGTGGGGTGGGGTGAGAAGCAGAAGAGGCCTTGACTCTGTGTCAGCACTGCTCAGCAGTAATGAAAACTCCTCTGTATTATCAACACTCTTTTCAGCACAAATCCAAAACATAGCCCCATATTAGCTACTATGAAGAAAATTAACTCTATCCCAGCTAAAGTCTGCACACTCCCACTGTAGGAGAAGATCAGGTTTGAGACCATCTAAGGAACCTGAAGGTGCGCAACTCCATGGGACCTGATGAGGTGCATCCATGGGTCCAGAGGGAACTGGCGGATGAAGTGGCTAAGCCACTATCCATTGTATTTGAGAAGTGGCAGTCTGGGGAAGTTCCCACTGACTGGAAAAGAGGGAACATCATAAGCCCCCATTTTTAAAAAGGGAAAAAAGAAAGACCCAGGGAACTACAGGCCAGTCAGTCTGACCTCTGTGCCCAGCAAGATCATGGAGCGGATCCTCCTGGAAATTATGCTAGGGCACATGGAAAAGAAGGAGGTGATTGGTGACAGCCAACATCGCTTCACTAAGGGCAAATCCTGCCTGACAAATTTGGTGGCCTTCTACAACAGGGTTACAGTGTTGGTGGATAAGGGAAGAGCAACAGACATCATCTCCCTGGACTTGTGCAAAGCATTTGACACTGTCCTGCGTGACATCCTTGTCTCTAAATTGGAGAGACATGGACTGGACGGATGGACCACTCAGTGGATAAGGAATTGGCTGGATGGTCGCACTCAAAGAGTTGCGATCAATGGTTCGAAGTCCAAGTGGAGAGCAGTGACAAGTGGCATTCCTCGGGTCATTATTGGGACCAGCGCTGTTTAACATCTTTGTCAGCGAGATGGACAGTGGGATTGAGTGCACTCTCAGCAAGTTTGCTGACGACACCAAGCTGTGTGGTGCTGTCGACATGCTGGAGGGAAGGGATGCCATCCAGAGGGACCTTGACAGGCTTGAGAGGTGGGCCTGTGCAAACCTCATGGAGTTCAGCAAGGCCAAATGCAAGGTCCTGCACCTGGGTCGGGGCAATCCCAAGCACAAATACAGGCTGAGCGATGAGTGTATTGAGAACAGCCCTGAGGAGAAGGACTTGGGGGTATTAGTGGATGAAAAACTGAATATAAGCCAGCAATGTGCGCTCAGAGCCCAGAAAGCCAATTGCATCCTGGGCTGCATCAAAATAAGTGTGGCTAGCAGGTCGAGGGAAGTGATTCTCCCCCTCTACTCCGCTCTCCTGGGACCCCACCTGGAGTACTGTGTTCAGCTCTGGGGCCCCCAACATAAGAAAGACATGGACCTGTTGGAGCAGGTCCAGAGGAGAGCCACGAAGATGATCAGAGGGCTGGAGCACCTCCCCTATGAGGACAGGCTGAGAGAGTTGAGGTTGTTCAGCCTGGAGAAGAGAAGGCTCCAGGGAGACTTTCTAGCAGCCTTCCAGTACTTAAAGGGTGCCTACAGGAAAGATGGGGAGGGACTCTTTATCAGGGAATGTAATAATAGGACAAGGGGTAATGGCTTGAAACTGAAAGAGGGTGGATTTAGATTGTATATTAGGAAGAAATTCTTTACTGTGAAGGTGATGAGACACTGGAACAGGTTGCCCAGAGAAAGTTGTGGATGCCTCCTCCCTGGCAGTGTTCAAGGCCAGGTTGGCTGGGGCTTTGAGCAACCTGGTCTAGTGGAAGGTGTCCCTGCCCATGGCAGGGGAGTTGGTACTAGATGGTCTTTAAGGTCCCTTCCAACCCAAACCATTCTGTGATTCATAAGCCACACACTTCCCTTAAATATAATATTGTCAAATGGATCAATAAAAAGCAAAACATTGCTGGTTGCATGAACTGAAAGTTTTAAAAGGCTTCCTTTTATTCTATCTGGGTCACTGCAAACAGCCCTAGCTGCTTTTTCTTTGTGGGAGATAAGTCTGAACTCACTGGCCATTGTTTCACAGCGAAAAGTTTTAAATCAAAAAGGAAAAGAAGAAAGACAAAAAAAATCAAGTTCAGCAAACTTTTATAGTGCAGAAGAAGAGCTACTAAGCATATAGCCGTGTGTTCTCAGAGTAAATGACACGCACTTTTTGCTCTGGTGAGCGATCCATATTTTAAATGTCCCCATATACCATTATCATGCATAACAACCTGTCACTATTATTCATGTCTTTTTCCCAATATCCATATTTTGACATTACCACTGAAAAGATCCAGTGTGCTCAGTGGCTTCTTAAAAATAAATAATTGAAAGCTACTGTAAATTATATTAAGCCTCGACATGGCTGACCCTCTCTTGCCTCAGTCCATTGCTATCTCTTTAAATGTATTCCCTCCTAAATTATATTGTAATTTGGAGATGCTGAAGTCTTAAGTTTTTTGACTCAAATGTAACTTCTTTCCCAATGCATAATTCATTTTCACTTTGTTCTTGGTGCTGCGTGTGCAATCGCATTTTTGGCAGCCAAATGCAGGCTGAAATCAACAACTCTGTAAAGGGTGAGAATGAAATCAGAATGGACGGCTTGGCGGAAGAAATATTAAGCATGTCACAATGTTTTGTACTCTATCTTGTGAAATGGAGACAAAAACCTCAAACAACTGTGAGTTTAAAAGGAGAGAATGACATTTAAAGTCTGAAAATTATCCACTGCTGATGTCATGCTGTTGTTGCATTTAATTACTTTTCACATCACATAAACTGATGGCTTCTGAATGTTTTTATGCCATGAGATTTTTTGATGAGGAACATACTCTCCCACTTTTCATTTTTTAAGATGGAATAAGTTAGTTAATCTCTGTAGACTCAGGTGAGGGCCATCAGGCTTATCTGATAAAAATGAGTGTCACTAACTTTAGAATACTGACCTTATTTTCTGAAATAAGATCCCTGCAGAAGTCTTGAAGCTCCCATGATATTAATATGTTATTGGGTCCAAATTTCAACTGCTTTAAGGCAAAGTAGTTTTGCCAGCTTACGTTGACTGACAGTCATACCTTTGTTTTTATCTTTTCATCACAAGTAAGTAGTACTGATAACAGACTCATTCAAAAAATAACATCCTCCAGTATTATGGTTTTCTTAACATGTAATTATATCTGCATGTCAGACAGTGGGAAAGACAGCAAATTAGACAGAAGTGCGGTTGTAATGTGATGGATCAATGACAAAAACATGTCATATTGATATGCATTAATGAAGATTTCACATGATCAAGCATACAGATGACAAGATTTTTCCTTATGAGATCACACAGTGCCTCAAAGATAGAAAGGTGAAGAGGAAGTTGTAAAAGATTCAAAACAATCTAGGAAAGTGAGGAGTATAGAAGGACAAATTTACAAGGAGATAGTAATTGATGCAGACATGACATGTAATGACTCCGGAAGACTTACATAAAACCTGTGAAAGAGAGAGATGGTGGATAGGGACAAGCTATTATAAGGAAAGGATTAAAGATGGAAAAGAAAATAGGGTCCAAAAGGCAATTGTGCCATAGAAACCCCTCTCCCCAGCAAAGTGTACTTAGGAACTTGTCATTTACCTGAATAAAGTCATATGTCAATACATTATAAACAAGCACTCCTGTATTATTAGAAGTGCCTAAATCTTACTGGGTGAGGCTGACAGTTTATAATGACTACCATAACCTGTGTGTCAGTAATGACAGCCCACCTGGGTAACACGATTGTTCCTTTTCTCACGTCTTCCTTCCTTGCCCTCCCATAAGATTTCTCTTCTATTCACCACAGTATGTTCAACCTTTTGTCTGTACTTCTGAAGCATGGCACAACTGGGCCCCTCAAGAGCCGATTCATTCCTTAAGTGACCAATGTCTTCTTGCCACTTCTCTCTATCCCTGACCAGTCTTACTTAATCACAACATTAGTCGAGAGGATAAATAGTCCCTCAGCAGAACTCAAGATCGGGATGTTCAGTGTCATCAATGACCCATACCTGTGCTTTTTGTCTAGCTTTTCCTCAATTCCAGTTTATGATCTTTGCTTTTCCCTCCTGATTTCTCACTATCCATCTGTCCCAGCATTGCACCTTGTGCTCGTTGTTATAGCAGTGAGGCAAGCGTTGTTTGTATGGTAACACCTCCCATCCCGATCTGCCTCTGTGGTTTTTTCATGTTGTTCTGCAGGACTAGAACAGCTATCCTGAGGTAATATGCCAAGCCCCTTAACGTTGCATTATTCAAATCTCTCCCTAGGGGACCAGGAAAGTCTGTGAGCATCCTCCACTTATGGGAATCTTCTTTTGTCAGTTTATATGGTATTACCTCAGCCCTATTCCTCTTGCTAGACAGAAGAAGCCTATTGCATTAAACAGGCTGTACTTTCATTGAGTCTGTTCTTCTGAAAAGACTGAGATGCTCACCCTGACTCATTAAGACAAAGAATGTGAAGACAAAGAAAAGAGTTCAAATGGGACATTTAACTAACCTCCTTTTAAAGCTCTGAACAAAAAACTCAAAGTGAATTACAAGGAAGAAAAGGAAAACTTATGAAACAGAATCTACATCAGTAGATTTTGACAGCTGCAATATTATAGGCTGAATTAATGTTCCATAAATATACATTGGGCATTTCCATTATAGTAATGTCAGCTCTCATTGTCAGTTGAACAGGTGCCTATATAGTAAACCACATATGACTTCTGAGCCGTACCTTCAGTTGTATTTTCTGATATAAAATGATACTATTATATGATGGGATACAGCCAGTCTTTAATTTTTCTACTAAAAATTTGTACTAAAAAAATCCCCACCCCAAAACCAAACAAACAAAAACCACAAGGGACAAGTTTGTTATATTCATCATACTATAGCATATCTTCAAGTGAGGTGAGGTGATGTGGAATGATCAACAGTATCATTCAGATCAATAAATATATAAACAGAGAAGCCCATTAGCTATTTTCAGAGGTATCTGTAAGGCAAAACTAAGATGTGAAGCCAGCAGTTAAAACACTGGGGGTTTTTTCAGATATTGAATTGGTGCTGGCAAGGAATGATGGCTATGGAACTAATTAGAAAAGTACCTCCAACGCCCAAAAGGAAAACATGTAAAAATGAGGGAATTTCTGAATTAAAGAGGCATGGAATCACTGACTGCCTGTGCCTGGGTGAAAACTGGGATACACTTTTTGTGAAAATGATATGACTTTTTTCCCCACCAAGTAAAAGAAATAAAATTGAGGTTTTCTTTTATGCTGCCTTTTTTTTCTTTTCCCTCTCTGTCACTTTTTTTTTTTTTTTTTTTTAAATTAGGGACATTCAGTTTGTCTGGAGACGTGGTACAGGAGAACTTTGGCGTTAGTCCACCCATCGGGGAAGTATTAACTACAGTGTTTGAAAATCTCTGTGCATCCAGCAAGCAACAACATAACAGATGGGTGAGTTGGTCACAGTAGCAAAGACTTTTCCTTGCATTACCACATCACAGGAAGCTTCTGAGAGAAAGCCTCAACTTCACACAGCCTTAACTTCAAGCAAAAGAGGAATAGAATTTTTCACATCCTTACATTGCCTAAGAAGCTACTCAGAATGAAATGTCACGGTTCTCCTTAGCACAAAAGTAAACGTGGGATATAATTGTTTGTCATCTTTTATTTAAGTTGTGGTTCTATTCAAATTTCAGGCATGCTTAATTTGACCACAGCCAACTGTCTAAACAAGCAAGCTTCAGTACTTCTACTGCATCGACAACCAACTTAATAACATCAGCTTACATTTTTACATGAATTTTCTCTAGCTTACTGAAAATGCTATTTCCCCTGCTCACTGCCATAGGCTAGTTACCTGTAGTGGAGCTTAGTTTCAGATACACTGAATATAATGAGAAAAACTAGCATCAGACACAAGAATACTGGCAGCGGCAATCTGTGGGAGAGGCTGTCTTATCATAATTCCTGCCTCAGCTTTCCATCTTTCAGTAAACCTGAACTGAAAAAAAAAGAAAGGAAAATAATGAAAAAAAATCAGGGATGGAACAAACCTATTAGAAACCGCATTCTCATTACGCCAATCCTCTAGTGAAAATGGCATGACATTGTATAGGTTCCCAGCTTTAAGACTGGATCCAACCTATACTATTTGGACAAGTTCAGTCCTACTGACTTGCTTATGACCATAAAACAAATTTAGTGGTGAAGCAGGGAACAGACACAAGGATATCTGCTGACTGCAGTCATCCACTTAATCCATAAAAGCAGCTGTATTACTATAACAGTCCAAGGAGTGTGCTATTACCAGCAATTCAAATTAGCAAACTACAAAGTTATGGAAATAACTTCTCAGCCTGGCCTACTGTTGTTTCTTTCTCCTTTTAGCCCTACATCTTTGTAAGCCTTGCCTGCTCAATAATCCTTCTGCTTCCAAAGTAGTTACACCATTGGTGATTTTATAGACCGCTGTTACTTCCTGTGCTGGTTTTGGCTGGGATAGAGTTAATTTTCTTCACAGTAGCTAGTATGGGGCTATGTTTTGGATTTTTACTCTTCTGATTCTCTCTCCCATCCCAGCCGGGGGGAGTGAGCGAGCGGCTGTGTGGTGCTTAGTTGCTGGCTGGGGTTAAACCACGACGCTTCCTCACGTGGTCATCAGAGCTAAGCAGAATGCATCACTCATTTGATTCCTTTCTAATTAGTTGAGACTACAGTGATGTGTATAGGTACTAATACCAGTTCTACTGATTCTGTTTCATTCAAGATCTTGGCAGTAAAACAGCCAACCCTGAACTGAACTGCTGTTAAATAATCCTACCTTAGTTTCTCTTTTCCCTGCCTGAAAATAAGGAAATTCACGACTCCACACAACTGTAGAACTAAGAAACCTCAGGGACTTTTTCAAGGTCTGTACAAAATATGGTGTGGCATTCACTAAGTGACCTCAGAAAAGCAGACGTGGCCAAGATTTGAGCCTAAAAGTGTTAAATCCAAAGCTTTGATCATTAAGCAACAGCATTCTTGACAGATCACTAAAGCTTGTGTTTCTCAGAAGGGTCTCTCAGAAGGTTCAAATGGAAAGTTATGGAGTAGCATTCTTCATCCAAATGCTGTAAACTTTTTGGGTCTGTATGCTAAGATACAAACACTATACGAATGGCCTGCTTTGTGAGGGTTTGAGTATTCTCTCTTTCCCTAAAGGCCAGTATACTTCATAAATGCTCTTTTCCACCATATTTTTCAGTATCATCTTTTGCTCATAAGCCTGAAAATAATGTATGTCTAAGGGTTACACCAACCTCCTGCATGTTAAAAAGTCAATGTTTTCTTAGTTTATGCTCATTAGTTCAGCCCTCCCTAAACATATGAATTATTTGTACTGTCTGTTCTTCTTAAATTCAAGCCATCCTCTGAGCCAGATGCACAGAATCTTAAAACTTATTATATTCCCCCCTGTCCCCCCCCAGCCAAGTATGGGACTTTACTGCATCAAACACTGAATTTACTGAGATGAAAAGTTAGTGCAATATTGGTCCCGAAATGTAGGTGGTAATGTTATCTTCTCATAGCTACATATACACCTCTCTTGAGGAGATTTCTTTTAGCTTAAGTCCTGGAGACAGTGCTTTTGAGTCAATATTATGCTGTGATAATTCTTTGAAACTTTATTTCTTTATATTAGCACCACTGGACAATATCCTTCTTTGAGTGAAACACCATCATTTACCAGTAGCTTATATTCAGACTAGTCCCTGTAGGACAATTCAGAA
Source organism: Gymnogyps californianus (assembly GCF_018139145.2). Taxonomy (NCBI): domain Eukaryota; kingdom Metazoa; phylum Chordata; class Aves; order Accipitriformes; family Cathartidae; genus Gymnogyps; species Gymnogyps californianus. Next base: position 77,727,569 of record NC_059500.1, on the reverse strand, counting down.
ACACATTTTCTATTTACATTTGTCTCTCCCTGCTCTCATTTCACTTCCCAGAGCTTTTCTCCCCATGCTGTAGTAGGCCTGCATTTTGATGAGGCCAAAACACAAAGCAGTCATCATGAATGACTTATTTAGATGCACAACTTTTAGCATACTGCTGATTCAGTTACTACATCAGTCAAGTTTCCTGACTACTCTTCCTGAGATGTAGCAGCTCCAGAAGGATTTGGAGAAACACTACAATAGCCTGAGAGTTGCATTTGTTCTTGCTTTTGCTGTTGCCGAGCCCTGATTAGAAGAAATGTTCCTGTTAGCTAATTACTTTCACAGCAGTGACAGATGGCCGAAGGGTGCATGTGCTGGAAAAACAGAGAGGAAAAGGGTTAATGTTGCAGATCACCTCGTTCCCCTTTTATTTAGGCTCCTCTAAAGCTGTTGATTTAATGGAGTGATTGCTGATTGGGGCTGGAGCGGTGATCGGAGAATCAGGCCCATGAGGTTTAGTGACCTCCGGGTGAAGGCACTGCAGGTGTGTGGCTAACAAGGTACTAATTGGGTACCAGAGTGAGGATGAAAGCAGTTACAAGCAGTTGGTCAAGAGGCAGCATTGTACCCCAAAGAGCTGCAAGTGCTGAGCTTTGTGGCTGGGAGGAGAGGCAAGCTGTACTCCTAGCTGGTTTACTGCTGAGTCCTGCGCCGCAAGTGTCTTCTGCGGGAGGAGCAGCCTTTCGCTGGTAGAGCCTCTCTGTGTTTTTCATGCAAACTGCTGAATCTGAGAGAAAAGATAGACATTTAATTAACGGGTGCGGATGTGGCTCAGTGAGTTATGTTTTCTTAAGAGCACAGATACAGAGACAAAATCCTTCAGCGAGAGGATACAGATTCTGCGTCTTCCTTTCTTCTGAAATCTTAAGCAAGTTGTGATGCCTTCATTTCTCTATGTTGTTCCCCGCTTCCCCCATTTTATTTTGCACTGCCAGCTCCATGAAATCCGCTCCCTCTTACTCCTTGTTGTCAGTACACAAAATGCTCACCTGCTGACACAACTTCACCATGCTCAGGAGTCCCCTACTTTTGAAATCAGCGGAGAAAAGAGAAAGTAAAGGTTACAGGCAGGAGCCTGAAGGTGTATTTCCAAACTGCACATGCTCAGGGGTGAAAGCAATGCTGTCATCAGTAAGGCAGCAGCCAGAAGAACTGTGACTGTGTTGTTGGTACTCCACCTGCTACAAACCCTTGCTTTTGTTTCCCTGGTAGATTGCTTGATTTTAAAACAGTACTTTTTGCTTTGAGACTGTATTGGTCAGTACCTCCATGATAAACCTAGCTTATACAGCATTTTCATTTAAAGCTTGATGCAAGATTTACATGCCTCCTTCATAATGCAAATTCCTCATCCTTTCCAGGCAGCTGCTCATCTCTTTGTTTACTTTTGCTTTGAACAAAAGATGCAATATTGACAGCCTTGTCATCTACAAATGTTTACCTTTTGAGTAACTGGGAATAAGGGGAAAAAAAGGCAAAAATAAATAGCTAATATATTAGTGGGAGTGCTTGCAAAATGTTCCACTGTGGGGTTTTGTTCTTGGTTTTTTGTTTTTTGGGTTTTTTTTTTTATGAGGCATCAGCTGCACTTTAAATTGCTGCTGAGATGAATGGAAGCTAATAGGAGATGTTCCTGAAGTTTGTTTTCTAATCAGATCAGACTGGATCTTATTAATAAAAGTGACTACTCTGAGCAGAACTGTCTGTGGCTAAATAATCAGTTTTGTTATTGAGAAGTGATTAAATTGCCTAAGGAAAAAATTATAAATAACACCTGGTTTACTAAGATTTAAATTAAGGACCTTTTTTTACCCCCTAATCAATCTATCCTGAATTGCTTTTCTGTTTTATTTATTTATTTATTTATTTATCTGTATTCTTATTTATTTATTTAATTTCAGGCACATTGTTTATTCCATAACATGCAGCTCTGTTGAACTCTGTATTTCAGACTATATTGCAAGGAACACTGATGTCAGTCTCCTCCATTTAAATGGTGGGAAAACTGAGGCACAGGGAGGGAAGATGTAACTAGGACCAATTGTAAAGTATGAGTTGGCATAAAAGTGAAGTTTAAGCTATGCTGAAGAAAAGAAAATGAGTAGTGTAAAAATGTCACTTTGTGCAATGGGCTGCAATGGTCATATTTTTAAATAATGGGAAAATTATCTTTTGTTTTAAAGAATATTTGCATTTTGACAGGAAAAGGAAAACAAGTGATGATTTTCACACAGTTCTGGTAGCTTAACAAATTATCTCAGTTATCTTTATTGGTAGATTTGCACATAGGTAAGACTTGGGATAATATGCTTAGCACAATTGACTTTAGAGAAAGCCTGAACTCCTCCCTTCCTTCTCTTCAGAAAATACAATATTCCAGAGAAACAGACTATAAAGTATATTCTTCCTGATTTAGACCCTGACTTGGCACTTAACTTCAACTGAGTTATTAAGTCCTTTTGACTCTATCACATGCTTAAGTGCTTTGCTGACTTGAGATCTTAATGAGGCCCCCTGCAATGGTTCCTTGTTGGTCTCTGGTGGAAGTTCTGCCTGAAGTTTCAGAACAGGAGAATAGGTGGCTCCAAATTCCCATTCTGTTTTTCAGCCAATTTTTCCAACTTGAGAACATCCTTCCCCAGTTCAGGCTTGATTGCTTGATTACAACATTGAGTGCACTGATGGTACTCCACAAAGAATGCTTCATAATTAGCAGTACTGATAAGCGAGAGAGACAACATTAAAATAATAGTTAATGGGTACAGAGTAACAATGTTAATGGGTCAAATTCTCTTCTTGCCTTCACAGTGCTGCTGAGAAAAGTTTATTCCTTTTATTTCTCGTACTTCAAACTGGTAATTGCCTAAGTTAAACTCAAGGCATCTTCTAGTACAAAAAAACCCCCTACCTTAATTAAGCATAAAATACTTCCCCTAACTTACAAACTTTACAGACCACGTCCCCACCTCCCACAGCAACAAGTATCAGTTGTAACAGTCTCCATCATTATTCTTCTTACTGTCACCCTGAGGGCACAGATGAGCATTGTGGTGCACCGTGAAGGAGGTGAAATTCAGATCCCACAGGAATGACCCGAGGATCTTACTGAGAAACTTTAGTGGTCCTATTCCTGATTACCCAAGATGTTTATATATGGGAGGAGCTCACTTGACCCCAAATGTTCACGGATAGAGGAAAGGTCTCTCAAATAACAGGGTCATAATGCATTCAGGATTTGATTGAGTAAAACCAGCAACTTTTATTTGACCCAGACAGAGACTGCGACTGTAAGGAGTTGAATTTGGAAATAAAATTATCTACATTTGGGCTTTCAAAATGGTCTGGGTTCTCCAAATCAGATGTAAGCTACCTGTGGGTGTTGGTTTGGGACACTACAGTAGGGTGCATCCCCTGCCATTGCCCACTGCACTCCACACTAGAGCTCACTCCCTCTCAGATCAAAGGCATCTCTCTAGCTACAGCGCATAGCTGCAGTCCAACCTTGAGGCAATAAAAATAAGAAGAGGCAAGAGAAAAGGAGGTAGCTATTTTCCTGACATGAACAGGTGGTCAGAGGCATTCTTATGACCCCAATGTAACTCATTCTTCCAGAGGTAGTTGCAGACAGTTTCTAAATCTTCGAGCTCAGAGTCTTTTTTTTAATTATTATTTTTCCTCCAGCTTTTTATTTCATGTACTTAACCTGCCGGTTTTCTTTTTAGTTTCTTCTACTTATAAATGCCCCCCCAGGAAGCCCAGGAATAAAATTCTTTAAGTGAGATTCCAAACAAAGACTGTGACAAAAAAAACCCCTTGAAACAAAAAGAAAAAGAAAGAAAGAAAGAAGGAAAGAAGGAAAGAAAAGAAGAAAGTCCATGTTCTCTTTTATTTTTTCTTTTTTCATTTAGGTGGTGTTTGGTGGCTTAAAAAACTTGAGCTCAACAAGTTTTTATTCTTGAATTTCCCCTGTGGCATATGGAGGGCACCCTAACTTTGATGAACAGTAGGATGCAAGACCAAGAGACTTTGTTAATATAGTTGTGATTTTGCCAGTGCATAGTTACATGTATATGTGCGTAGTTATATGCAATATATATGTGTATTAAATATATATAATACATTGCATGGGGTTTGCGTGGCAAGGTTTTGGTAGCAGAGCTGTTACAGGGGTGGCTTCTGTGAGAAGCTGTTAGAAGCTTCCTCTGTGTCTAATGGAGCCGATGCCAGCCGGCTCCAAGACGGACCCGATGCTGGCCAAGGCTGAGCCCATCAGTGACGGTGGTAGCGCCTCTGTGATAGCATATTTAAGAAGGGGAAAAAGTTACTGTGCAGCAGCAATTGCAGCAGGAGAGAGGAGTGAGAATACGTGCCAGAAACAACTCTGCAGGCACCAGGGTCAGTGAAGAAAGAAGGGGAGGAGGTGCTCCAGGCGCCGGAGCAGAGATTCCCCTGCAGCCCGTGGTGGAGACCATGGTGAGGCAGGCTGTCCCCCTGCAGCCCATGGAGGTCCACGGTGGAGCAGATATCCACCCGCAGCCTGTGGAGGACCCCACGCCAGAGCAGGTGGATGCCTGAAGGAGGCTGTGACCCCATGGGAAGCCCGCGCTGGAGCAGGCTCCTGGCAGGACCTGTGGACCCATGGCAAGAGAGGAGCCCACGCTGAAGCAGGTTTGCTGGCAGGGCTTGTGACCCCGCGTGGGACCCACGCTGGAGCAGTCTGTTCCTGAAGGACTGCACCCCGTGGCTGGGACCCATGCTGGAGCAGTCTGTGAAGAACTGTAGCCCATGGGAAGGACTCATGTTGGAGAAGTTCATGGAGGACTGTCTCCCGTGGGAGGGACTCCGCACTGGAGCAGGGGCAGAGTGTGAGTCCTCCTCCCCCTGAGGAGGAAGGAGCGGCAGAAACAACATGTGATGAACTGACCCAAACCCCCATTCCCCGTCCCCCTGCGCTGCTGGTGGGGAGGAGGTAGAGAAAATCAGGAGTAAAGTTGAGCCCGGGAAGAAGGGAGGGGTGGGGGGAAGGTGTTTTTAAGATTTGGTTTTATTTCTCATTATCTTACTCTGATTTGATTGGTAATAAATTAAATTAAATTTTCCCCAAGTCAAGTCTATTTTGCCCATGACAGTAATTGGTGAGTGATCTCCCTGTCCTTATCTTAATCCACGAGCCTTTCGTTGTATCTTCTCTCCCCTGTCCAGTTGAGGAGGGGGAGTGATAGAGCAGCTTTGGTGGGCACCTGGCGTCCAGCCAGGGTCAACCCACCACATATATACATTGTGCACTCAGACATAATTTATATGTATACACATAGGTACATATGTACATGCACATAACATCTGAACTTTGCAGGCAGGGGGAAGAGAGAGGAAGAGACATGCTTTCCTGTGGCAGTGTTTAGTTCCAAAATGAGATATTTCAGTATTTGGAAAATACATGCAATCACTGGTATTACAGTCCTTCATCTCCATGTAGCATTCAAGACTATAGTTTTTTTATTAACCTGAGGCACTGAGATGGAATAAAGGGGGGGGGTGGATTTGCCTCTCGTGTTTCCAGAAATTGCCTCCTGTTCTTCTCCAAATGGAGGCCCAGCAAGTGTGACACTTCATAGGCAGCTGTTCTGAAGAGGATCAGGATATTACCACTTCCTCTCAGGCTAGTGGGCACCAAGCAAGCATTTGCAGAGCTCAGTAGGAAAACTGGAGTAGTGGGAAATCACATTTAAATATCCTTTCATTTCTCTCCTGAATATGTGGATAATGGTTGTTGGGTACTCCATGGCATATGTCCATCGAGGTCAGGAAGTGTGTATACCTGTAAATGCTACCACTGCAGTCCTCAGATTTATTTTGGGTGAATGATTTATGGCTATCAGTCTCAAGATGTCAGGGACAAGTAATGGACTGTGAACCTTTAGCAGATCTGAACTGCTACTAGTGGATATGAGCCCTCATCTCTGAAGATATTTGGTTCTGAGTTTTTATTGCAGATCCTTCTGTACACCCATCAGTCCCACCATTGCAGTGGGACTAAAATGGGATAATGACTCTATTCCAGGGCATTAATGGGCAGAACATGTTTGCAATGTGTTTAGCTGCCATCAATATTAATGCACTCATTTGAGGGGCAATAAATTGATAGAGTGTGGCCTTATAATGCATAAAAATTGCATCAGCTTCAGAGCCGTAATGGAAAATTCCTCCATGAGTAGAAGTAATTGGGGAAGGGGCTTTTCCTAAAGTCATTTTATTTGGCACTTTGAATATTCAGCCCTGGACAAGATCAGTCTTGCTGTCTTCCCTTAGGATCTCAGTGGGACAAAAACTTAGGGTTGTTATGATGTAATAAAAACTTAAAAAATAACAAGTGAATAAACTGTCTTTGCTGTTTCAGAAAAGATGATGAAAGTAGTTGCCTTCCGTAATGACCAAGTTAGAAATGAATAAACTATATTTATCCCCAGCTTTATTAGTCTGAGAAAATGACCAAATAATGTCCTAAAAAAGAGCAAACAGTGCATTAAGACAATTATATATCTATTTAATTACCTATCCCTTCTTCTCACCTCCAGTCAAAAGGAGATGTCAGAACATCTTAGTGAGTGGTCACTTGGGCTGCATCTATATCAGTAAATTAAATATTACATTTCTGTGCACTGAATGTGAATGTCTACACTGTTGTTAAAAGTATTCCTGGCCTGGTTTTGGTCTGGACCAACTGGTACGCTCCCAAATAATTCCTGTTCATCGCTGATCATTAGCATGGGTTAAAGGCCCAACAGGCAGCTGGAAGGTGACCATCCTCTTCTTAGGGCTAAGTGTGTGGATTAATAGCTTGAATGCAAGTCATTTTGTGCTTTTTCGCCTCTGTGACTGAACAGTCCCAGGGATTTATTTAATTTATAGCTATAAACATAGCCATCAAAAACTTCTGTGACTAAGTCATTTAAGAGCCGGTAAAAACTCTGCCATATTTATTTAGTTAAGCTGGAAAGCATATATATGCTGTAGCAGGTTGACAACCCTATTTAAAAGAAAAAAGAGATGTGCAGAGATTAATGCACCAAATCATGTTTAAATGTATGTACAAGATAGGCAGAAGGAAGACTCACTTTCATGTGTGGTAGCACATGTCACTCGTGACTGGCAACATCTCTTCTATTCCAGGCTCTTGAACAGGAGACCGGTTGTGACAAATGGCACTTTGGTAAGACGAGAAGGGCTTGATGTGTGCCACAGAGGGCTCCCCAAAACAACGCAGTGCCAGCGGATTCAGTCTCTGAATTAAAGCATAGCCAGCGTGAGAGACAGACTGATTTAAAGAATAGATGTTATCATAGCCAGTGTGAGACACAGACTGATTTAAAGAATAGATGTTATAAGGCATGGAGCTACGTAAACCTACCCAAAAAAATATAAAAATCAAGTCATACAATGGGTTCTCCTGCAGGCCAATTTAGCAATAACTGGCAGACACAGTCATAACCTAGGCTGCAAAATGCAAATAATAAATAGCATAGACACACACCCACCCTCCTCCCCCCCCCCCCGAAAAAAAAAAAAAAGAATCCTTATATCTTTTGATTGATCCCCCCTTCCACCAGCACCACGCTTGCTGTGTCAGGGCTGAGGCCTGATTCAGCAAACCAGCCTGACAGAGAGGGGATGCGGCACTCTGCAGCCTGCTGAAACAGAGATGTAGAGAGCCGGGTGACAACAGCGTGCTGAAAAACACCGTAGCCCATGGCTCCTCATTATCCTCATATCTGTAACTCTACATCCTGACCTGGAGGGGATGCCTTAGGCTACCTCCATACGTATCCTGAGGTAACAAATATCCAGCTAAGACTGAGAGGGAAATGCTGCACAACGCCAGCGTTGAGAGCCACGCCGCAAATCTAGGAGGTGAGCAGCTTTGCAGTTCATTTTTCCCCTTGGGTCTCTTTTGAAGGGCATGGCCATGAGAATATAGAGTTTTTTTCAATCTGGGACAGGCCACAAATAAGCCTTAAAAAGCTGTAAGCATGATGAAGATGAGGAGGAGGGTGATGATGGACCAGAGGGCCCTGCGATGTGAAGAGAGGATGAGGAAAATGTGAAATACCTCCTAGCAGTGAAACAGAAAGCCTGAGAAAAGAGGTAGCAAACAGTGTGGAGATTTTCAAAGGGGTCCGTGAGAGCTGGGTGTCCATCCTCCATCACTGCTCTGGGGGCTGCTATCACTGTGATAGCACCGGTCCACTCCATGAACTCATTACACCCATAGGTGACTTTAGTCCGCCTTTGCTAGTCATCTCTCACCAATACCAAAATTCGTATTGCAGTAACCCATGGGCACCATACTCCTGACTCAGGATCCTGACTCAGGATCCTGACTTCTTTGGCATTTTTTAGAGAAAACAGCAGAACCTGCCCCAAGCAGCTGGTGGGATCTGGGTTTGTGTCTCCCTCGTCACTCTTTTTAATTCCCAGGCACAGGCAGCAGTGATCAGCAGATGTCTCAACACAACTGTCATCTTCATGGGACCTGCTGCCTCCTTGTTTTCAGTTCACCAGGGCACCCCATCATGCTCACAGTGGCTCCGTGTGTTCTCAGTGGGGAAAGGGCGCTTTCTGCAGTCTGGGATGTAATCGTGCTGAAGAAGGAGGGATAGAAAAGCAATGCAGTTAGCAGCAGGGGGGCTTTTCAAACCCCAAAAGACAGTGGAGTCTTTTTCTCTTTCTTTCTTTAACTGCTTTCTCATTTACATTTAGAAAAATGACATATAGTAATTAGGTTCCCTACTCTGCCAAAACTTTAAATAGGATCCTTTAAAAATAGCCTTCAAAATTTCAGGTCCCTTTTTTTTTTTTTTCCCAGGAGATGAACAATAGAACCAGTCTGCTTTTTTAACACTTTTTTAACAATAGTCATTTGGAAATGCAGGGTGAATGCTGACAGGTTTTGACTAATGCAGAAAGTTTTGGAGCCTATTGTGGCACTTTCTATCTCTTACTTTCTCCCCCTCCACCTCTCCCTTTTGCCTCTTCCTTTCACTCACCATTGACAATGTATGCATTCATAATTGAAGAAATTCTATTCTTAACAACTTACAGTTGTATAAGTTGTCGCTCTTGTCAGTGGTACGGCTGCTGTTTCCGCAAACTAAACACATTTGACTGCTAATTTCCCATTGAAAGACATTGGAAGGTTCCTGAAATTAATGGCGTAAGACAAGTTTACAAACTGGTAGGCTCTGATGTGAAAATTAGTGTGACTCCTTTGCAGAGGCTAAGTACAGGAGGTTGGAATAGCAGTGAGCAGCCTGCATGCTCATAAAGCTCCTCAGCAAGGAAAAAAAAAAAGAAAAAAAAAATTGCCCATATTTCAGAGACTTGGAAACTGCAAGAAAGAGAAGAAAAATATCAGAGTATATGTAAGGAGGGAGAAGAGGAAAGCAGGCTTGTTGGCACTAAGAGGAAATTGCAGGACTTTTCACGCAGAAAACTCTATTTTACTCTGAGAAATCAACAGCTTTGTTAAGGACCTGCTGTTGGCATCTTGCTCCAGTATAGTATGTGTTGAGCTCTGAGTAATGTTTGTGGGAAATTGCAGGGATTTTTAAGCCAGTAAGTCAGAGCACACAACTTTAGTTACTTAAGAAGCAAAACTACCAGAGGAAGAAATTCATAAAACCATGGAAGTTGAATCTTTTCTTCCATCCATGTAAATCAGGAGTAATTCAGATAAAGCCAGTGGAATATTCTGCCAGAGTAAAGCAAGGCGATGTGAGAAGAGTTTGCCCTGTTTCTTTCACGTAAAAAAGGAATAGTCCTGGTCAGTGATTTGCTCAGGAACATACACTTCAGATATGCAGGCAGCCATTATGGTTGTCATCTAAAAAGGTTCTGAAATAGTGACTGTCCTTAACACAGTGTGTCACATGAAGTAATGAAAGTCTTCGACCATATCGAGATTCTTCTACTTTTCTCTAGAAATCTCTGTTAATATTTCCTTGAGGTAAATGGTAGGAAAAAACTGGCTTCTCTGCTTTAGTATTTTTCTACTATCAAGATCCTTGATGAAAGGATTCAAAACACAATCTATTCCATTTTATTTTATTCCGTCCCATTCCTTACACCAGAATCAACCCATATTATCTGAGAGGATTATTTTGTATTTTTGTTTTGAAATGATGCCATTTTTATCCACAGATAATATCTCTTGGTGTAGACTTTGTTATCTCATTAATAGTAGGACTAAATGCATTTTTTAAATTATGCAAATTTTTTCATTGAGATAAAGCCATGTTAAAATAAAAATAAATTATGTTTAACTTGTCAAGTTTTTCGATATGAACCACATTAAACATACTTTTGCCCACTTGAAGGAAATAACAGTGTATTCTTACTGTTGTGAGGCACCTGACAGACTTCCAGAGTATGAAAATATCAGGAAATAATTATGGCAATTAATATATGTTACCCAAAAGTTTTTATATGGTGGTGGGAAAAGTAATTACTGCTTCACTGTCCTGTCCTCCTTCTGGATGACCTGCCCATCACCAGTGTTTTCTACAAGTTATAGGCTGCATTGACATCCCAAACACAGATGACCACAATTTTGTATCCTACATTCATATTTTGCATCCACGTAAAACCAACAAATAAAAAAAAAATATCACCAAGAGCTGTCCAGCTGCCCCTCCAATGTATCCACTTCAAAAATATAATATGTGAAGCCATTTTTCTACCACTCAGAGCAACTTTTAAGTAAGTGATCTTGGGATGGAGTAATTCAGTATCCTGTTAAAAATTCAAAGTAAGCATAAGCAGGAATAGAGTGTTAATGCCTGTGTTGAAATTTCATCAGGAAGCAAGGGATGAACTCAGGCTGTTTGGGAAAGTACCATGAGAGCTTTTATAACAATGAATGATCAGTACTATTCTATGTGGACTTATCTTAAAAGGGCTTTTAATAGTAACTTCTACTGTTTTTCAGAAGATGTGTTTTCTTGTGTGTATGTAAGCACTTTTACCCATCACTCATTCTCTTCGTCAACATCAATGATCATAAGGGGAAATATATAGATTAAAATACTTGAGGTGAGTGTGGTTTTTTCTGCTTTCTTTCTAGTGAACTGAGTCATAGATGAAAGAAAAAAAAAGACAAGAGAGATCAACTGAGAAATACATGTCCTGTACACCAAGAACTAATTTAATAAGCAGACTCTCCGTGCTAGTGGGCGATTAAACTAAATTGCCAGTCTAAACTTTTCTATGCTGCATTTCAAATGTCAACACATTACATTGCTATTCCTCTTAATTTCTCACAAAGAAAATGCAAAATGAATTCATTATGCTGGAGTAAGTGGAAAAAATGATGAGTTTCTCCAGAAGAGTAGGCAATGGGGAGAGATTGGGCAAGGCGATTATATTGAGATATTTGAATAGCTGGCCATTAGCAAGAGGATCCCCATTACTTTGCTGATAATTATATCCTCTTCACTATGACTTCCCAGTGGAATAATACAATGTTCCCAGTGCAGGAGATAATGAAAAATACCATTCAGGTGGTACATATATGCCAAGAATAGTGTGTTGTATTTCTTCCCTTCCCCCATCATGTGGATTGCAATAACGCACACCTACGCGATATGTTAATGCGTGTTTGGTTGTTCAGGGCTGTGTACAGGGCAAATAAATGTATCTTGAAAATGGAGCTGGCAGTGGAATATCATTCTCCCAGTGTAATTATCTCCCGTGTTTAGTGGGCCCGGTGTATTGCTGAGTACATTTTTGTTAGCTATTATGTAAATGACTTTCAAAGCCCACCACACTGTAATAATGAGGACTTTGGAAGGGATCTTATAGAGATGAAGTTATTTCCTTTTTTAAAGAGAGAGTGGTAGTAGGAACTAGAGCTGTATGCTTCTTCTAATAATCCATCATTTTGCAGACACGTTTCTGTTCAGCAATCAAGGAAAATGAAACAAACAAACAAAAAAGGAAAGAAGGAGGGAAAAATACAGCACGAGAAGAACACCCACTCATTTACAGTAACTATTTTTTTCCAGTGATACATAAAATCTCTCAGGTGTTATTGCTGCCTTATCACTTCTTGGCATTTTTATTGCTGTTCTATTTTCAGTTTGGGGAAATCTTGCTGCGTACTGTATATCTGTCTCAGATTCATTAATTTTCACAGAAAACTCAATTTGCATCAAAATACTTTGCTGTTTGGCTGTTGCTTTACATATCTTGCGGCCTCATGGTTTGCATGAGAACTTTGTCTTCAAATTATTTACAAGAGGGGAGAAAAGCAATGCCATTGAAATTGCCCAAGTTTGAATACCACAAAAGGCACTAAATTTATGATGTTAGTTCCTCCTATGAAAGCATTATATTGGACAACACATGTAATTGGTTTGGTTTGATTTGGTTTTGCTATGTTCTAGTATTTATTAAGAACCATAACTGAATGTAAATGAAATTCAATAATGACCTGTGGTAACCAATTTTTTATTGTACGTGTTCCCATGAAAGAAAGTTTTAAAAATTTAGAAGTCATACAAGAACAATTTTTTAAAATATTGATATACAATAGAAATATTCACTTGGATACTATTAATGAATCTTATGAAGGAAGCTGCTAAAAATTTTCGGGGCTGGATTCCCTTCTTAGTTATTGTACACTCACTCGAGCATAAATAGGAACGGCTTTAGTGAAGGGAGAATAAATAAGTGTTTCTTTTTTGTTTTGTTTTGAGGTTTGGGGTTGAGATACCAGAAAGGAACTGGATCACTTTCTGTGGTCTTAAATTCCACCTGCTACATGATGAAGTTCACTTCCTTTTGACGGGAACTTTCCCCTGTAAAAAACAGCGTATCAGTGCATGGAAAAATAATCTCTAACTTGTCCAAATTTTTTTTTCCATAAAGACTGTGAAAGTGAGGCAGAAGCTCCTGGATGTCCTTTTGCACATGGGCATCTATGTTGATAAAACTTTCAAAGGGGATGAACATCGGCAGTTTCAGTTGGCGCTGTCAGATGTCTTGAGTATCCAGAATATATGAAAATCATGCCCTTTGGAACAGAAGCTGAAATGAGGATGTGGAAGCTTATCATTTACACAATAAATCTGGAGAAATGTAGCTGCCAAATGCAACATTATAGCATCAGTTGCAAATAAATAGTTGTGTGAGCACCTGCAATGAGCTGGTCCTGCTTCCTACGGTTTGGTATATTGACTTTCCCTCCTCTTGTTCTCTCTCTTGTGCCGCTTCACACCTTCCTTTTCCTTCTGTAATTCCTTTTCTCTCTTTTTTTCATTTTATTATCTTCCATTTTCTCAGCTGCTTTCCTTTCAACTAAATCTCTCTCTTCTGCCTTTTTAAAAAAAAATATTCCTTTTCCTCACATGGATTTGTAGTTCTTTTGTGCAAAGAAAAGCTTTGAGAACATTGAGAACATTCGCTGCTCCTTTACTAATACTTGTTTCTTAAGGAATACTAATTGTATAAGCAGTGTGTGTGGACACTCTGTATGAATTGAGAACTTTGAATCCTAAGTTAAAATGACTGCTTGCTTCCACTTTTGTTCCTCTAGCAACTTGACATATGAGATGAAAAATGAAAGTTTTTATACATTTATATAAATATATAAATTTATAAAATATTTATATATTTTATGTTTGGCTAAGCTTTGATCCCTAATCTACCCCTTTACAGCAAGGACAGACAGGGCACTTCTGAAAAAAGATTCTAGAGTAACAGGCCAAAGTGATGTTTTCCCGTGTTTCCCCATGTTTATATAGAACGTGATCTGAAAATGTAAGTGTTATGCAAAGAACCTTTCAGCTATTTGATAACCTTGGTAGTAACTAAACAGATGTAAAAGCTTATGACTTTTTGGAAAGAGTGATCTTTTTCTATCTGTAACACGTATTACAATTAATATGCATGCATGTCTTCCAAATAGTATCAGGTTTTGGTGAGAACACACTGAAAGAAAATCTGCTTCCATGCGTTATGTATAAATTAGATGGATGGATTAGATGGGTAGAAAGATAGAATGTTATTTCATAATTTTTTTTAAAATTTTATTAATATTTGCTTAAATTAATGCTTAATATTTCGTTTCATTAGTGTTATGCCTAATGTTATTTCAATTAGTTTGGAGAGGTTTTTTGTGTTTTATGTAACACAGCTTGAAAAGCTTGGACAGAATCATGGAAATGGAATAAATCTGTTTGTTAACGTCAATCTAATTGTGCAATCTACTCAGTGGTCTTGAAAATCAATCAATACAAAACATGTTTTACATATTTCAATATGAATTTCCTCCTGTCACTCAGCAATGGTTACTCACCATAAAAATGTATATTTTCAACAAAAAAATTATGAATTTTGAAGACTGGAATCTTATTCTGCAATCTGTGTTGAAGAAAATAATTTTAGCTTGCCTTACAAATGACCTAGAGAGGCCTCCTACTGAAAAGTGATGGTTTTCATTCTCCATCTTCAGTCAAATTTTAGCATCCTTCCTGAGGGAGCCAGCTGTCACTTGGTTAAGGATTTGGAAATCTAAGCACTAGCCTACTTTTATTTCATCAAGACAATTCAGATAATGTGGATGCTTCCAAATAGCTATTAGAGAGAGTGTTAACTTCCACTTGATCATTAAGGCTGGGGTTCATCTGACTAAATGTAGACATCAGTGAGGTAGCCACACAGTTTTTATCTTGTTACCCCAGCCAATGAGGGAAACAAGGTCATGATTCATCTTGTCCTTAAGAAAATGTTCAGAATGTATCAGATGAATTACTGTTCCTCTCCCTAGACAATAATGGAGCCTACCTGAATGGCTCAGAGGTAGATGTCCAGTGTAGATATCTAAAAGTAAAGATGATGAATCACAACATAAATATTTGGGTCTTTGTCTATCAGCTCTGAGCCATTTATATTAGATTTTTCAAGACTATTTCAGACTAGCTGTTTAAACACTTTTTAAGCCTGTCCTAGTCTGACTTTTGAGTCAAAGACAAAAGAGGCAACTTGGATGGGTCATTCATCTGACCCTGTGTTAGGCATCTGAGCATCTCTGTTGATTATTTATGTTTAATTTTTTATCTTGGAGTATGATTCTGCCCATAGAGATTTTGGCCTAAAAGATATATCTAAATTTAACATCTGTCCCTGTCCTTGTTGTGTCACAGCACGTAGCCATCACTGTAATGCCCAAACCTTGTTTCATGTCTTTTGAAGATTTAGATCTTCAAAGATTTTTAGGAAACTATTTTGACATATACCTCAAAATCTTATGACATTGCACTGCCCTTCTATAATACATGCTCAGACCTCGTTGTTTAAATAATATATGAGAAGCTTTGGAGCTCTTGGCACCTGATCTTCACTTTCTTGGAAGCCCATTCTTTGCATTCCAGATCTGTGCCTTCTTATCAATTAGGTCAGTGTGCACTAGGCATGTGATATATACTATAATGCTGTCACTGTACCATCTGTACATGAGTCACTTCAGTCAAAAGTTCAGCTGATTATGTCACTACTACCAAGTTCCCCAACAGCAACAAGAAAGCACAGTGTTGTTCCTATGCCACACAGTATATCACCAACATTGTGCCTTCTTCAGAGTAACGGGAAAAATATCCCAAGTGCCCTCAACTTATGAAGCCATCCAAGAAAATCATATATATCTTTCATTTGAAGTGATACAAATAGCGTTAAGGGGAGCCCTTTCAGAACAGACCAGCTACCTGCACATTTCGGTTGTCATTATTTAGCAAGAACAAGTGAAAGGTGCTACAGAATAAAAGGTTTACACAAATGAGCAAAGAACGAACCAGGGAAAGATCTGTCAGCCTGTCTATCTCAGAAAAAAAGCAAGCAAACAAAAAAACAAAACAGGAAAATCTCTCCCCATGTGCATAGAGTGATCGTTATTGACAGTTAAAAGACTATGAAAGTAATTTTGAAAAGTAGGTCCTGGAAATTCAGTTTGTAAAACTGTATTTTTCCAGGGACGGATGAAAGAGGAATGTCTATGAAATGAGAGTTAGTAGGGGTCCCATCCAACTTGTAAATGGGGGGAGGGTCATTTGATCATCACTGCTCCTATTACTGTGCATCTTACTGCCCTCTCAGTAACAAAATTTGCATTACTACTGTGTCTTTCTTTTTTATATATGCCTTTTCCCATTTTATACACACATCCTTTGTTCAACTCTCTCTGGCCAGGACGTCTGTGCCACTCCAGGAACACGTGTCTTTATGACTGATATGTATAGTAAATATGCTCAGTTCAGAGAACGTGCTGTAAAAGGTCTACCCCAGCTGTCTCCATGTCCTCCCTGATGTCCCATCATTGTGAAAAATGGACACCTTAAAGCCAGGACAGCAACAAATTTCACAGTAGTGGTCTTGTGCTTCATTTTAGCATTTACAGCAGCCTTGGGATCTGACTAGATAACCCAAGATGTAGAAGGTCAGGGTATGTGCTAGCACCACACTGGGCAGACGAGATCATAAGCACTCTGCTGAATTTGGCCTATGCTCTTTGATAAAAAATATTAATTAACATAAACATCAAATAGTTTAAGAAAATGTCCCTAAACCTCTTCATCCCAGCATCAACCACTCTAAAATACAATCATAGGTTTTGGGGCTATTTTAAGGGTCTAAGGGTGTAATTTAGCAACAGAGATTATTTTAATTCTGAGTTATCCATTCTGCTAAACTACCATGATTCTGACTATTTTACAAATCATGATAAACCTCACCAAAGACAAGAGTTGCACCATTTATCTCAAGTTTGAGTATGCCTTTTATTTATATGTATTATGATAAAATAAAGAAAACAAATTGCAGCCAAAATGTGTCTTGTCCACATCCAGTGGTGAGAAAAGAGTTGTTACTAAATTTTGTTACTAATAGATGCTACTCTTTGTCATGAGCAGATACTCTTGTTTTAGTTTCTTTGTTTGTTTTTTCTCTTATCATCTCCTGAAAGAGAAACCTGTGAGTGCATTAAAAATTTCGGTCTAACAGTGTAAGACACAGAGTTGGGGAATGAACAAAATAAGCCAAGTTGTTCAGCATTTTAATTACAGATTTTTATTCTGGAAGCTTAGATATCCTTGGGTATAGAATATTCAAGATAAGGGCTGACATTTTGTATAGGACACGGTGTTCTACTTATGCGCCAGAAAACAGGTTACACGAGACTGTGGCAGCCTGTGTTATTAAGATGCATAATACTGGCTAGGAGCTAGGAGCTATCCGGACTTTCTAAGTTCTCCCAGCTTAGTGCCTGAGAACAACAACATTTGGTTGTTTACATCAGTACTGTTGGTACCGATTCCATTGTCTAATCCTTCCCAAATGCAATTGTGCTAGAATGTATTTGTCCTTGGATTTGGATTAATCTCCTTCTGTTACTACTTGAAGTGGGATCCATAGGACACTTCCACAATCTGGTACTGCATAATATGTTGTCTTTCACACAATGGAGAGCTTTCCTCATGGCTGTGTCTGCCTGGCCTTTCATGGTTTTATAGACAAGATCCAGAGACCTCAAACACAACCAAAGTCAAATTTGTACCTTGTAAATGATCTCATATCCACAACTAGAGGATATAGTCAAAGTCTTGATTTTATTACTGATTTTCTCTTCTTTTAGAATTTCCTCTGAAGAATTTCAGTCTCCATGAGCAAATGTGCTCCTGTGGAGACATAAAGTGCACATCAAGTGAAGACTGAGGAAAGCATTCTTCAGATTGTCAACAAGCTTGTCTGGCTCTGAGTTTCTTCATGAGCTTTTCAAATAAACCTCTGCAAAATACGTAAGGAAAACACTCCAAATGTGATTCTTGACACTTTGGACAGTGTTGGTGAAGACAGAAGGATGGAAAATGGTGTGGCTTTTAAATCTCTTTGCAGTTCCCTTGCTATTGCAATTCATTTATTATGTCAATGATTGACAAACTGATTTCACACTACCAAGGAGCACTATTAGCTATAAAGAGCGTGCCTCAGAATACAGATACTGTAAATTTTCAAGTTTTTATATGAATGATTTCTGGACAGAATATGATTGAAATCAATGAGGTTCAATCGAGGTTCAAATCATTCACTTGTGTGGAGTTCCTCATAAGAGTATGGCATGACACAAGTAACCACCACTGAAGGAAAGAAAATATGAGTGATCAGATGGGAAAGCAATTGATGGACAATAATGGGTACACAGTGGTGAAGGGTTTATACTCTGTATAAGACCAATTAATGTAAAATACATTCTCTTTTCTTTTAAGTAAGAGACAACAAAACAAGACAATAAACAAAAGACAACAAAAATGAGAAGATACTGTTAATTACTTGTACATATCCATGTTCCTGGTTTTGAGCACTCTAAGTGATTTCTCTAGGCAGCTCTTGGGATTTCTGATAAAGAGTATTATATGAAATCAAAACATCATTGCAGAGACATCTAGTTTATGCTGGTAGGTAATCCTTTCCATCAGGGACTGGATTTCACACCAAGGAATTTCTTCATTGAAGACAATTCCGGCCCATTCTTTGCCAGACTATTTCGATGCCAGAACTCTTTCTGAGCAGGATAGAAGCTAATTCTGTCTTTAGAAACAACCTCTTCAGAAACCAGTTAGAAACCAATTGGTGTCCATAGGGAAATGTGGTTAGGATTTATCCATATGTAATTATAGTTCAAAAAAGATTTGCTCTGGTGGGAAGAAATATATATATATATTAGTTTAAAAACAACTAGTTTTTTAAAAAAAAAGTTATTCATAGTTTTCCACAAAAAAACCCCAACCAACAGCTATTTTCAGTGATTTTCTGTTCTGCAGAGAACCCAATTCTTTATCAAAAGACAGTATTCTACTGTATCTAATTCTCTCATATCCTGTATTAACCCTGTTTTCCCTGCTGCAGTTTAAATCCTTTACATCTAATCCTAACATCTTTATCTCTCCTTGAAGATGTAGAATAATTAGTCTGTCTTCCCTTACTTGTGTACCTTTCTTTTGTCTACATTTTATAGACAGTTGCAATCTCTCAGGTACAATGCTTGTCTCTTTCTTTAAAATATGTCCATGGTTTTTTGGTGTTTTGTTTTTTTTTTTACCCTGAGGCTTTTTTTTTTTATTTCTGTCCTTTTTTTTCTTTTTTTTTTTTGCTTTCCTTCTTGTGTTTCCTTTAGTGCTTTCACAGTGAAAACTTGAAATCTGTACTGGAAACTAAATAATTCCATTATGGATTTCCTTCTTGGGAGAGGGTGGGAGATAGAAATAAGACTTTTTTTTTTATTTTGAACATTTCAGCAGCTCTAAAAACTACTTTTGAGAGGGGGGGGGGGGGGGGGGGGCAGGGGAGTGAAGCATGGTAATTTTCTGTTACTTATTCCCCCTGTAGAGACCTGACTGCCAATAGACTCTTCTCACAGCACCACCTACAGTGGTGGTCTAGCTGCAGGCTAGTATGGGGAGAGATTAAGCTTTTGCATCTGTAGTGTTACAGTTCCTGGGAGGCTCCTGCACTGCTGTTTCAGTAAAGAGATTTATAGAGGCACTTGGTGAATTTCAGTCATTTTGTTATCAGTCTGTAACCACAGAAATGTGCATGTGGAGACCACTGCCATCTTAGACACGGCTGCAATTTTTACAAATCATCTTACTTGCTTGCCTTATATCTTGTTTTATATCAAACTTTTCATTAGGAAGGAATAAGACAACTTATGTGCAGAAACAGACAGGACGCTACTGCAGCTTTATTCTGGTCAGGCAGTGCAGAACATCACAAGAATGAGGTGGAGGGACAAGGTAGGGACTCCAGAAGAGAAGGGGATCACTTGCTAGTGTAAGGTTGACATAGCTGAGAGTACACAGTCCTTTGCATCCTCCTTCAGAGTCATAGAAATCTCAGGAAGAAAGAAGTGTGATCTAATCATGGATATTTTAGTGTTAGTGTGCTCAAGAGACTCTAAGTGCCCGTTGCCCCTAAGTTATATTCTGGCCAAAAATGTCTCCCAGTAAATTCAAGGTTGCTAAGAATCGAGCTTCTAGGATTAATGTCTTCATGGACTGTAAATGAATCACAAGGCTATCACCTGCTATCGGTGTAAGAATTCATATGTAGATATCACTCCAGATTCTTGTCCTGTGACCCTTGGGATATGAGATCAAAATGACAAGTGGCTTCTGTTTGATTGAACAGGAAACAGAACTAGGTGTTCAGTTGCTACCTCTCAGGATAACAGTGTTCATCTTCAGCATCTCTGTATTCTTGTGGGCTAAATTAATTTTTCCTGGTAATGACTTTTAAATTTTGTTTTGTGTGTGTGTTTGAAACGATCTTCTGTGTGTCTTTCCTTCCATCTGCTTTGAGCTGTATTTTTTTTCTTTTTTTTTTTTTTCTGGATTTCTAGATCTTTGGGATTTAGATAGTTAAATACTTCTGAATTTCTTGTGTTTATATACTGCTTATAGATAGTTAACAGTAGGTGCAGTTATGATCACATCCCAGCTACGTCTTGAAACTATGGGTGAGGTGCTAGTATAATTGCAGTTAATGGCAAAAAGCCTTCGTATTTAAAATTAAAGGTCTGTCTTTCTACTACTTTTTTCCTTCTTTTTTTTTTATTCTTTTATCATTTCTTTTGTGCTCTGAAAAAATTCCTCACTGCTCCTCTGAATAGTGAAAAACAGAGCTGTTGATAATGGACATAATCCTTGTGCTTCTTGTGTAACTGTAACTCCACTGACTTCATAGCGCTGCTCTTGATTTTCCTGGGTAGAAAAGGAGAACAGGCCATTATTCAAGCCACAGCTCCATTACATTTAAGTCAAGTGATACTGTCACCGGTGGGTTTGTATGCATCATCTTTCCACAGCAGTGTCACAGTTCTTCTCTCACAACATGTAGTAAGTAGATATCTGTTAAAATAGGCACACCGCCAATCAGTTGCACCTGTTAATAAATCATAAAGACCCACCTATTCAAAGACTGAGCCCTCTGTTTCAAGAGTCTCTGCAATATAATGTAACATAATTCACAACTGAAGAAACTCTTCATACAGGATTACATCCATTTGCAATCTGACATTATTCAGACAGGATTGCTATATTATGCAGAACATAATTACAAAATACTATCCTTGTAATACTGTGCTTTTGTATGTATGTAGATTATTAAAAATGGTTAATCTTAAAATCATTGCACATACACTGCAGTCAACAGGGAAGAGAGTCTCGGCTTTTGTGCATTGGTATAACAACATTACGGTTAGTGGAGTCGAGGTCCTGGCCTTCTTTCTGCTCCATTACTGTGCTGTTGTATACAAAGGATGAAATCTGTGTCTCCATTACATCCTGCAACACTTGAGAATTCTTCAGAAATCAAAGACAAATCTTGAATTCACATTGTTTTTTCTGACTCAGCGTTTGAATACCATTAGAATGATAATATCTTTCTCTTTTTTTAAATTCTGCAGAAAGTCTCGAACCACAGATACAGGATCTGAAATCTGAGTCAGAACCCAAATGATTCAAAACTCTTAGGAAGTCAGAACTGCCCTTCCAGTTTCATATCACGTTCTTATAAAACAGGACCAAACAGAAGTTTCTCTTTACTCCTGACTGAAACATAAATAGACATCTAAAATGGAGGGCTTCATAGTTTCGTATTAATACAGACCTACTAAAAAATTAGAACAGGTCACACACCCTTTTAACATCTACAGGCCTCTTGACTCAGAGATGATTATCTAGTGTGTAATGATACTGAACTCACTGGAACCAGCAAAGGTGGGAACCCTCTTGCATTAACATAGAAACATGGAGCCAGTGATCCCCCGCTATAAAACCATGCACCTCTGTAGGTTGAGCTCAACAGTGACTCAACCAGGTTTCAGAAACGTAACCATTATCATAGACACAGCAGGATCCTAACACTGGAATCTACATAGATGGAATAAATCCATGCTATGGAGAAAAAGAAATGTGGCACTAGCTGATATGGGGGAAGAAAGGAGTGGATTTTTATTTCTTAAGATTATTCACTATATTTTTGAAGGGCAATTTCATCTGATGGCAGAATTGGGGCAGGTGAGTGGGAATGAATTCTTAAAAGAGGATTTTACTTAGTTAGGGAAAGCATTTTCCACCCAACTCTGGAATATAAGCTTAATATTGTAGGTGATTATAACTGCCTCATATCTCTCATGGGCTGAGATTAAGATGAAAACCTGATATCCACTTATCACTTGTATTTGCACCAGTGTAGCCTTGTCTAGTAAGTGTGAGAATGTTCTTTTTAGATTTAAAATTATTTTAGTAAATCCACAGGAACAATTTTATAAACATTAAAAATGCTGAGACAGTAGGGACACAGTGGGTTTCACCCCTCTCACACCCAGCATCATAAATCCAACCTGTCTTCAGTTAAACTAAATGAATTATGCTGCTTGTAAATGCTGAGAGAAGAATCCTACCCTTGTATGCATGATCTCCAGCCACAAGTGTTTCATTACAATAAAGGCAAATGATAACCCTCTTCTGTACCACACACAAATCCAGAAAGTGCTGTACAAACTCAACAAATAGATGTGAAGATTGCACAGAGCTTATCCTTTTGCCCAGCACTAAAAGCAACCACAACCTCAAATAAAACTGCAGCTTGCAACCCATTTGAAATATTATTCAGTTAAGCTCTATTTATTACCATCAAAAATAGCACACACAGGGACAGCCAAAACAGTCCCGTTTCACAAAGCACAACCGAGATCAGCTGACTGGAACTTACACTTATGTTCATTGAAGGGCCGTATTCTCATTTTGTGCTCCTTGTTTCTATTTAGAGTTAATGGTAAATGTCTTTTCCTTATCAACTGTCAAATTGTCAGAACACACTTTGTATGTTCAAGGCTGGAGGATTCAGGGGGTGTCGGAGGGAGGGGGAGGACCATCTGCTTTGTTGACAGAAGTTTACTCCCAATTTTTTATACTGAGTAATTATTCAAGGTCCCTTGTATTTTGTGTCTCCCAGAGAGGAGGTATTAAAAATGTCCACTATTAAATGCTTTTCACATAGAAAGCAGGATTTTATGACCCTGTAACTGCAGGATCAGTGGTTTTACACTCTTTAGCCTCTGCAATAATGTGTGCCTGGTTCCCCATGCAGGCCATGCTGTGGTTAGTGTTGATTCAGTAAACAACATTTTGTTTCATCTCCACGGATATTAGGTCTATAGAGGACAGATTGCATTTACTGATAGTGCCTCATGGTCTTAAAGCACACTTGACTAATTCTAGCTATCATTTGTGGTTTGCTGTATTTTAAACAAGGGCAGAAATTTTTAAAGAGAGATAAAGTAGAAGAAAAAAAAGAGAAGAGAAGAGAAGAGAAGAGAAGAGAAGAGAAGAGAAGAGAAGAGAAGAGAAGCGAGGCGAGGAGAAGAGAAGAGAAGAGAAGAGAAGAGAAGAGAACTCTTCAATGGTATTAAAAAATGAAATGTGGGAAGAAAACACTCAAGAAAACACCTGCTTGAGTGATTGCATAAGGGCAACATTTAAATTAAAAAAAACCACGTATCCTGTTGACCAGTGAATACTTGTAATTTCTGTTGTCTTTAATGGAAAATGTAAGGTTTGTTGATTTCCTGTTGTCCACTCTTTATATTTAGAGGCCAAGTTCATTACCCATGCAGCATCTGTGGTGGGTTGACCCCAGCTGGATGCCAGGTGCCCACCAAAGCTGCTCTATCACTCCCCCTCCTCAACTGGACAGAGGGAGAAAATAAAATGAAGGGCTTGTAGGTCGAGATAAGGACAGTTTAATAAAGCAGAAGCAAAGGTCTCACACAAAAGCAAAGGAAAACAAAAGATTTTATTCTCTACTTCCCATCAGCAGGTGATGTTCGGCCACTTCCCGGGAAGCAGGGTTTCAGTACACATAGTGGTTGCTCTGGAAGACAAACGTAAAGAAACGAATGCCCCCCCTTCCTCCTCCTCCCCCTATCTTTTATACTGAGCAGACATCATATGGTATGGAATATCCCTTTGGTCAGTTTGGGTCAGCTGTCCTGGATCTGTCCCCTCCCAAGATCTTGCCCACCCCCAGCCTACTGGTGGGGGGGCAATGTTGGAGAGACAGCCTTGATGCTGTGGGAGCACTGCTCAGCAGTAGCCAAAACACGGGTGTGTTATCAACACCATTCTAGCTGCCAATACAGAGCAGAGCACTATGAGGGCTGCTATGGGGAAAATTAACTCCATCTCAGCTAGACCCAGTACAAGCATCTTAACACATTATTTTCCCTCTTTTTGACTAACAGACAGTACCTGAAATCTTACCACATCCTTTGGCTGACTAGCTCGTTAAGAAGTCTACATAAGAGATATATATGAGAATTAAAATTGCCTGATTACATAGCTGCCTGTGAGAACAAGGGACTGGCTTCGGTTAGAAGGTACTGACTGCAGGGATCCCTTTCAGGGTTGTGTTGCTGTTTTCTCTGATTATTCCATGCAGGAGAGATTGCCATGGGAAAAACTTACGGCAAATTCTGATCTTAACCTTGTTGTCTACCTAAGTGTAATGACAGAACTCAGGGAGATGGGATATCTGTCCCTTCCCACTGCTGACAAGGAAGTCAAACAGTGGCAGAAGGGAAAGAGTCATCACCAAAGTGGCACTCCCAAAGCATGCCAACTGCATTCCCAGAAGTTCATTAGGCAACACCAGTTCTTGAAGAACATGCTGAGGTTATATCGTTGTGGTACCATCAGAATTTCCATGTCAGGAAAAGTAAGCACTTTCTATACAGCCATTCCCATTGAAAAATCAACTTAAGATAGGGCAACAGCTCATTTCTGAATAAACAGCTTGGCAGGCTATGATGAAGATAGCTTTTCCATCCTCCTGCCATCTACTTGCTTACAGAAGAATTACTTTAGGGAGCAATGTCAGTACTCAGTACCAAGACTCAGACTTAAGTCTTCTATGAGTAGAAGTCTTAAATCTTAATATGGAGTTACTGGTTTGACCCCTTTTTCATTCATTCATCTGTCCTCTCCTAGACCTGTCTGCCCCAGTATGGGATTCATAGGCCATTCTTCAGAAACCTCACAACATGTGACTGTTGCTTGAAGTTTGCCAGGGTCTTCTCAGAAATCATCCACTAATGTGACTTGCCTGTTCCTTCCTAACCAGATTTAGGGTTTGGTTTTTCTTTTCTTTTTTTTTTTTTTTTTTTTTTTTTTTTGTTGACTCCTGCAGCAAACTCTAGTCAGCTTCCAAGCATCAAAGATTCAGGTTTTGGTGGCCATCTCTCCATTTATAAAATTATGTCTTTACCACTGTCTTTGGTTTTCAGGTCTGTTTAGGAATATCCACTGTGTCAAATCCTCATCCTTGTAGAAAAAACAGACAGGTGTGATTCCTGAGGTTGCACCATCCTCTTGTTTCAAGGTACACCTATCTGGATGGAAGATTATCTAAGTTAATTATTATCCAGTGTTCCAGGTCAGAGAAAGATTTGTACCTCTCTTGACAACAGATGGCTGTCCACTCAAACACATTCAGTGATACAACACTTTCATAAGACATACCAGAATTCATACATCATGTTTGCACACATTATCTGCATTGTCATAAGAAGCAAATAAAACAAACAAACAAAAAGGATGGAATAGAATTGTTAGAAATGTTGAATACCATGAACGAGATGTCCTTCATATCCAAGCTGTTACCTAAGCTCAGTTTTAACCCTGAATAATCTTTGCTGGAGGTAACGTCTCTCAGTACACCTGTTTTTCTATCTGTTTATGTACATATATACATAAAAACAGTCACACTCACAAACTTCCCATGACGATAGCTAGCTATATCTTTTCCTCACACACTCCCCTCCCCTCTCCACCCCTACCAAGTAACTCCTGCTGGGGAGATGCGCCAGCCAACTCCCTTGATGTGTCCTGCCCCAGAGATGGCAGCCAGATGGCCTGACATCTGCAGCAAGAAGAGCTGGCAGGTCGCCCTGAAATCTCCCACTCAAGGGAGCTGTTGTTATGTACTGAAGTCCTTATCCCTAGAAAGATTTCTGTGAATAAAATATATAATACATGATAAAATACAATAAATCCTAAAGAAAAGGAAAGCAAATAGTATTTTGAGACAGCTTACCACAGCCTCAGAAGCGACTTTTCCCCATGGGCGATATTTGCTGTGGAAGCCCACCAAGCCTGTCATCATTCGGTACTCAAACACAATATGTGCCATAACGCACATTATGAATTGAAATTTTTATTAACATCCATTAGAGGAGGCCATGGTATACACAAATGGTAGAACAGAAGTGGATCAGCCCAAAGAGGAACAATTATAACTTATGCATGCTGTATCACTTCTCACGATCATGAGTTAACTACATTGCACTACTTTCAGAGTACGTATTTTAGGAACTTTACTGAGAATTCAAATACCTTTCAAACAGAGGCTGTTTTGCACTCCATTACTACAAGGTTAAGTAGAGAGACAGACAGATTGACAGAGTTCTCAGAGAGAGAAAAAGAATAGAGGGAAATCACGTTAGTAATATAAAACACCTCTTAAAATAGCATTTTTTTCCTAAAGCACTGAGAAATGTTATACTTTCAAAGACTACCTGTGCAGGATTCAAAGTGCAGTATCCCCAAAGGAAAGCTGGAATCACCCTGGCCCTCTTAGAACCATCTCCATTACTATCTCCGTTGAGTCCCTGGATGTTAATTCTTACACATAACACAGGCTCTGTGAGCACTTCCTTGCCAGAACTTTAAAGGAGATGTTCTGCTATGGGTTTAAAAAAAAAAAAAAAAAAAAAAAAGAGAATATCCAATAAATTGTCCTTTTAAAGTAATCTAACTTTGAACAACAGTTAGAGGATTTGAACATTAAATTAATAAGAAGAAAAAGAGAGAAATTGAGAGAATATAGATGAAACAGCAAAGAGCATATTTTAGTAGCAATATGAATTTGCTGTGTATCTCAATCCTTTTGGGAGACCCATACATGTATGTATAAACATGCAAAGCTCAAATCTGAACTCTGAAGGACCTCTTTATTTTAGATTCAGATCAAAACTCTATCTGTGCAGTCATTCTCAGTCTAGAGTTCCCCAAAGGTGAAAAACAAGTTCAAGGTTAATTTTGTTGCAAGACAGCTGTTTCTCCTTTTGCTAAATTCAGAGATAAAAAGCAAGCAATATCTGGTGAAAAAAAGCACCACCAACATAAACGACTCAAACCAATCCACAGGTCAAATCTTACATGCATATTTGTCACCTTTTAGTTGTCCAAAGCAATATCCACAAACTCATTAGTGTTTTCCCTTATACAGAGCTAGGCAATAGGCTCTAGCTATTTTATACAGCTACTGGTAACATCTCTTGCCCAGAAGGCAGTGACAGACAGAGAACGAGCAAAGAAATAACTTTCACAGTTTTTGTGTTTTCCCAGCTATCAATCAAATTCCCTCTGACATTGCTTCATTTATGGATTATTGCAAAAACACTGAAACAATGTGCAATGATAATGTTGTAAAGCTACAGAAATGAAATTGGTAGGAGTAACCCATTTCGCACTGTGTTCCCAAGCACCTCTCCACTCTGAATCCCCAGCATTGTTTAAGCTTCAGTTCTATATAAGAAAGCTAATCAAATGACAGTCAGGAAAATTGACTTGGGTTTTCAATCTAGTTTCAGATCTCTATTGTACTTATTTCAAATAGCATTTGTTATTCTCTGCATATCCTTAGGAACATGCCCTGTCAAGAAACGCCATACAACTTCAAACCATGTTTTTCCCCACCTCTATAACTTTTTATGTATTCCCTTTTTACATTTTATTACAGCATAACATCTAAAAATGAAATAAAGATTATAGGCAACGCTTCAGGACCTGTAGTTCTATGGCTTGCCCTGAATATCAAATCTTGTTGATAGGAACTTGCTGCTATACCACTGTAAATTGCCAAAATCTCCCCACTGACCATCACTGTAATTATTTCTGTTTGGAAATGAAAGATTTGATCGGCAGAGTGATTTTTCTTTTCTTTATATTTCCCACTCCCTTTCTTGTCTATCTTTCCCCATTCACCTGAACTGTGCATTTTCTCTTGATGGGGGATTTGAAGATTAAATCTGTATTTATTTACCATAGTTATCTAAGTAAAAGAAAAAACCCAATTGCAGAAAAAAAAAGAAAACAGGGGAAATGTGAAGGAGGGAGGGAAGAAAGGATGGGGAGAGAAAATGCACAAAACAGGCATCCCAGCTACTAATTTAACAGGGATTTTTTTTGTCTCAAAGTGAAAAAAATGAAACAAAACACAGAGGTAGTCAATCCCTTTGCATCCAGCACCTGGGGGTGTTGGTAGGATTGCTACTGACATTTAAAACACACTTTCACTGTGTATCTACAACCCTTCATTGCATAAATGTGTCAGAATCTGAGCAATAGGTCAAATTTAGTGGCAACATAAGCCAGGTTTGAGGAGTAAGTTACGATTCAAATCCAAACAAATCAGAAAAGACAAGTCAACACATCAGTAAAGAAAAATCAGTGTCAAAGCATGAAGTAGAAGTGCAGGCTGAGGGTACGTACAAGGGGAAGATTCAGGGGGTTTTCTGTAGGAACCAGGTTCAACTCCAAGGTCAACATCAGAGTGGCACTAAATGGGACTAATTTCTTTGTGTCATAGAAAAATGGCAGGGAGAAAAACTAGAGTTTGTTATTGTTTTATTTTCCTTTAGACTTTGGACTGAGACTCAGGTGTTAGGCAGCTTCCATTTCCAAGACTGCTATTGATTTTTTAGGAGACAGAGATGTGTTGCCCTCTGCCTGGGCCTTGATTTTCTCTTGAGTAGATAGGAATAATAATGCTGCTTTTTGTCCTTGTTTCTTTAAGGGACATCTACCCTAGGCAATGTGGTATAGTGCAGTAAATAGAAGTGCTCCACTGGAAGATTATACAAGTGAAAAGAATGATGTGGTCCTATGCAGAGATGAAATTTGGAGCCTTAAAAACAACGTAGGAATGATAAGAGAGCATTATGCCAGTGTACTAACTCGGATTACTAAGAAGCCTTTACTAAAGCATCACAGTGATGGGTCTAACCAGCTTCTGAATCTAGAGCTTGTTGCTTCTCTGGGAGATCCTCATAGGGGTTTCCGTTTCACTGCATTGTTTAGAGATGCCTCAAAGCTGAGGATAATCTTGACAGGTACACCAAGAGGGTGTTTTTAGGTTACAGAATTATTATTTTTTTATTTATATGCCAGATGTTGTTTAAACTAATTTGCTTAAAAATTCATGAAGAGGAAGATTTTTAATAGAACTATGCCAAACACCTTTCAATGACTGGCAAACTGGGGCAGTCACAGGTCCATGAACAATGTGAATTCTCTACTGTTGTGAGATGTACACACACACACACACACTCTTAATTCCTGTGAAACAAAACAGATTTTTTCTTTGCCCCATTAAATGTTAAATGACAGAGAATTCAAAAATCAATCAAACAAAATACTAGTAGAGTATTAGAACAGTTGAATCATCAGTTTCTTTAGGTTATAATATATAAGGATAAATATAAATACAAATATAAATATTTATATCTTTATATAATATCAGTTTATTGAGAAAATGTATTTATTATACAAGCAGATAACTCATGCACATAATATACACATATACATATTAGAAAAATGCGCTTCAAATGAGGACTTATATAATACCTAGCAGAAATATATATGACCTGTTTATCATCTATCTTCCTTTTCCCCTTTTTAAACACGGGGGTAAAGTTTGCTCTCTTCCATTTTTCTGGTACATTCATCCCCAAATTTTCAAAGAAAATCACTAGCAACCCTGAGACTGCTTCAAAGTTCTTTATGGATCCTGATGTGAAATGCGATCAACAAAAGAACAGAATGCATACAGATATACATATAAGTATACCTAGTCTAGTGCCCTCTGTCTTTTGCTGTTTTAGGGTGAGTACCTGCCCATCATTCAACAACATAAATTTTGTTAGTTGCCTGAGGGCAGCTGCATCCTATAACAAATTATCTAAAAAATTATTTTCTAAAAACCACCTTTGTAGAGTTTGGTTGAACAAACTTTCTCTTTGTTGCAGAAAGAGCACGGTCCTTTGTTGGCCCTCTTTTAGTATTAGCATATTGTATGAACTTTTGTAGTGTGATTACATTTTGTGCATTGTTCCTTTTTCATTTCGTCTTTATATTCTTATGCTATTATCTTTATAGACTTTATAGAGTGCAGCTTTATGGTCAACACATGCCAAGGCAGGACCATGCTACTGATGAAACAGACAGCCAGGTTCTGCAGTCTTTCCTCGCATTTCCACCCTATCCCTTATATTGGCACTAATAATGGCGCAGCTGCTCAGTGAACCAGATCAACCTGTTGACCTGACAGAAGAGTAATCAGTTTTTCTCAGGGGCTGGTTTGGATCAGCTCAAAAGGAATCGTATGGAAAGCATAAGTGAAGTTGAAAAGAATGAGGGAAGGTTTGTCATATCTTCAATTCATCAATAGCACAGATAGAGATCAATGTAAGCTGGCTTTGAAATTTCTTCTCATTTCCATTTTCTTCCTTTCTGTATTTAAGATTGGTAAAGGCATATTGATGTAGCTAATCTTATCCCTTACTACAGTTTTTACTCTTCCTTCATATTAGGATAACTTTTTCTTTTAATATTGCTTATTTAAAGAAATACTGCCTCTCCATTACTTTTCTTTCATGACATATTGTTGACCAATTCTCTGAATTTATTGAAATACACCTTTCTGAAGCCTTATTTATAAATTCTTTTATTTTCTATTCCTCCTTCTTAACTATCATGAGCTCTATCTTTTTGTGGTGCTATTTATCTTCTACACTGTTAATCGGTTCCTCATTTTGGATGAGGAGATTCAATTAAGAGCCTCTGCATTGAAATGAATTATCCTCAGCATGTCTGTGGGATGGTGGAAGTTTCATTCCACCAGCAAAGGCAGGTTGTTACGTATGTACATGAATGCCTATTACAGAAACCAGTTGAGGCTGAGGTTTATCTTCCTTAAGCTGTTTTTAATTTGGCTGTGGATGGCTGAGCTAACCAACCAAGGCTTCTTGTATACTCGGTGATGAGAAATAGACACTTTCAGATGGAAGCACCTGTTCCGGTACAGTTCCTCCTTGAAGTACCAGTTTCTCTATTGGACTCTGAAAAGGTTGAGACTGAATAATTCAGATGTCTAACATTTAGACATCTATAGTTAGATGAAGTAAATCCTGTTACCAATGAATCAAAACCTTTCAAAACTGTCGTGAAATCAGTTCTAAATTTGAAATCTCAATTTAATCTCCTAAAGGCTATGGACTTCAATCCACAGTTTAAATTTAAGAAACTGTATAAATATTCTTTTGAGTCCTACTGTAAGGATCCTTTGGAGTGAATATAAAGAAGCTGCACATGAAACAAATCACCTTGTTTCCTTAGTAATGTCTTCAAAGTGTGTTCCCTCAGATCAACTATACTATGATGCTGTGTTCCCTCAAACCATCTATAGCATGATGCTGAAATGACATCTGTCTGATGAATTTTGTTCTTACTTTAATATACAAACTGCAGTTATTTCTCCCTGTTTTATATTATCAGGAAGAGCATTGTGGTTTAGGCCCAGCCGGCAACAAAGCACCACGCAGCCGCTCGCTCACTCCTTGCCCCGGCAGGATGGGGAGGAGAAAATACAACGAAAGGCTCGTGAGTCGAGACAAGGACAGGGAGGGATCACTCACCACTTATGGTCACAGGCAAAACAGACTCGATTTTAGGGAAAAATAAACCAATTTAATTTGTTACCACTCAAATCAGAGTAGGATGATGAGAAACAGAACCATATCTTACAAACACACCTTCCCCCCACCCCTCCCTTCTTCCCGGGCTCAGCTTTGCTCCCAATTCCTCTACCTCTTCCCCCACAGCGGCGCAGGGGGACGGGAATGGGGGTTGGGGTCAGTTCATCACACGCTGTTTCTGCCGCTCCTTCCTCCTCGGGGGGAGGACTCCTCACACTCTGCCCCTGCTCCAGCGTGGGGTCCCTCCCACGGGGGTCAGCCCTCCACGAGCTTCTCCAATGCGAGTCCTTCCCATGCACTGCAGTCCTCCATGACCTGCTCCAGCGTGGGCTTTCCCACGGAGTCAGGGCCTTCTCTGGGCCCGGCCACCTGCTCCG
Organism: Gymnogyps californianus; assembly: GCF_018139145.2. Lineage (NCBI taxonomy): Eukaryota > Metazoa > Chordata > Aves > Accipitriformes > Cathartidae > Gymnogyps > Gymnogyps californianus. Next base: position 77,695,229 of record NC_059500.1, on the reverse strand, counting down.
GCGTGGGGTCCTCCACGGGCTGCAGGGGAATCTCTGCTCCGCCGTTCACCTCCATGGGCTGCAGGGGGACAGCCTGCCCTCTCACCACGGGCTGCAGGGGAACCTCTGCTCCCCCGCACCTCCTCCCTCGCCTTCCTCACTGACCTCGGGGTCTGCGTGGCTGTTTCTCTCACATCCCACTCCTCTCTCTGCTGCAGCTCCTCTTCCTCTCTTCAGCAGTCTTTCCCCTTCTTAAACATGCTGTCACAGAGGCACTACCACCGTTGCTGATGGGCTCAGCCTTGGCCAGTGGCGGGTCCGACTTGGAGCTGGGGAAGCTTCTAGCAGCTTCTCACAGGAGCCACCCCTGTAGCCCCTCCGCCGCTACACAAACCCCACCGCACAAACCCAACACAAAGAGACAGTGCCCATGAAAATGAGTGAGTAGCTTTTTTTTGCCTTTGTCTTTCTTGTTCTCTTAAGACAGACAAGTAAACCTTAATTCTCCTCTCATCCTCTCTCTCTCCTGATGTTACTACAAATTTATGCCCAGTTACTAGAACATGTAATTCACTTTGTCTTTCAACATTATTCTTAGATGGCCAATACATTTCTGCATGCGTTCTGTTTTCAGGATAGCTGTTAAAGACATAGCCATTGAGTTTTCAGTAGTCACTATACAGGGTCATGCTCTTCTTACTACTACTGTTGTCCGTCATGTATGTGGACTCTCTTAAGGACAGACTCGTCTTACTCAGGACACTCAGATCTCAGTAGGCTAAAGCTGAATTACAGCAATTTATACCTACTGAGAACCTGCATGCTGATCTTTTCATTGAGAAAGGAGGCTGTGATTTAGGACCATTCTGGATAACAACAAAATAAGGTTTGTTGTTGTTGTTAACTCTAGAAGAAACATTAAATTGTATTTATTAAAACTGTTGGTACTAGACTGGACTTCATGTGGAACTGAAAGCTGTCATTTAGAAATTAGGACTTCTGAGTCCTGGTCCCAATTCTGACAATCTGGGTTACTTTCAGCAAAACATGCAATTACCTATCTGCAGTCTAGGCATAATGTTTTGTCTCATGGCTCTTTCAGGACTTAATTAATTAATGAATGCATGTTTTACAGCTAGTTGAGAACGTCAGGTAAAAGGGTCTATAGAAGTGCAAAGCATTATTATGTTGCAGGAAGCCTGATTTTCTTTTCCATCAGAAAAACAAGACTTTGTGCAGACTTAATTGGGTTTTTTAAATTTATAAAGAGGATTAAGAAAACTGAGCCTATCTAAGTCTCCCTACTGGTAAATAAAAAGGAAAAGAAATAAAGATTAGAAGCAAAGAGAGGATTTATAATAAAATAAATAAATATATCCAAAGGGTAATACACAAGTAACTGTTAAAACAAGAAAATAAAGTGCCAGATTTTCTGAGCTATGAAGTGGTAGATGAATAGAAATAAAAATTTTGTTTATGACAAGGTTATGGAAAGGAAATGTTGGAAAGCATCACATTTTAATCAGTTATCCTCACTCAGTTTCATGATTCCCACAGATATAGGAGAGTTTAAGAAGATCAGTGAAGCCAGAACCACTGTCTCTATGGTGTTAGTCATTTAATACTTGATATAAACATTAGGGAATCATTCTGCATTACCCAAAGGAAAAGAGCAGGTCTTTTATTTTGAGTCAGTTGGAGAAGACTATAATGGTAGTCAGTATCAGAAGATTAAAACCAAATCCCTTACAGATGGAAATCAGCAAAGCTCCATCCAGAATAGCTCCATTGTGCAGCTATGCCAATTGATGCCAGCTGAGAACTGGTCTCCAAATATCACTGTAACTTTGTTCTTGACATTAGGATGGCCAAAAGAAAAAGCTTTCTTATGGGCTTTCAAGGACTCAATGCATTCAGCCAATTTGCTAATACTCCTTTTACAGCATTTTCTCATCGCATTTTGTTGTTTTTCTGTTAACAGCTGAAACCCAAAAGCATGACAGCATGTGCTAAAAGAATGAAGCCAAAATGAACTGGTGTGTTATGAACCCTAAAATAAAGTTTTTCAGGTTATATTGTATGTTCATTTGGGGCATTTTGATTTTAGATTTCTGACTCTTGTGGTTTTTAGAATTGGTTGGGAAAATGAAAAACTATTTTCACAGTATTTTTTAAATGTCAAAGCTACTTTATTCTCATTTGCTCAAAGTCAGAAGATACATTTTTAGCCTAGTTTCTTGAGAATATGGATTATATACTATTTTGACCCATGCCTGTACATTTACATATGTCCCTTTCTATGTTTTGCACCTAAATCTAAGAAAAATGCGAAGAATAATGTGATATTAAGTTCTTCCAACAACCACAAAAATTTATGGTTGTTTAAAGAAGAGAGAATGGAAACTTTTATACGTGGAAACTTTGATACAATTCTGCATTAGCTATCAGAGAATCCACACAGGAGTTCATTAGCTTTGCTCCACTCACTTATTTTTGCTGTTTTTCCCAACTCAAGAAATTTTGTTTAAAACATGAGAAGCAAAACTTGATTCTCTACTAAAACCAACTGTTCTTCAGATAAAGGCAATTATCTTGATTTCTCATACAGTTTGTTAGGTTTCCTTTTTGAAAAGGAGGTCTTCCTCTTTGTGTTCTTAAGAGTTTGCATTATAATCCTGTGAATCATATTATTTAGTCATAGATTTTTGTTTCCATCAACATTCCATCGAATGAAGGACCTTATTTCTCTTGTAGAGTAACCAATTATAGGTCAGTGCTGTCATTTTGGTCTCCATGTGGTGCTCATCCTTGATGACTCAGCTGTGATCTAGAAGCAGCAGAGGTGTTTCTCTACACTGACCAGCCATCATCACTCCTATTTCAGAATCAGGAAGGAAATTAGAACTAAATAACTTTGACTTTGAACGGTAGCAGGCATAAAGAGGGTGACTATGATGACCAAGAGTGTAGAAACATATTTTATATGAGCAGGAAGTAAAGTTGCTTCATTTGTTTAGCCCTGAGGGAGCTGTTCTCAGCAGTCCATGACAGGCAACTAAAAAGAACTAAAGAGTCAATAGGTTTCAAACTTCTGAACAAATGTTCTATCTTCCAGTGCAAAACTGTAGAGGACTGGCAGTCTGAAGAAACTAGAAAACAGCTAGCCAGCAGATCAACAGCTGACTGGTACAAACATATCAGAGGTTAAACATTGAGGACAACTCCCTGTTCCGAAGGACAATGTGTGCCCCAGATAGGACCACACCAGGCAAAGAGCCATCTTTGGGAGTAGAAGGATTCAAGAATTTAACTCATTCTATAAAAGAAACTTCCAGGGTCATGAAATTTGTAACTACATGTGACACTAAGGAACTAAATTTAATGACCAAGATAGTCCATTCCAGTCTTTCTTCATTTAAGGACTGATTTTGAATGTTGTGTAGGTGCTATGCTTCCTTTGAGTTCAATGAGAGTTACTAAGTGAATACTTCTGTAGCTTTAGGCCTATGCATTAATGGATTAACTTTCAAGATGTTTCATGAACATGGCCACTTTTTGCCTAGGTAAACCAGAGATGAAATGTCCCACAGCTCACACCCAACATACGTATGAAATACATTAGGAAATGTTTTCCTTTCTCTTTTTATTCTCCTAGGAAGAATGAGAACATATAAAGAACAATGCTGTAATGACACAAAAATGTGATGGCGTAATGAGTCTTTTCATCTCTGTTCCCTATTCTTCTTTTGTAAATTTTACTTAATACGCATATAAGTAACAAACAGAAAGATAAGGAGCATGAACTGTGGTATTTCTGAAGCTCATATGGTGAAACTGGTTTATAAGCTCATGGTCACTTTTTGTTTATATTCCATCAACAATTTTCTTTATAACACAACTAAAAATTGTGTAAGGCAAATGCTTACATGCACATGAATTACAGAATTATCATCTTTGGAAGACGATTCTAAGCTTTGTCCATCCTTTGCATGTATTGGGAGGATCATGATGGTGAATTTAATAACTGACTCAGTGCATTTAGTTATTAAATGCGTCTATGCCCAAGAACTGAAGGTAAGAATACGCCAGACAATGGCAGAAAGGCGCCAAATAGCTGGAGTGGAGAAAGAACGGCTCTGATTGCTTTTATATGGATCCTACATTAAAGAACCCAGTGGAGCTGAATTGTTCCCTGTGGGGCTTAAAAGTTTGATTTTCTTTTTTCCTCCGTACAGGAAATTATGGTGATTGCAAATCCTAAAGCACTAAAGTTATTTAGAATAGAAGCTGTAAATATATACAGTAGAAAATAGGCATTTTCCTTGGTTTATAGCTCCAAAGGATTAAAGTAGGATTAAAAAGAGAAGAAAATAGATTTCAAAGCTGTTATGTTTTCTAACAGTAAGCGACATGACTTTTTTTCTGGAGGAAAGAGTAGGAAAAAGCAAAAACAAAAGAAGAAATAACCACAGAAAATAAATAGGGAAATAATAAAATAACAAAAATAATATTAACAGTAGTGATATGCAGACATACACATTTACATACACATATATATGTACATTTATACAGTTAAAGCTTACATTTGCACAGGAACTTTTTTCCTAAAGGAGCTCAAAGCTTCTAACTAAATAACGTACTGGGCATCCACTGTAGAACCAACTAATGTTTGTAATATCACTTTTCCAGTTTAATTTAAATAGTGTGCTAAAGTAAACAGAGCTGAAAACAGATTACTAAAGGTACTCTTGGAGGGTGTAAGAGAAGTAGGAAAGTATAGTGGTAAATTCTTAGGAGGTGGAAATGATCTATATTGTTTCCTTTCTAGTCTCCAGAATACAAAAAAGCTGAAAATGTAAAAGGATAAAAATCACCCACTTTTACAAAGCAGCATTTAAGTGGTATGCAATATTGTGTGCAGAATATAAGTTCTAGCCACCCTAAGGCTGCCTCACCTTCCTTCAGGGGCTGGTCAGGGCTGAGAATGCAGGAGGCACAAAGGTACCTAACGTCGCTTTAACTCGTCTCCTTTTCGATTTCTGTAGTGAAGGAGTACTGACCCAAAACTCATTGGAGGCAACAGGAATCTTTTTACTAACAGGAAGAGAATAATGGGAAATAGGGGCTTTCAACTCAATTGAAATTGATGGGGCTTGAGAACATGCAACATCTTGTGGCTGGTGCTCAGCGCCAAGCCAGATGAGCCTGAAGTTCCTCTCCATTTCATGGCTGAGAAATCCACTTGGATTCCCCGCAGCCATTAATGTAGTAAGGGTCCACTCCACACCTTCGTTGCAGAGCAATTGCTGAGAAATTGTGTTGTAGTTAGTTATGTTTTCAGAGTGGGTTTTTTTGAGAGAAATAAATTACATACACAGAGTCTACTGACAATATGCAGAGAAGTGTGCCTGCTGTTGAGCACTCAATGGTGTACTTTATGTGGCTGTGAACATTTACATCAGGATTATTTAGTATGCCCAAATGGAGTGGCATAGCTGAGGGATGACTCACTGTTTCAGCAAGGGCATTAGTGGAGAGAAGAACCAGCAGAAAGGTTATCCTGATTCTGCACTTTCTGCATGGCTTCATCAGTTGCATCTCTACAAAGGATTGCAGACTACACTCCCTGAGGTGACCGAGAAGGAAACCCAGATCGTATGAGTACCGACAGTACCCATGGTAGATGAAACACAGATGAGATGAAGCAAACATATGAAACATGAAACCCAGGAATAAAAATGTTCTGACCAACTCCAGTGTTGTTTAACAACTGACCAAACAGGAGAAGGCAAGTTATACATCCCTTTTGGATCTAGAAAGAGGCTGTGGTGATCTAAAGCTTCAATTACAAAAAAATAAAAAACACAAAAAAGTCTCTTTGACTATGCTGCAAACAAGACTCTCACCTGTAAATACAAAAATAGGTAAACTCCCCCCAGCTGCTGAATATGGGAAGGCAGGAGAATACTTATGTTTGACAGTTCCTCAGGTGTGAAGTAAGTAAATTCCACATATTCATATTTACCCCAGAAAAATCTCTGAGGACTTCCCTGCATTTCTACAAGAGCTAATAAATGACTGATTCTCCTCATTGCACCATGGCTCATTCAGGAGGAAAAAGATACCCTTTAGGGCTTTTGAGTAGCCTGATTTTTATCACAACCTGAATTTTGTGGAATTTTTCTCTGGAGGCCATGATAAGACTTCAAGCAAGCTCCCCTGTCTTCATTCCCCATGCTTACCCTAGGCATGGAGTCTTTTACACTAGAAAATGTGACAGAGGCCATTATATAGGCAATGTGCTGACTTTACTCGCTTTCTGAAACCCCGTTTTGTGCATAGCAGGGAGGATATTCCACAGTGGCCAGTTCCATGGGCTATAAGGCCGCTTTTTGCTGCCGCAGCACCATAAAAGAGCCATGGTGTAGCTGAGAATTGTGCCTTACAACTGTCTGTGCCACTGGGATGCATCCCTTTGGAGGGATTAAAATGCCTAAAATGAGGGATGTAATGTAACAAGGAGAGCACATAGAAAGACAAGAAATATAAAAGGGAGAAAGGGGAGGAAGTGATTTTGAAAAAGACTAATAAAGTATATTTCACCCTGCTGATTGCTTTTTCTTTTCTTTTCTTCTTTCCTTTTTTTTTTTTTAGCTTAAAATGCTTCCCGCTTTCAAGCATCTGACTTGCCAGCAAATGAATTGCATTGAAAATCTCTGTTAGTATCCTATTAAAAAGGTGAAGTTTTAAAGGCATTTTGTCCCATTATAAATTTGAAGTGATGAAATATAAAAGTAAATATTTTTGCCAGTCTAGTCTGCCCTTTACAGTCCTACTTTCCTCTAGAGAGACAAAATCTGCTGGCTCTGGATTGGATCCATTTGCAATTGCCAACAGATTCTCTCTGATGAATCTTCAAGCAGTTGAGTCAGGTTGGACAGGCAAAATGTCCATCTGTACCATCCCTGATGGATGGAACAAAGCTTGGAATGCATTCACAGTACCAGAGCAGCAATCAAGGGAGCAGAGAACAAGTGGAAATGCTGATCTTTATTTTATTTTATTTTATTTTAGTCTTATTCTATTTTAATTTAATTTAACTTTTAATATAGATTGAATATTTTCTGCATTTCTCTACATGGAAAAAGTGAAGTCCTTTCCAAAAGCCCAACAGACAGGATGCTTAGGGGAAAATTTTTCAAAGCAAGGGCAAGTGCAGGATTTAATCGATCAGCTTCTGTTGATGTTTCTGAGAACCATGCAGTTAAAACTCTGTATGCTGCTTTGAACAGATACCCCCAAAAATGTCACAAATCGGGTAGGTAGGCAGCTGCAGGAGATAACAATGATACATCTCTGTCTGTCTGTCTAATTTTAGGAAGATTACCTTAATCGTATCTAATGACTATTCATGGGCATAATATTTCTGTCAAAGTAATGCTGCTAGACTAACATTTCCTATGGCTGTGCTACATATTTTTAATTTTAATTACATATTTTGTAGGAATGTTTTGTATTTCCCTTTTATTTTCCTCCTGAAAGAATATAATGTTTCTTTTATATCAGGAACATAAACTGAGTCAAATCAGAATTCTCCAATTGAATGGTTCAAAGTACTTTCCTTTAAAGATTTTATAAAGTACAAAGAAAGGCTTATTCAGGGACTGACATTATGATCTGAAATAATTTGGGCTGAATTTGACCTTTGCTGTAGGTTCCCACTCAGCATGACCTATAAAAGCCGTCTATGAGACCTCTATTTCTTCTCCATGGGAGATGGAGGGGACACAGAGCTCCTGCAGAGACAGCGTAAGAAGTCAAATAAGAATAGGGAGTGATTCCATCTGACTCAACCTAATCATGTATTAGTTCCTGTCTAGGATGATAAACAAGTCAGGAGGAAAACTATGATATAGTTATACAGTGAACTGCTTGAATCAAATTCTCAGTAATCTTAAAGTAATAATGTCTTAGGTCGGACCAGTCTCCAGACAGAATCTTCTTGTTGTAGGTCTGTGCCCTTAGCTTCAGGTTGGTCATCGTCTTGCTGTCTATAAATGACTTCTTAGAACAAGCTAAGGTCTGCTTTAAAATGTACTACAGTAAAATCCATTAGGGACCACCTTACTAGCAACTGACTGAAGAAAATTACAGTTATTTTAATGAAACCAGTTCATCAATGATATTCCCAGAAGTGTTCTCCAGGATGGAATTAGGAGGAAGAAAAGGTTTAATGCCAAATCTACTGGCTCTATGCTACCCAAACCTTCCCTTTCTCTGGACAAATGCAATCTTTGTCCCATTCATAGCACTGTTTATTATAACTGATTCATATGTTGGATCTGAACCACCATTGCTTATTCAGGCAATGATCCTGCTGAGTTCAAAGACTTCCAGCAATTCAACATGAGGTGTTTAGGGGTGTCTTTTCGAAGTAGTGTATCGGTTTAGTCACATAGTTCCTGCTAACATCAAGGGAAGTTGGCTGGTTAAATCCCCATGCAAACTTCCTTTGAAAAAATTACCCCTAAAGCATCCTGTCTGCTGGGGTTTGAAAAGGGACTTCAATCAATATATTTGTTAAATGAAATGCAAAGAAGATCCATTATTTGTACCCTGGATACTGTTGCTTAATAAAGGATGTAACACAGTGATGGTTAAAACATAAGGGTTCTTATTCTGTTTGAATTAGTCTTCAAATGTTTGTCTAAAATATTCATACCTTTCACTTTACAAAACTGGACGTAAAATTTCATTGGAAGAATCTTTGCCAGGTGACTGCTTATTAAAGCCATTCCTCTAGTCAGAATGCTTGCATACATATATGTTAGTGTGTGCAGGTGTCTGTGTATATATACACACACAAGGTTTTTATCAGTTCTAAGGATTTTGAACCCCAGAATCAAAATTCCTCAGGTTTTTGGTGACAGTAATCTAATTTTAGATATTTAGAGGTTTATTGTCTCATTTAAATTAGGGTCTCAGGTTTCTCAGTATTTAATGGAGATAAACACTCTCAGAATCCCCCTCCCTTTTTTTTTTTAGATATATTTTAGAATATTACTATGAATCCCTAGTCTAATATGGAGACAAATTTTTATAGAAACTAACTTTGTAATTTGAGGTCAGAAGTAGTTCTTATATAATCCACAGATAAGTGTAGTAAATTTCAGCTGAGGTTCAGGTCATCCTAAAGTAGACACATAGATTTGCTTAGATGTATCATACCCTAAACTCAATTAACTCTATTGATCAGATTCCTACTGATTATAAAAGTAGCCTGCTCTAAATAACATGTAGACACCTTCAATTTGAACTTCTAAAGCCAGATAATATTTATTTTACTATGACAGTTATTGTCTTAAAATAGTACTCACTCTCCCTTTAGTATAGTGAGAGCCCAGAGTAATTTGAATAGTAAGGTTCCTACTATAGTATGAATCTGTGCCTTAGTCTGGTTGGAAATATAAAATTGAAGCATCATATAGCTCGCTGATAAGACAAGGAAATTCTGTCATGTCTCATCACTTAACATATAGAGAGATTCAAAAATTAACCTGGATTCTAAAGTGAAAAAAATGTGATATTGCTGAGAGAAAGACAGATGAGCAACATAAATGTGAATTTCCTGTCCTGCGAGTTTGTTTTCTAGTATCAGGACTTGTTCTTATTCCAAATTAGGGCAAAAAATAGAAATACAGCAATGGTAGATTCTGTAACAACATTAAACTCAGAAATGACAAAATAGAATCGTAGAGTCATAGAATGGTTTGGGTTGGAAAGGACCTTAAAGATCATGTAGTTCCAATCCCCCTGCCATGGGCAGCAACACCTTCTAGTAGACCAGGTTGCTCAAAGCCCCATCCAACCTGGCCTTGAACATTTCCAGGGACGGGGCATCCACAACTTCTCCGGGCAACCTGTTCCAGTGTCTCACCACCCTCACAGTAAATATTTCCTGATGACATTTTTAAATCAAAATGAACTATTTCTGGCATCCCACACTACTTTCTTTTCATATGCGAAACCTCATCAGATATTTTGTGTCAGTTTTCCTTAGCATTAATCCATATTTCTGAGAGCTACTGTGCTAACTCATCACTCTATTTCAGATGTTTCCTTGCTGAATGATGTCCTCTAACATGCACCACAGCAACAATGCTCCAGTGATAATCACAGTGGTGCAAACAGAGTGTAGATTGCATCATGGGACATTTAATCAAGCCATGATGTTTGGACCCTATTGGTGAGTGGCAGCTGAGTTACCTGAATTACAATATTCAGGAGTCTTCATGAGAGCTAAGGCAAGCATACAAGTGTCAACAGAAATATTTCAGACAGAAATATTCTGAAATATTTAGTCTGAAAAAGAAAAACATTAGCTTTTGGGGAATTTTTTTTAAACAAGAAGTGTCAAACTTGTAGCAAGATAACACTTTCAAAGAAGAATAACACATCCAAAGCATTTGGTTTTTTTATGAAAAGTAGGTTTCACATTCCAAACCCACCCCTCAAAAAATTGTTTACCAAAAATTGAGGTGGGGGGGAGATGACTGGGATTTTTACCCAAAAGTCTAAATCTGGGAATAAAAAGGCTTTGAGCTTGATAATTCTGCATAGATGTTTTTTGAACGTCAGTGTCATATTAACTGAAAAGCTAAGCTTATCCTGTACATAAGAGAAAGAAGAGGAAAAAAGAAAAAATATAAAAGCAAGAAGAAAGAAAAGAAAGAGAAAAGAGAAAAGAGAAGGGAGAAGGGAGAAAAGAGGCAAGAGAAAAGAGAAAAGGGAAAAGGAAAAAAAAAAAGTAAAGAAAAAAGATCTATGGGATGTTTTCCCTAGTTTGACTGACAGATCCCAAACTGTTTGATACCTAATTATTATTGTTATTACAAATGCATCTCTCCAGTGGGCAGAGTGTTCAGCTACATAGAAGGAAACTCAGATTTGTCCATGGCAACAACGACACCACAGGACTCACTCAGACCTTCTATGTTGCCTCTAGCAATTGCTATTAGTAATTACCCAAATCCTCACTCGCCTGGGGAGGTTGCTCACTACTCGTGTGAAATCACATACATGCGTTCATGTGTGCATGTGGGCTTACCTCTGCCTGTACATTCAGCATACAGAAGAGCCTTCCTGAAATGGTGTTCACTAAACTAAGACTGTCAGACCTTATTAATAAAAATTAATTGTGAAGCTCCCTCATTCCCGCAGGAGGGCTTCTAAGCACTCCATCAGAACCTGAAGTGGGAGCTGGGGTTGGAGACAATCAGGAAGAGACATGACACCGCAGAAAAGACTGCAAGGTTTTGATGCAGTTGTGTATTTATTTTGTTGGCAGAGCCGATCGTTCCTAGCCCACGTTCTGCTTCTCTGCCGCACCCACCCATCCTCCCCCCACTCCCCCACCTAGATTCTCATCTCTCATTTTTTTTTTTCTCCTCTCCCAGTCTCCCTCATGCCAGAGACCTGTGCAATATCATTTTCCGCATAATGAAATCTAGAGTGACATTAATGTAAGTGTAATTTTATAGTGGGGAATGGGCCTAGCTGATCGTTTCTACCTGCTGTGTTTTGATGATAGACATTGGGATGTCACCATCTGTGTAATGAAATTTCACCTCCGTAATGGTTCAGATTATCAAACATTCTTCCAAGCTGTCTCGTAGAAATTTATTTATTTATTTACTCAATAAGGATGGCAAAGTTGCTCATCTCTGGGAAGCAGAAGGAGGGTGGGAAGGGGGAAGGGGTGGGGGGCGAACAACAGCCATGATCAGAAAAGATAATAACAAAACAAAAAAAAATCATGCCAGGGAAGAAAATGAGATTGTGCCACCTTTGTGTTCAGTGCTATGTCCACATTCTGTTACTCTCCCACCCCCCCTAACAAGAAAGAATAAGATGCCAAAGCCATATACCAAGCAGAATATTGGCATGTTAAAGCAGCAGGTGAGGATTCTGGAAATTTTATGGCTATAGCATGTCTTTGCTTCATTCATACTCAACTTCCCCTGGTATCAGTAAGAGCTGCATAACATGACAGAGTCAAATCTGCCTTAAAATGGTCACTTTCTTCCTTCTAAATGTCTGATGTCACGATCAGGAAGTAATGACTTACATTAACGGGAATCAGAGACATACAGACAACGTTTCAGGTAATGGTAAAAAGTATTTCTAGATCTCTTACTCTTTGGGGGTCAGGAGCTAGTCCCGAAGATCAGTTGATCCTTCTTGGTATTTCTGTCCTGTCACTTTTATATCTCTCCTTCAGAGGCTGTAAATTGTACAGCCTCCCTTTTCCTCTCCATCCCCATGAGAAAAATGTCTGGATTCAGATTTCACTGGACACCAGAACCAGCAGTACTGTGTTTCACTATGAGGAACTCGTTCTATCTAGCAATGGGTTACCTCTTTTTCATTTCCCCCTCATTTCTAATGTCCTGTCGCATCTGCAGAGAGGAAAACCCTAGGTTTCCAGAGATGACAAATACAAAGCCAGCCCGTCAGAGTCACAGCTAGAAGAATAGGTGCTTGTTCTTTTTTTCCAGCTGAAGTTATAGTCTATATTTATCTAAAACTTCCAGGTGTCTCACAGTCCCAGCAGATCAGATGCTTTTAAACAAATGTAGTACCTTCAATTTGTATGCCAAACTCCAGAAATCCCACAAAACATGTACACTGTAGCTGCCTAGCACATACTTTTGAGAAACTCCAGAAATACTATACATATGAATTGCTGCATTTTGACACAACAAATCTGAAATGCCTAGGGAACACTGGATGGATCAACTGTGCAGACACTTCCCAGAATGTAATATGCTTACTATATATGCACATACACATGTTATTTTTGCCTGGTAAACCATGGATATTTCTGTTTGTAAGAGATCATGCCAAAAGATGCTAACCAAATGAACTGTCCTTTTTCTAATAACTCACATCAAAACAGCTGGCATGTCTGCCTGTGGGAGTAAAGAAACAGGGTCCCAAAACCTTATATCTGGCGCCACTGGACTGTGAGAGCTCACCAATTTTCACAGATGAGGTTGGACTACCAGGAACTGGAGAGTTACCAAAACAAAGCAATTGCCACATCTTCAGGTTGGATAGAAAACTCCTTCTCCAGGTTTCCTTGTTCTGTGCCCTTTCTTGGTGTCCACCAGAAGATACTCTGTGGTGAGTTCACTGTTTTATGTTTATCTGATTCTTTAATTTCTGATGCCCCAATAACCATACAGGTTTCACCTTCAGATCCATGTGTCTGGAAAGTCAAGGCACTGACTGACTTCATTTCCCTTGTTACATTTTCTCTTTCTTCCTCCAGTATAGGACTCTGTTTTTTGCAGAGAAGTGAGAACTCCTCATGGCTCCTACCTTGATGTAGGGGTTAAATAGGTCTGCATAATTTTGTTTTCTTAGAAAAAAGATTAAAAAAAAAAATAAAACCACCTCTTTGTTCATTTTAACTGTAAAACTTTTCTTCTGCCATGGAATAGTTAATATTCATCCTAACCTTATGCAGAGCTGAAGTAATGGAAAAAATTCTTGAAGGGTTTTTTTTCCTCCCAGCAAATCTTGGCTTTAGAAGAATAATTACTCAATTCAAAAAAAAAGTTTACTAAATTGAATAATTCTTCCCCAGATATTTTTTCCTTCTCATGATTATTTTTTAACTAGTCTAGATAATGATATTATTAGCTAATTAGTGATAAATGTCAGTAATTTTATTTTACTGAGACCATTTGAAGTCATGTGTGTATTTATGCAAAATGCAGATTGACTGAAACCTAAGGAGGTATGAAATTCACTTCTGCCCCAGAGGCCCTGCACTGAGCCAATGCAGCACAGAGACCCAGCTTCCACAGGCCGAGATGGGACCAGCACCTGAGTGGGCTCCCAAGGGAGAAGTGAATTTTCCCCTGATTAGAACTATATTGTGATAGTTCTTGGCATGTGGAGGACAACTTTAGAAGAACTTTCATCTCAGTTTCCTCTAGTCAAGGATCATTTTGGGCAAGGGGTTTGAGCACTGAGTCAGGCACTGTCAGTCCGAGATTCTTCAAATGGAAAAGGAAGTGAGGCCATGGCTCCTCTTCTCATTTGCCACTGGAGATGGCCAGGTATGGCAGAAGGGCATGCTTAAAGTAATGGCAGATATCACATGCTAGTTCCTCCTGTGAAAGGCTGTGTGTGTGTGTGTCCCAACCTCCCCCCGCAACAGCAACCCAAACAAGCAATAACCACAAATACCTGCTCTCTCGGTCATATTCCTCCAGGACTTTTGACTTACCTTCTTCACCTTACTTTCAGCCCCCAAAATACTCTGATATTTTCCAGACCAAACCGAGCCCTCAGCGTGAGATTGCTCTGTTTCAGGGTTTTGTTTTGCTTTTTTGAGAAGGAAACAATTATTGAATCCCTTGGTTCTTCCCATGGACATAAGACAGCGGACATGAGCTTTTGCAGTTCCCAAAGTCTTTGTCTTAAGAAGTGCCTGCCAAACTCCTTCTGCAGGGAAACGTTTGTTTTTCCTAGAATAAGTATTTTAGCTTTGTGTCTTATGTGTTTACGAAATGAAGACACCAGTGGAAAAATACTGTCTCCTCCAGCACCAGTGTATAGCACACGAACACTGAATGCAGCAGGGATTTTTAGGTCAGAGGCCTGCATGGTTCAGTGGCGTATGGTCTGCTCTTTGACAATGGCACCATGCATGCAGACACGCAATCGCCATTCAGCTCTTCTGGGGGACCTCAGCAGTTCCTTCCCTGCTGCATGCTCAGATGCACTCTCTCAGCAAGCATCATCAGGAGAAATCCATCATTCAGAATAATCGAGTAAGCATTTATAACAGTTTTCTACTCTCTGTCTTCTCAGGTTCTTGTTTTTGTTATTCCTGTTGCATTAGCAGGAAATCTGTGCATATGCCAGCTTGAAAGACTGAGAACAGACCTATCATGGATGGCTCGAGAGAGCCATATGCAACTTGAGAGCAACTGTCTCCCACCTTCAGCCCAAAGGGAGAAAACAGGGAATATATTAACCGTCAGCAACCTTTAACTAAAGGGCTCTGCATTTCTAATCAGAGTAGCCTGTAACAAATTGGAGAGTGTGTCCATTTGTGTATAATGCCTATATTTTTTTGGTGCATAACTAGACTATAATAAAATAAAATATTTATAGGAAATAAATGAAGGGATATTTCCTGAGCAGCAATTTTTAAAGCTGTCACTAACTGTTGTAAATGCTTAGTGCTTCCTTCCAGAAATAAATTGAACCATATTAACCATGTATATCATGGTTTGAGTCATCAGCCTCTAAACCACAGATTTTCCAGAAGCTGAGAGAATAAACCAGGGGAACAACCACTGCATATTTGCCTGGTTGCTATTTTTTTTCCTTAAGTATTTGTCTTTGACCACTGTCGTCAACAGAATATTAGGCTAGATAGACCTTTGATCTGACCCTGCAAGGCAGATCTTATCATCCTGAATTATTATTACCGACACTGATTTACAGCGCTCTTGCTTTTATTATTTTATTATAAGTGTTGTCCCCAGGCACTATGCAAACATGCAGCCACAGTTCTGGTGAATTTATACTCTCCGTGGAAGTGTTGAGAAAACAGACAACATGAGTTAACATTTTCATCCCTTTGGTCATTTAATTGCTGTTGATAAAACACAGAGGCCAGACTACTACCATGCAAGGGAGCTATATTTTTATTTGCTACCTGAGGTTCACGGGGAAAAGTGAAGGTGTAACAGGACCGATGGAGAGTGACATCGCCGAGGTTTCTGTACAAGGCTCAGATTCACCCTGGCTAGCTTTAGGTGCTTACCTGAGTCACACAATTTAGGAGACTACTCGCTTGACCTTCCTCTATAAGCAGGTGAAGACAGGTCAGGAATTAACATGTTTCTCAGGCACGGTGGGACACACTTCTTTTTCTGACAGATTATAGGGCAATTTAGGATGATTGCACTCGTAATTTGGATGCCTCAGTTATTAGTGGGATGAATGGGAGAGTCTTTAACAGAGCAGAGGTTGCTATATGAATTTGCAGAATGGAAACAGCTAACCCAGAGATATGATACTGGAGCAAAACTACGATAACATAAGAATGAATCACACTTTTTACTGTCTTTGAAGGAACAAAGCTAACCTAGTTTCTATTATAAAAACAAAAAGAACAAGTTTTATAAAAAATTGAGATTATTTTAGTTTATTCAGTGGGTTGTTGGTTGGGTTTTTATACCACAATTATAAAATTATATTTAGTTGATATTTTAAAAGTGTTTTTTTAAGGTATAGCAATGATAATAATGAAATAAAATATAGAACACTTATTGGGTTTTGCTTTCATGACAAATAGGCACTGACAAATCCATGCCACATTACCATCCTTGATTGCTCTGATGGAACTCATTTTCATCTCCTGTTCCTCTAATTACATGAAAATTGCATACTTTTTATGCATGACACATTTTCTGCAGCTTTAGAAAAAGGTTGTGAAGGGGAAAAAAAAACATTTATCAGTTTCTTTCCCCCACTCATAAAGGCTATATGTCATCTACCCAGTGATCAATCCAGCTTTAAGTGCCAGTTTTCTGTGCTATTGTTATAACCAGAAAAGGGAGTATATGAAAAAAAATATATTTTTAGGTGTGTTTTTTCCCCCTTATCTCTTAAGAATGGAGATTTAGAGGGGTCTTGTCACTGGTCTGTTATTCCCTTTCCAGCCCTACCTTCCCTAATTTCAGATTTCAAAGCATGGATGAATGATTCAACACTGGACTAAGCAGAAAAGACTAACTTTGAGCAATAGTACCTCTTAAGCTATTCCCCCATTCCTCAGGTTTTGTTTTTTCATTTATTTTAATAGTCACATGAGAGAAGTGAAAATCACCATCATTGCTGCAGAGGCATTAAAAAGTAAATGGACAGTACTAATAAATTACAAGTACAAGGATAAATTACATGCCACATAACTGGTTTTTAGTTATTTGTTTGCTTTCATGATGGAAAATGGAGGGGCGGAGGGGAAATAAAAGTTGATGTCGTTAGTCTGTATTTAACTGTAATGAGTTTGCACTAGGTGGGTGCATTTTCATCTTTCTAGGGTAACAAGTCATCTAGGTATTTTTCTCCTGACAATAGCACTGATGGTGAAATGTGCTCAGTGTGTAAAGACCTCCATCCAGATGACCTACACAAGCTCCAGCCACTTGTAAGACCCTCTGGAGGTTTGTTGAAAATCCTCATAGAACTTCAGCAGTGATCAACCCCTGAGCTTTGAAGAGGAATGTGTTTCAGGATGTTGCTGTTGTTTTGGGCTTTATTTCTAAGTTACTCATTATTCATGCTAATTCTTGTAAGTCAGAAATTTGTATCAGCAGGGAAAATGTATACAATTAAAGTAAACAAAATGTTCAAGCCCTTTTCCGAAATGGAGGCTAACTGAGACCTTGGATATCCAGAATATACTCCGTTCAGTCATAGGTTAAAGCTGAGAATCTTGCCAGAATAAATGGGATAAATAGGTACTGGGTACTGGAAAGTAAGTGTTGAAACTCCTGTTTTTCTTCCCCGCAGTTGATTCAGTTCTTAAGTCGAGTGCAGAAACAAAATCTTTCCAGACAGAGTGAAGTAAAGCTGTGTGATCTGCCATGATGCCAATGCTGGCAGACAGTGAAAGCACATGGATTCATCCTGGCACTTCAGTATGTCTAGTGACTGCACTGCAACAGAATATAGAAAAGACTCTCTTGTGCTGGGGAAAGCCTCACTCAGGAAACCCACTGTCCTTATTGAAGCTTCGGATTCAAGAAAGTATAAGCCTTTTAAACTTCAGAAATGAAACTCAGTTCTGTAGATTTTTTAACAGTTAAAATGAAAAGGTGATCTTGATGAGAATAGCACAGAGAAGAGTTTCCTGCACCATTCACAGCACAACAGCAAGTCAGAAAATGAAGCTGGCAAGACACATCTTGAAGAAAGAGTGCCATGCCATGAGCTCATTCTGGTCTGATCTACATGCAGTTTATTTCCAACATAAAACATTCACAAATAAATAAAGTACCAATCTGTCCCTCTTAAATATCCATTTGCATTACTGCGAGACTTCTTTCCCCTTTTCCTCAGATTTGTTTATTACACCCACTGGTTACATCATCTATTAAATTAACCCCCAATCTAGTTCTTAAAAACCTGTGTAACCTTGAGTAAAGTTATCACAGATGATAAAGGCATCATAGACAACTAATCCAACTTCACTTCAGTCCCTGCGATGCTTTTATCTTTGTAATTTGTTCTGGTGCTGGGGATGAATAAAAAAGGAGCTTTACTAATCACCTGAGAAAAGTTATGCACATTGTGTGTGTGCAAAACTGGGGACTAAATTTTGCATACTCTTCAGAATAGGGACTGTCTCTAGCCAGGGATGAAATTTTCAGTGAACTTGATAGAATTATTGTACTCATTTTACCAGAGTCAAGATTTAATTCTGTGTTTTGTGGCTTGCATAATGTTTAGTTCACTGGGGCCCCTACACACTGGTAAAATATTGTCAATTAATAATAATGAATTTGTTTATTTTCTTTTTCTGAAGCTATGAAATGGAACCTTTAAATAATTAACCTCCACTCTGTTTTTTCGAAAAGTCTGTATTTTCTATGTGTTTTTAATAATGACAGTAAGAGAATTAACTATAAATTAATACATTTCAGCATGAAAGTAACAATGAAGGTTATTTAGCTTTACAAAGAAAAAATCATGCTTTTTATCTGTATTTTCTTCTTATTAAAGACCTAGGTATAGATGCACAGACTTTGTAGGTTTATAATGACAATTGTTCAGATAGTGGTGCAAAATTTTCTTTAAGGAATATTTCAAAGAAGAAATCCATATTGAAGTTGTTATTGGGTTTGCAGTCTTTTTTATACCAGGACATATGGACGACCACTAGACATTGACAAAAATGTTCAATGATCCCAGGGTTTCATGAGTTAGATATAAATGTATGCACATTTGAAAATTCATGCCCCAAAAATGCCTGATACAAGAGCTTCTCCTTATTAATCTCTGGAAAAAATAAACAAGTTTTTCAATGACAACATCAGGATGTGGCTTTGAGAATGAAGATTATGACAGTGAAATGCTATATTTTCAGTGAAATAGAAGGAATGTTGTTTCTGTTCCCAGCAGTAATGATTTGTTTGACCTCTGGTGAGTTCCATTGTGTTTCTGTGCCTTAGGATCCCCACCTGTAAAGATGGGTTCAAAATTCTTGGTGAGTAGACATGCAAATGATTATTGTAATGAGTAACAAATCCAGTTATTTCTGAAGTGGCATATAAAGCAATTTTGTTCTTAAACTTTTTCAGAAAGTTAAATAATTCGTAATTGCAGGTATTAAATGTGAGGGAACAAGGTTTTTAATGCTTTGTAGCAAATGCCACATCCCCCTGCCCTGAGAATGCCAATCCTGTATTGTGAACACCTCTAATCCAGAAACATCCTTTGGGGGTACACTGGAGGTTTTTTTAGTTCTTGCAGAAGGAAGGGTGAGTAGTTTATTCCATGTTGAAGAAAATGTAAAGCCTGATGAGCTGAATTAGATACATATCATTTGACTGAGTTGAAAGAAAATATACAATTGTGCAATTAAAGAGATTTAGCAAGAGATTCATAGGGGGTATAATTAGGAATGATGGGATGAAATCAAGGAAACAAAAATGTGTTAAAATATTACAGCATGCGCCTTACTGTGAGATCTATTAGATTATGGAAATATTTATTGCTGGAATGAATAAACCTCTGGGTCTACCAAGCAATGAATAATGAGGTCTATGCTGAGCCTGAACATTGGGCGTGAGCAATATGACAAGAGAGCTCTTTTCTGATTCTCCATCTGTACAGTCTCTTTGGGAAGCAATGAGGTCCTGCAAGGGCCAGATATGTAAAACAGAAGAAAAAAGAAAAGCTTAACTATGTTTTTTCTTTTAAAAGAATTAAGGAACTGCAGAGGCATAGCCAATGGACAAGAAAACTGAAATAAACTACTGGAACATAACTTGGTATAGAAATATACTTCAGAGCAGGCATTTAGTGAGTATCCAAAGACTGGATGACTAGAAGTCATACAACTTGATCAGAAGATCCAACATCTTCTGCACATTCCCTTAACGTAAAGGAGTAAAGACTGTTCCCTCACCTCTAATTCTGCAACATTGCTTTTCCATTCAATTTTCTGTAATAATTGATGAATTACTTATTTATCAAAAAGTCAATATTTGACATTTATAAAAAATTACTAACAGTTCCAGTGAAAAATAAAATTATATACCTTCTACTGAGGAAATTAAATAGAAAGGTAACTCATAAGGTATCATTGAAGCTGATGATAGTTTTATTTTCCATCATCATCATTATAATATTCAAGATAATAAAATAGTAAAAACATTAATCAATTGATTTTTCATTGTATTTTACAGTAGTATGGAATTAGAGGAGCTTTAGAAAATTTTTTTAGAGATGTAAAATGTAATTTCAAGCCTGGATTTTGAACCCAAGGATGCAGGGAAAACTTGTCCTTAAAGTAGATCTCAGCTTTGTTATAGGATCAGATTACTTCTGAGACAGGGTCAGCATACATTATGAGCAATGAGGAGTGATGTATGGGAATGCATATCCCAGAGAGTGGACTATGTCTTTTTGTAGTACAGCCCTGCTCAAGTAGAACTGTTCTGTACGGTTGTTTATATATATACTTTGTATAGAGAATCAGAGAACAGCTTCTACAGAAAAATAATTTAAGATGCCATTGCAACAGCAGAAGACCGTCCATTACATGGTTTGCATTAGTCTTGGCTTTCATTGAGGGCAATAGCAGACAAAGGCATGCCAAGCCTTGCAAGATCACCCTTTTAGAGAAATTAAAGACTAAGGGGAACCTTCCTAAATCTGGGATCATAAGTCAAATACCCACATTAAAAATTAACCTTCTAACTTGAGAGACTGAAAATCTGTTTCTCCCTCACTGGCTGGGATGCTTGAGCTTTTCTGCCATGCTGTTTTATTAACAACAAGTAAGGTGGAAGGCAGGCCGTAGTGTAGGTAAGAGATCTGTATTATTCATGCTGAGAATGCAGTTTCTCATGGTCAGGACATTATTATTATTATTATTATTATTATTATTATTATTATTATTATTACAGCCTTCCTCTGTAAGTTTTCCTGAAACTTTGATGTGACACCAAAGTAGGGTACTCCTGTAACTGAAATGTTTTACCTAGTTCCAGTCATCGGGCTGTTCCCAGCATCACCGCAGATAATGCCATAAGCATGTAACTGTTGACGATTTGGTTAAGAAAAATCTTTATTATGGTTAGGGCTGCCTTTATTAGAAATGTCTTTTAGAAAAATGGAGATGCCATTACTTAGAAATGTAGCTCTGAGTATCATCTTGTTTGGGAAATTCAGTGAAAGAAATGAAATAGTCCAATAGCCAACCCCCACCTGCACATTAATCAAGACAGCAGCAGACTCTCAGTTATTCTCCAAAAGTTTTTACTGGTTTTGCCTCACCTAAAATACTCTGCTCTTACTCCAGTACATACAGTGTCATCAAATTAAAATGACTCATTATTCATTTCTCTTTGCTTATTGTAAGAACCGACCATGTTTTGTTTCAGGGCGGCTTTAGACTGAGGTGGCTATATATTAAAAAGCTAACAGTATGAAAAGAAAGTATTGCTCAATTTGCAGGTATATGAAAGAATGAGAATTGATGTCTGAGCCCTAACTGAGCTCACAAGGCCTGAAGTGAAGTCACTTGTCCTGAAGGCCCATATGGCTGAAAGACTATTTAAGGTATTATTTATTTTTTGTTATATATTTTATGCTTACAGCATTGGCAGTAAATAAACACACTGAAGAAGAAAACACTACTTAACGAGGAGTAGATGAGATTGAATGTGACTGTTCCAGACCTGTACAAGAGGCACTGGCCCATTAAATGAATGTGTAGAGCTACTTCTTAATGTGTTAGCCAAGTAATCAATTTCTGAAAATACCAAATAATTTAAAAATAGCCCTGTCTGACCTGAACCAGTACTGGCATCAGACCAGGCATTTCTCAGGTACCTACTTCTTCCCTTAATCAATCAGTTCTGACATTTTTCCTTTTTCCTTTTATTCCTTTCTTTCTCTCCCTCTCTCTCTCTTTTTTAAACCTCCTTTTGTAGAATTATGTGGCCAGCCAACCTCCATAGATAAAATTCTTAAGCTTCTTTTAATATTCCATTAGCTTCGTAGCCCATTAACACGTTGGAGTGGTTGTAAAGGGAGAATCAATACAGCAGATATAGCATGACTCTGGAAACTAGGACCCTGGGGGTCTGCTCATGGTGTTGGAATGCTTTGCTCTACAACCTTGAGCCAGCCACTTAACCTCTTGATGCCTGAGTTTATTCAGCTGTAAGCAAATGTAACAGCATTTGCATACTGCACAAAGGTCTTGAGAAATGTAATTTGTAAACCTTAGGCAATGCGCATCCATTCATGCCTACTCAGATTTGTAATTCCCTTACAAGAGTCAAGTAAAAATCTGAGGTCACTTTAGAAAATATTGCTTTTAATATTTGCTATCTGCTTTGAGATCTTTGAATAAAACAGATTTTGTCAGGGCCAAGTATTGAATCCAGAGAAGAAAGACTGAGATCTTGTTCTTCTGTTATAAAGGGGCCATAACTGAATCAGAAAAAAGAGAAAATTATAAAGAGTGGTGGAAAAGATATATATCTTTTTGGATTATGTTTGTTTGTTCACATGGTAGAATTCATAGTCACTGGAAGTTCCTAAGACAAGATTTTAAACAGCTACGGAATACAAGCAGATATGTATATCCACGTCATAAATATCCCTTGTTATCCTAAGTAAGTAACGGCAATAAAAATTTGGAAAGGATCTAAAGATTCATATATTGAGGGAGTAAGCTAGTCTCTAACATTAGTGATCACAAGGTAGGCAAGCGACCATATGGAAAAATGTTCCATCAAATAAAAACCACCAGTTTTGAGGGATTTATGGGTCTTAGCCAACATAATAATTACTGTGTTATTAGCATGTTCTAATCTACGCTTATATTGAAAATGCAGATGAGCCCCATTAGGTTCAACGTGAACCATTTGCAGGACTGTGTGCTGGAAGGGATTTCCCTGCACAGCTTTTTTAGAGGTCTGTGTATCTCACTAGAGCATCTTCATAATTTTGTCTGGGACAGTGTCCTGGTTTCGGCTGGGACAGAGTTAACTTTCTTCTTAGTAGCTGGTACAGTTGGCTTCTGACTGGGGTTAAACCACAACAGACAGACCACATGGAATCAGAGTATCCACTGACAATTGTGTACACTTCCATAATCTTTAAGTATTTTCTCGTCAGTGGTTCAAATATATAATCCTGGTTCAGCAGGCTTCTGAGAAAACAAACAAGGCAAGTAACAGGGGTTTTTGCAATTCACCTCTCTAAGAGAAAGAAAAATTCACTTCTGTTCAAAAGTGCTAAAAAGGTTAAAGTCAAAGGACTGTAAGTTTTTACTCTGAGAAAGATTTGAAGGATTTCATTTGGAGGAAGATGACAGCTAGGAAACTGAGACCTAAGAGAACTTTTCTTGAAGGGTACCTGTATAAACTCATGTTATTTCAAGTAATTAAGCTCAGACTCTCCAGCTGCAAAACTTCATACCTCTTGCTTTCCGTTGTATCTGGACAACCGGCAGGAACCTTGCTTATATCTGGCAGGGAAACGTAAGCATATGAGAAGGACCAGTTAAGAAATGGGCTCTTTCTGTACACATGCTGTAGCCTGAACTGTCTGAAACCACATGAAGAGGGAATGCTGAGCCCACACTCGGGCATAGCAGACAAAGACTTTGTGGATGTGTAACTGAAGAGGGTGAACGTGGGCTAGGAGATCAGTTGACTGAGGAATTGTGACTGTAACAATTATTCAGTGGCTTATGGTTGCCAGCTGCTTCTCTCTTAGGTCAGATTATCTGTCTTTGATAAGAGTGAAATTTATTGAGGGAAGAAACACTTTTTTTTTTTCTTTTTCTAGCAATTTCTTTCAGTTTCTGTCTATGGCTGCCCAGTACTTCCATTTCGAAGGGGGCTGAGAGTTTGTGCTCTGCCACATCCATTATTTTTCACTTTGTTGGTTGCTAAGCAGTCCCTTGTTGCTAAGTAGGGTATGAGCACTTAATTTACTACATTCTTTTTTCTCGTACCAGATTTTAGAAATTGCAGATCCTGTTTAATCAATGTGTAAATGCATGCTTTTGATGTATTTTTCCTAAGAGCAATATTTTGATCATTCTTAATGATACTTAATGAAGTCACCGCATGATTTCTGATTGTACCTAATTGAAGCTTGTGACTTGCATTTCAATGCTATCATCTTACAGTTTTATGTCTATCAGATGAAACTTTACAAGGACCCAAATAAATTAGGAAATATACTGAATTGATGCATTTCTTGGAATAAAGTTGCTTGGAAAAATATATATAATTTTTCAAATTAATTGTAGGGTAAAAGGTATCTCTTATATTACAAATCTGAGGTAGAAGAGGCACAAGAAATTGAGATGATGAGAAGGCTGGTTTATTGTTGTGTAGTGTTGGATTACATAAAATGAACTAAAACTGTCGGACTAGTTCCTTAAGAATAGATACACATATAAAGCTATCAGAACAGTTAATTACTTATAATTTTAATGAAGGTCTCCTTTTTTAATACTGACAATAGGTTGGCATTGTACAGGCACAAACATCAAGACAGATCCTGCCCTAAATCCCTTGTAAAGTAAAGTACAGATTCTGCAGATATTTACTCTTAAAAAGCAGTCACATAATCTGGGTAAAATCACCAGATCTATTAATCTGAAAAGATTCTGGGGATCTTCCTCATCTGGTGAGTTGTAGAATCATAGAATTATACAATGGTTTGGGTTGGAAGAGACCTTAAAGATCATCTAGTTCCAACCCACCTGCCATGGGCAGGGACACCTTCCACTAGATCAGGTTGCTCAAAAGCCCCAGCCAACCTGGCCTTGAACTTTTCCAGGGAGGGGGCATCCACAACTTCTCTGGGCAACCTGTGCCAGTGCCTCACCACCCTCACAGTGAACAACTTCTTCCTTACATCTAATCTAAATCTACCCTCTTTCAGTTTCAAGCCATTACCCTTTGTCCTATCACTACATGCCCTTGTAAAAAGTCCCTCTCCAGCTTTCTTGTAGTCCCCCTTTCAGTACTGGAAGGCTGCTAGAAGGTCTGCCCAGAGCCTTCTCTTCTCCAGGCTGAACAACCCCAACTCTCTCAGCCTGTCTTCATAGGAGAGTTGGATGCCCAGGTAAGGAGGGCAAAAGGATACTGTTGGTCTAAATGAGAAAATTAAAATTGTACAAAAAACCCACCCAAACTTATAGAAATGCAAAGTCTGATATTTACCAGCAGAGCAAGGTCCCGGAAATATCTTCCCACATGAGAAGAGAAGAAAGGCCAACCAAAGGACCATGGTTAATGATCCAGTGCTCTTTGCCATGTTCCAGTTACACAGCTAATTGTCACTCTTAAGAAAATTCAAATTGCACATGGTATTAACTTCAACTCTTCTGATTTGTACCTGTATCTGGGAGAGCACGTGAGATCATTTATACTTTGTTGTCTACAAATAAGCCACAAGTGTTGGCTTCAAGTGGGAAGAAACAGTTTGATGCCTACATCTCTATTACATCAGTGATCAAAAGGTCAGTGGTAGAACTCTTTCTCCTTACCTCCATATCATCACTATATCTACATCTGTTCATTCATGTTCCTCTTATTTGTTTGTTTTACTTTTTTTTTCCTTCTCTCCTAGACTCAAGACAGTTATTTAATTAAAAAGGTGGTTTACTTGAATTAAACAAAAAATAAAAAGAGTAGATGTTTAACATTAGAAAGAAAAAACAGAAGGAAAAAAAACCACAGGAAAAAAAAAGAAGAAATTAATTAAATTGTAAGTGCTAATATGTCAGGATCATTTTTGCATATTTTTAAGAGATAGTCTTTGGCAATGGAGTTTACAGACTACCTGAGACAGCCTGAAGAATAAATAAAATGTCCTAGGTAAAGAAAAGCATTTTAAGGCTTTTTAATAAAGGTGCTGTCTGCTGTATAAGAGAAAGTGGTAAAAAGAGAGCAGTTAAATATATGGATGCTCTTAAATCCTGTAAGTGACTTCTGACTCACAGTCCAAGTCAATGGACTTGCAAAGTTACTTATGATCTAGCCATGTGGCAAATCTCAGCATTGAATAACACCTAATTTTAAGTGCTCTGTTGGCAGAATGAGTCAGAGGTCTTAGTTGGGTTGTGAGAGGGTTGATGCAAGGCAAGGAGAGAGTTGACAAGAATATGGTATTCAAACACCATCGGGAGTCAAGAAGAGCTGCTGCCTGCTAACTTCATAGTCAGAGCATGCTTGTGGGTCAGCTTAATGGTGCAGAAACTGGAAGCTTGCTGCAAGAAATTTCTAGATCTTTCTCCTTGTTCAATTTCTAAAGAATTTTATTTTTGCATTAGGACATGGAATAGCATCAATGGAAGAAATAGGAGATATCTACCTCAGGCTATATGCTAACCTGAAGATACAAAGTGGAATGGGTGTCCCTGTCCATCCAGACCCGTCTCTGCTGCCATTGGCACAATGGCATATAACCATTGCTGTAAACTTAGAGCAATCATTTTAAAACCAGTTATTATTTCCCCCCCACTGTTGTTATAGGAGTGATACTCCAGAAAGGTTTCTAGATCCCAGTGGATAAAAGTCTATTAATGGACTAAGTATAATTTATTCATGGTCATTTATACTGATTTATTCTGTGTTAAAATTACCTTTAGCTCAAGTAGCTGCTTTTCCTCTCTCCCGCTCTATTCTATATCAGCTTTAATTTTGCTTGCTTCAACAAAAGAAGTTCCTTCAGTCTTTTCTCAAAAGATGGATGCTCCTTTTTTTCTGACCATTCTAGTAATACTGTAAGCTTGCCTAAGGTATAGGATCAAATGACTTTTAAATTAATCATACACACTCAGAACAGTAAAATTTGAACTTGACAGAAGTTCGGTTTAAGCAGTGAGGAGGACATAAACAAGCTCTTAGGACTCAGCTGAGTTACTCTGAGTTCACAGTGCACTTGAGAATATGACTAGTTGTTGGCATTGCCGCTGTCCTGGCCAAAGGGCATTGCTCAACTCTAATGCCTATGATTCTAAAACATTGACATCTCCATCCGCCCTACTCCATATTACAGTCAAAATGAGGAAAAAAAATTAAAGATTGGGTTCCTTCTAGTACTATCATTCCAAACATTTTAAAATCACTGCCTAATCAGCTCCCTCCTTGTTTCAGATTGTCAAACTCCTAAGCAAGCTATTACTCTTCCTTACAATATTAATGTTGCTTTCCAGATATACAGCATCAGCAAAAGCCTTGAATGATGTGAATCATTTGTTCTAAGACATGCATGGGCAGAATGTGAATAGAAGACTAAAGTGTTTTTATGCTGTTCATCAGAAAATCAAATGATATTAAAAAAAAAAGAAAAAGAAGAATGAGAAATAGAAGGAAATACAAAATCTGTGGTACAGACCAATGTACTTACTACTCTGTCGATCCATCAACCAAAGTTTGGAGGGCTTTCTGATGGGAAGGAAGGAATTAAGTAAGAGAGCAGAAAGATTCTTTCCTGCCTGATCCTGAAATGTTTCCATCTTCTCTTTTTTTTTTTCGTTTCAGCAGTAATCACACTTAAAAGATGGAACATTGAGTTATGGAAGAACAGTGAAAACCTAAAACTTCTGAATCTTTGTGGCATGTTTGTGGAGTGTCCTTGAGTGCCACTCAAGGGGACTCAAGAGAAAGGGAGGGGAGGGGAAGGGACGGGAGGGGCAGGAAGAGAGGAGCTTTATCACTTGCACATTTTATCATGTGAAAATGTTTTCTTTTTTATGTTTTAACAACTGAAAGATCTACAAGAAGCAAATCCACGTGAAGAAGGGAGAGGAAAGGATATTGAAGATGAAGTCCTTCACTCTATCCCCTACCCCAGTCCCAGATATGTGGTACTAGGCACTAGGCGAACGTTTCAATCTTCCTGTTCATTAACTTATGAACCTCTTTTAAAGACAGGAGTACAGACTGTGCCAAATATATGCTGGGCTCATAATGAAGACAAATGCCCACTTGGAGCTGAGTTCAGACTGTGGAATTCATTTTACTCTGGAACTTTTATCGCTGTGTAATTAGAGTGACATTTGGTCAGTCTCGTTAGATCGGGATTCAGACCAGGGACTTAGAGGTGGAGGTCCAATATATTCTCTCCTCTAAAGCTTATAGTTATTGTTTTAATTGTTCTGCTACTTTTACTGTCACTGGGCCTTGCATTATTATTATTATTGCATGATTCTGGCTCTATCATTCCCTAGAATGAATTCTCTGTCTTGTCTGTATTTTCTGTATTCTTCCAGATCAGCTGTACTGTCTGAAACTCATGAGGACTTGTGCATTGTCTCAATGCGGACAGTGCTGGGGTAGAAAATTCCAAAAAGAAACCCTCAAGGCTGTTAGGAAATGATTATGGTAATTGAATAGGTTATACAGTTCTCTGATGACTGTAATATGGCAAGGAACTGGCTAGTTCGCACACTACCGATTTGAAGTAAAATTGCTTAATACTGATAACTCTTAGTCTGATATCTCTGAATCTTGAATTAAATTATCCTACTTTTCTGGTCTCAGGCCATTGTGATATATGACATGGAAAAGATAAAAGAAGCTACTTCAAATAAGGATTTACCTAATCAGATATAAGTTATAAACAACTTTATCTGAACTACTCACTTACAAAACATCCCTGTGTAATCAATGGAGACAAATAGCCACAGCTCAGACAAAATTTCTCTATTCTAAAGTAGGCCTCTAAAATACACAATATGTGAGAATTCAGAGTAATTCATTCCAAAGGTATTTAGATCAAGGAGATGAGCTGCAGAGTTCTACACTGTAGACATACAAAGTGGGGAAAGATGAATCCTTCTCTGACTGTCATTCCTAAACAATTTTCCAATAAACTTTTTCCTCTCCCATGTGAGGACTCCAGCAAAAAAAGCAAATATAGATGAAGTACTATAATGTCTTTTACAGAAATAAACACATCTTGAAGCTTATTAGATGTAATACATGGGTGGAATCAAGAATCATTGAAAAAATCAGAGGGAGACAGAGGTGGATGAATAAACTGGGTAGGATCAGTTAATGCATTGCCTAGCTATATGTACAGTTATCTTATGGCAAATATAAAAAAATTACTTTGGTTATTCAACCAGGTATTCTAATATCTGATTCAAATAAAGATCCTTACACCATGGGGGAGGGATCAACTTTTAATCACAGATTTGATCTAAGACCTTGGGCTAAGATAAATAAGCAAAGAAAATTTCTGTTACTCTATGACAGTCTGCAGTAAATTTTAGGTTAAAATATCCACACTAAAAAAAAAAAAAAATCTACACAAAAAACCCCAAACCAAAAGTATTCACAAAAGCACAACATATTGCTTAGTAGGCACTCAGATAAAGTCTATTTTCTATGGAGCCTTAAAAGCCGTATTAACTGTAAAGTTCTTTGCTCTGTCTATGCTTGTTCAAGCTTCTGTAAATATGTAGTTCACAAAGAATGTGACATTTGCTAAAAGCTAAACACAAGCATACTCAAAGTAATCTTACTACTCTTATTATATCCTATCATTATCCTTAGTAAAGTGACACTTGATATTACTCATAGGGCCTGATCCAAGGGCAATGGATAGAAGTTTGGAGAGGAGAAAATTCCTCTTACCAAACTCCCCAGTTTTACAAAGTGTGTCTGAGATATTTCCCTAATTAATGAAAAGAGTTAAGTATTTTAGTGCATTGTTTATCTGATCTCAGACATTTTCTTGAAGATAAGATGATATGAATTATTATCTAAATTTACCTATTTCTTTTCAGTAAGTATAAGGAAAATCTAGACAGCTCTCAGTGAGATAGATAATGCACATAACTGGTCAGATAAATTTCACTCCTTAACAAAAAACAGATTTAGCGAAGCACCTAAAATATGTTAAAAATCCACCAATCAAATAGTCATCAATAGGAATATGGACATGTTTTAAATACACATATATCATTCATACCGAAGTGGAGTTGCTCTAGACACTTTCCAGTATAACTGAAGGAGTAGTAGGTGTAAACATATATTTTTATAGCTCTCTTATTTCTTGTCTTTTAAAAAAATCAATTTATGTTTAATAAAATAATAAAGAAAATGGTTTCCATTACAAGAGCAGGGAAATGAGTTCAATAACTTAACCTTTCCCTTCTCCCCACACAATCTTAAACTCATAAAAATGGCTAGGCAATGCAGTTAAAGACCTTGCAGACTACTCAGAATATAAATAATCACATCTAGTATAAATAAACAAGCAGGTACATTGTTTAACGATTAATGCCCAACTCATGAATAAGAACACACAATGGAGACAGAAATATTTAATTTTGTATTATAGAACATCATTAGGAACTATTTGGTAAAATACAAATGTGGTAGAGACTCCTTAAAATGCATAACTTTCACGTATGATCAATTCTCTCATCGACCTGTTTTATTCTTACACAAGGAGTTTGATAATGATGGAGACTGATGACATGCAATATTAAAAAAATGTGGTTTGTCTGTTGTATCACTGAATAAGTGTAAATGAACAGTGAAATTTCTTTTGTCTTCTCTTTTACTGTTTGCATGTGGAAGATCCACATTGCAGAAGCATATTTTGGGCACAGGGAATTTGTTGTTTAAAGCTATTGCTTCTGTATATAGCCCATGCTGAACTGTCAGAACTTGGTTAAGGAAAGGTGGTGGCTGATAGACTCTAGGCTAGATTACTCTACCTTTCCAGCCAGGGTAGGCTGGTACCTTTTCACTCCCTCCTTTACCTCTTCTGCTGTTTACAGTAAGAAAGAGATTCTCTGCTCATGAGAAACATGTTTTATTTCTGTTCCCCGTTAGAGACTCAGGGAAATTTCAAACCACCTATTTAATGCATTTAAGTTAGATCTTGGCAGGGTATAAACATCTAGGTAACAGAGACCAGTCCAGAAAGTTAACTTTCTAGCAGTGCATAACCCTGGCATTAGTTTATTCCAGAGGTTTCGCTGTCTTGGATCACAACAAACTCTGAGGAAGTGCACAGGACTTAATGTGTCTGATGGCTCATGGTATTCCTCAAACATTTGCCTCAACACTTGTCTTACTCAAAGATGTTGTTAATGAGCTTTTGTCCTGGTTTCGGCTGGGACAGAGTTAATTTTCTTCTTAGTGGCTAGTATAGTGCTGTGTTTTGGATTTAGTGTGAGAATAATGTTGATAACACTCTGATGTTTTAGTTGTTGCTAAGTAGCGCTTATCTTAAGCCAAGGACTTTCCAGTTTCCCATGCTCTGCCAGCAAGCAGGTGTGCAAGGAGCTGGGAGGGAGCATGGCCGGGGCAGCTGACCTGAATTAGCCAAAGGGGTATTCCATACCATGGAACGTCATGCATATGAATGGGGGGGAAGTTGGCCAGGAGGGGTGGTTCACTGCTTGGGCATGGGTCAGTGGGTGGTGAGCAATTGCATTGTGCATCACTGTTTTCTTCCTTTTTTTTTTTCCTTTTTTCCTCCTCTTCTTTTTTTTTTTGTTATATTCCTTTTCATTACTATTATTATTATTATTATTATATTTCATTGTTATTATTGTTAGTATTATATTTTACTTTAGTTATTAAACTGTTCTTATCTCAACCCATGAGTTTTACCTTTTTTTCCTGATCCTCCTCCCCATCCCACTGGGAGCAGGGCGGGGAGTGAGAGAGTGGCTGCGTGGTGCTTAGCTGCTGGCTGGGGTTAAACCATGACAGCTTTGTAAAAAAAAATGAAGTGCTATATATATTCACTAGAGGCACAGCATGGGAAGGAACTACAAATGCAAATGGAAGTCGGAATGCTGTAAAGAATATATTGTGTGCCCTTGAAAACCTGATCAGCAGAAATTGGGTAAAATATAACTGTATCATAACGTTGTATAATATCAATGAAAAGATCCGCTATAAGAAGGAGTTTGGAAGTGCCAGAAGACAAAGACTTGGAGTACACCTGTAGCAGGGGAGCAGAGGTCCTGCTTTACAGGAGTAAATGAGAAAAGAAAGTCTTTCTTACCTAAAATGCTGACTGAGGAAGTGACTCCTTTCTGTACAGAGTAGTTAAGCTAACTGATAATGATGGCATAAAAGAACTTCATATGGGAAATCAGAAGTTTTTTGTGAAACCTTTAGAGCAGTAGAAGTTTAGGTAGAGACTTCCAAAGGCAATAACATTAAGATGAAATTCAGTAAATTACAGCAGAGCAAAATACGTCCTTGTTGGAATAACAGGCAACTAGCATGGTAACGCAAGAGAAGGCTTCTTAACTCGTATCAGAGATCCCTCTTTCTGTGTTTCCATTCTCCTTCACCAAAATGCAGAAAGCAAATTTCAGTCCTTCACGAAGCGCTTGTAAATGCATTCATTATGTGCAATTCTAGAATTTAGTTTGACATTAACTGAGATGACAGAAACTTTTTTTTTTGTTAGCATTTCTCACAAATGTTTAGTAACAACAACAAAAAAGTCTCCTTAGGCACTATTCTGTGCACTATGTGGCATTTAAATGAATAATTAGACATCCTCTATTTAGACATCCTCTGAAACAGTTCTTGCAAAATCCCAACTTGGAAAGCAAAAACTTCCTGACGTCTTCTAGACCAATAATCAAGATTCCAGATTTGGAATAATCACCCTCATCCCTGCCACAGATAAATTTCTTGAAGCAAGTTTTATCAAATTAATTAACAGACATAGTTGAATACTATCAAAAATTAAAACAAAACCAAACCAGAAAACAACTGGAAAAACCAGCAGATATTTCCCCAAACACTCAAACTCTTTGTTACTCTTCAGTATGCAGTTTCAGCCTCTTTTGTTTCCATTTTATTTGCTTTGATTCATAAGAGTTTTTATTACACAGATATTTAAAGAAATTAATGTTTAATGTTGTTTATACAATAACTCATTGGTCTGATCCAAATTCTATTGAAGTAAAAAGTGAATCTTTTCATTATTTCAACTTGTACTGGATTAAACTTTAAATTCCCATGTGTGTAGATAATTTATTATTTGTTATTCTTTTTTTGTGTGTGTGTTCATTATTTGTCATACTTTGTATATTATTGAATTCAAATCAGACAGTATAACCATACTATGTCACTTGACTAATCTATTGCACACACCATGACTAATCAACTGAAAACGGTATGTGATTGTAATTTTCAGTCTTTGGATCCTTCCTGAGGATAATGCTATTCTCAACCAGAAAGATAACTTTTTCTAGGAAATGTGGTTTTTCTTCCCTAATGCTTTCTTACAGTATTTTAGCTTGCTTTAGGGTTTAGTAGTAGTAGTAGTAGTAGTAATTTTGTCAAAATTTGCACCAAAGACATTTGTTGCCATTACAACTGATGAATTTTGATGAACTGAAAATTCAAAAGTGATTTCAGTTATTCATTTTTACA
Organism: Gymnogyps californianus; assembly: GCF_018139145.2. Classification (NCBI taxonomy): domain Eukaryota; kingdom Metazoa; phylum Chordata; class Aves; order Accipitriformes; family Cathartidae; genus Gymnogyps; species Gymnogyps californianus. The sequence goes on along the minus strand of NC_059500.1, from coordinate 77,661,522 downwards.
CATAAAAGGAAGGAATGGAAAAGTACATTTTCTCTTTTATTCAATTATTTTGGTAAAAATATTTGCATTTAAATATTATGGAGGTAGGAAAATATTTCTTCTGACAAGAAGACTGAGAGATCCATTTTCAACCCTCAGGACTGAAATATTGGCATTTTGCACAACCAGAAAAAGTAATACAGATCGAGCTGCTGTAATTTCTTAACACAGTCTTATCTGGTTTAAAGGAATCTTGTATTAGAAACATATTGAGCACAAAGGGATAGACAACTCCCATTCCTAAAAATATACATACCTATTTGAGACAATAGTGGCAAGAGATGGAAGAGGGTAACAGTCATAGCCAATGTCACAAATTAGCAATGTGCAGAAAAATTAGCATGACGGTTATTTATATCAACAAAGTCTCTAACAATGATGAGATTAATTAATATTTATGACCTGTCCATACAGTCACTTAAATTAGAATTAGCTTATGAAAAATTAACAACAGGAATTTTGTATGTGTGTCTGTGTCTGTGTTAAATGTTAGAAAAATGGAGAAAGACGTGATTTTTCCAAAAAATAACTTGACTGTTTTAACAAATCTATTAAAAAATATGTTTTATTATATTGTATTGGTACGTATAAGCAATCTTTATGTAGAAATTATGCCCAGATTTTTTTACTACTTTTTTTAAAAAACAAAATGGATTTTCAAGCCACTTTAATGCTTTCCATACTTTCATTTTGTCTAGGAAAAACATCACTTTGCTGATGGGCCAAAATGATAGTTTCCTACTGAGAGAGGAGATTAGCTTTTCCTCATTTTATCGTTTTGTGAAAGAAAAATGGAAGTGTTAAACATTGTCTGAGAACTATGGACTCCTTCACAGCCTTCTTTATGATCTTAGCCAAGTCACCTCTTTGTTGTTTTGGGTTTTTTTTTAATTCCTCAATAATAGTTATTGTACTGAATTCCCTATTGTAGTGGATATATATTTCTCCTAAGTTTTCAGTGGTGATGGTGGAATATATATCTCCTTTGATGCTGATGAACACAAAATATCACTTATTACAGACAGCATCAGAAGGTGGATCTTTAACCTGTACTTTCAGGTCTGGAGATTATCCCAGAAGAATATCACCGTGGAAAGTTCACAGACCTAAATATACCACTGCTGAATGCTTCATATCTTTTCAACAGCTTTATAAATACTTTGATTGTGCCCAACAATTCAACGAAATACCAAAGCTAGAATTGTTATCTCCTCATATCATCCACTGACTTCAGGGAAGATTTGCAGAAAAGAGGTCTGGAGTGAAAACTTCAGGATCCAGGACACTTCACTTACATGTCCACTAGTAATCATCCAATGTTCCCTGAAAAAATTGAGATCCTCATTGACTTTGATGCAGCAGAATCAGATTCATTATACTGCAGCAGTCATAGCAAATATTTTATCTTCTTTTCAAAATATCACACATTTTTCAGCACTCTAATTTGTTTGTTTGTTTGTTTGCAACATCTACAGCTGGTAAATTTGTAACTAATAACTTTAATAACTAATTACTAAATTAACTAATAACTAATTACTTTATTTGAAATCCACAAATTCAGTTCAGTGCTACAAAATAATACAGTCAGAAACAAAGGAGGAAAAAAAAGATGGTGGGAACTCTGCAAGAAATATTTTATCCATATTATAGAGGGACCGTTCATTATGTCAAAAGAAAAATAATGTTTCTACTTTATATTGGCAAATAGACCTGCAGATGAATCTGCTCCATCTGACAATGGATGGTCCATAATTTGGAGATACATGCTTGAGTGCTCTTCATCGAACTCCTGTAAAGAAACACGGATCAAGATTATCCTAAGAATTTATACCACAGGAGAAAAACTGAATAAGATTAACAACGTGGCTGCTCCAAGCTGTTTAGAAAAAAGAAAAAAAAAACAACTGTTCTGTGCAGACATTACAGATGTGCTTGGCATGGATCTAGTAAGGGCAAGGTGGATAAGCTAGCAAATATATTGAGTATGTCAAGCTCAGGGAGAAAATTCTGGACTGCTACCCAGACTAGCAAAACCTCTGAGGCCGATTTTCTAGTCTTTCTGAACAGATTCGTCTGCTCTAAAGTCTAGACTAGCATCAGAAAACCCAATATTTTTTCAGCACCTGATTCCCTTTCTCTCTAGGAAAGGTTACCCAAGTGCCAGACTATCTTGTGTGATATTCAGTGTTTTTCTGTCTTTCTCTTCTCTGGAAATTGAGCTTCATCCCACCTAATCTACACAATCAGGGACTGTAACTTGAGCCACAGCATCAGTAGAGGTGTAAGCACACCATTAAATACAGGAGGAAGAGCTGTTCTTTCCAGAAATTAAATTCCTCAAGTGAGTAACCTCAATTTATAATGTAACTATTATTTTGTCATTTACTGTCCACGCACACACACACACATATATATATGTACATTCATGCATGCATATATATGAATATGTTCACATACACACAGTCTAAGGTGAGGGCATTCGGTGGTCGGCAGCAGGTCCTGAGCTCTAGACATAACTGGGCTCAACACTTGCTATTCAAGCTGGAAGACAGAAATAACAAGACAATTACCCTGCGATTACACAGCACTTACCTTGCATTGCTTATATAGCATGCGGCCGACAGTTACAATGTAGTTACTCAAAAATATATGTAGCAAACAATGTGCTTAAAATAAAGCCAGACTCTTTCTTCTGGCCTTTGTTTTTTAAATTTAGTAATTTAACATGTCATTCCCTTTATCAGCTCTTTGTTCTGCTGACTTATGAGAGAAACAGAAATTGGTGCAACAAATTTGCGCTTTTAACAGGTTTATTATTACATTATTCCTTTATGGGGTCTTCTACGTAATTGCACAAAATGATGTTATAAATCCCCACCGGAAATACTTATTCCTCTGTAGCCTAATGTCCGATGTCTAGAGGACACGAGCAGCGCGTCTCCCCCATCTGCTATTAGCACGTCTACATGTTCCTTTTGGTGTATTAGAGGGCAAAGCAAACAGGGGACAAGGACTAAACGATCCAAATGGATAGAGGAAAAGAGAGAGAGGGGGGGAGAGAGAGGATTTGAAAATAAGCCAACAAGCACTTACAGCAAAACTAACTACCAGCAAAACATTTCCTTCACAACAAAGGTTGAATCAAAACCCTATTCCCCCAGCATATGAATTAGAAGAACAATTGTGTGATTATGATTAAAAAAAAGAGCATTACATTTTATGTTCAGCTATAATTGGTATTTATGACAATTTATGTAAACAGTAATGAAGCCTATGTGATTTTTGCGGGGAAATTGCATTATGACACCAATGATCGTTACTGTTAATTTTCCTGAAGATGATGGCAATCAGCAGGCATAGTTTCATTGTAAATAGGTTAATTTAAAATTCAAACGCTGCTGGTATTTCAAAATGAGTTCACATTTGATTTCTGAAAGCTTTGGCCCTGACTGTCAGGATGTCAGGGAAAAAATGCTTCACAACAGAAAGAAAGAAAGAGCAAATGCAAAAGAGAAAGAAAGACGGAATGAGCTTTCGTCCAGGAATGCATTTCCCCCTGCTAATTCAGCTGTGTTTCTTGGTGTGCTGTGATCTGCTGTGTTTCTACCAGTCGCTTACCCAAGTTCATAGTGAAAAGGAGGCTCATGACGTCTACAAATCAGGGGCTAATCTAGTAGTTTATCCAGTTTAGTTATGACGGCTTTGCAAAGGGTCAGTATAAAAGAATCATCAGTGGAAGGCACAGGCATCATGTTTCTTCACACAGTACACCAAAACTCACCTGTTGGCATGTCTCCCCTCTCTGCAAGGTATTTCAGCACCTAAAAAACCCCACTTCTAAATACTTCATTATTCCCACCACTTTCGAATATAAGGGTCTCATACATATAAGTTTAATCAAAATCCCAGCTCTGCTGTGTGAGGAAATGCAGTATCATCTCCTGTTCACAGAAGGGAAATTGAAGTGCTAAAACCTGAATTTTTAGTTGCCAGCATAACAAAGAAAAGGAAACTGCATACTTTATGAATGCCAGTCAGAGAGAAAACTGGTATCCGGTTACACTTAGAACCCCTGAGATTAATGACTCCACAACCCTCTCTCTCCACCTGAATTATCACCAGATCCTTCTGCATGCACGTTTTTATAAACTATTCCAAAAAGTATTTTCAAGCCCTTCTACCAAAGCTGTTTGAAAGCATTTTCTTATCCTTAGATTGATATGAATATGAATATCTAAATGGTACATTTCTCCATAAGCAGGCGGAGAATGAGTAAGCTTGGAGGCCAGCTCAGATAAAGACTGAAATGCAACCTTCTACATGTCTTCAGCACAAGGTCGCTTTCAAGGACGACATTAACAACTTGTTCACAATCTAATGACACATTTAGATTAGAGTTTGCAATGTACATAGGCAGCTTTTTTTCATTCTCTCTTCATTGCCAGATAAGATGTTTGATAGGAATCTCTACTGTAACCTTTCAGAATTCATTTATTTAGGAGAACTAAAGTAATGAAATGCCAAACGAATTAAGAATGATATTTCTTATAATATCAAGTGAAGACAATTTAAATAGTCCATATGCACAAGCTCGCAGAGATGAATGATCTGTTCATTTGTTAGTGTAAATGGGATGCATTTGTTAGTTATTATTTGCTGTGTCTTGAGAATTTTTTAAGAGTGAAATTCAGCCATATATCCAAGATGGGCCAAAGGAATATCATAGAACTGTATTTTGAGAATTACAATAGCTTATTCTGGCTGTCTTCATGTACATGAATTTTACTCAAAGCTCTTGGTCCTCTTCAAAGGGAATTAGGCACTTTTTTTGTAAACTCTGTTGGAAATCCCAGTCACACATTTTTACAGAGGCAGTCCTTGATAAAACACAGGTGAGAAGTGAATATACTTCTTCTGGAAAAGATAACATCTGGGATAAAACAGAATGATGATAACAAACTACATATCCAGCTAAGGTCTGATTCCCTTGTTCTCTTTAGAGATCCTACAACATTTGCTAAAAATGACCCTGTAAATTTTTTTGTAAATGACTCTTTGTAGGACATGCGATCAACATTGGTAGTCACCAGTACACATCTGGTAGAAATCTCAGAATATGAATTGTAGTTTCGTTCTGTGTTCTGAAAGTCACAGTAAAAGTGTCCGAAACACTAGCGTACAATAGCACTGGGTATGGAGCCATTTCAGCCAACATTTTTGTTGTGAATTTTAAAATGGAGCAATTTTAGAAAGCATGATGATATGATAACAATAGTTGTCCTTATGATGGTAGCATTTAAGGTCCTGAACTAGAAACAGGATCCAATAATATAATGCCATGGAAACAAATAAAGACTTTTTCCTAGAAGACCTTATCATTTATACAAATAAACAAAGCAAAATATAAAAAAGGAAACAATGGGTAGAAAATGTAATAGAAACAAATCAACTTATTAAAAGCTTTCTGATTCCATTAGATACTGACATTACTTCCGTTATTTATTTGTCAGATATAGTAACTATGACAAAACACCGTCACAAAACACATCTCAAGAAGGGAAGTCTTATTTCGAATAGAATTATTTTGCCAAATCTAGAAACAAATGGAGGCAATAAAGCAGGATGTTAATGTTTCTCGAAATTGTATCCTAACAACTTGTTTACCTAAAATTAGGATATGAGTTACCTCATCTAATTGCAGACATCCAGACAAGTTGCATCCAGTATCTAAATATCTAAGCTAGGTATGTATGTTCCTGCTATGGTCGATAGAAACAGACAGACAGCTCCACAGCCTGGTCCATCTCAGCTTCTTAGTTGCTAAGACGTTACCTCAGAACTGGATGAACTCCCTCCTGGACATCCCTACTCTCCATTAACTGCTGAGTACATCTACACAACTACTTGAAATTACATGCCTACCTTTGATGCAGCATTAAATCGAGTCTTGGCGCTCTAACAGTGGTAGCCCTGTAATATTGTATTGACATTGCTGATAGCAGGGCACACGGTTTGTCCTCAGTTTGCAAGGCCTGAAGTCTGGGGTTAGCAAGGCCTGCACTGTCTGATCTTTTCTTGACCTGCCTGCAGCTCTGTTTTACTTGATTTAGTTGTAAATGTATTTTTTTCTAATTGACCAGGTGTCTATGGCTGATTAGCTTTGCTTTTGTTTGTCTTTGTATGGTACAACCACAGTTATATATAGAAAGCATTAATAAGCAGTTATTCTATGTAGAATGAGGTATTTATGACTAACACAATGTCATAGTGTAGAGAAATACAGACCTGGTGTCACAACAGAGGACTTGAGAAGTGGGGACATGGGATGTGCTGCAGAGAAGTACAGGCATGTATTGATAAAAGATAGGGCACACACTGCCGCTTGAGACCCCATGGCTATTAACAACTCATCCATGGTCAGTTAATGACAAACAGACCTGGAGCTGGGCAAAACTAGTTTCAGCGGTAACAAAGAGAACAAAGAAATAATATGTAATGTTCATAAAAGGGAACATATATAGTACATTCAGGTGTAACATGGAGGTGCAGACCAATGAAGAAAGAGCAAGGTGTAAAAACATGTTTGGAAATATGTAAAAATGACCCCACATGCATCCTAGAGCGAGGAAGAAGAAACTATCAACATCAGCATGATATCCTTCCCAGCTAAGGACTCTGGATGCTGAAAACTCACCATAACCCCTGCTGCCATCACCACCGCCACCACCAGAATGAAACCACTGACCTTGGGACCCTGAGGAAGAGGGTAAGTATAACACCAGGAAAAGGGGTGGAAACTCACAAGTGTGTATAACAATTTTAGCTGCATCATTCTTCCTTTTTCTGTACCATTAGGTCTGGACTAATAATAACTAGATATCAAAGATTTCAACTGTAGTAACAATAAATTCTCGGCTTTACTTATATATAAGTCAACATGTTGACCAGGATTTTGTCTACTTTATGTGGCAGGGAGTGTCTGTCTTGTCTGTGCTGACCAACTGCATTTATTTGATGTCAGTCCCCATCAAGATTCATAAATGAGACATTGTCCTACATATGAACCTTGGTGAAGCTCACTAAGGCTATTCATAAAATTGCATAATTGGACTTTATGTACTATGGAACCATGACCACAATTTTGATTTAACTGAATAATCAGAAAATGCTGTTATACACTCTTAAGGAGCTAGTATATTTACCTTTCATGTGGGAAATCAGCCTGTCTTTCCTGCTCTTCGTCAAGACATCCAAACTGTAGTTACCACATCTCTATCAAGTACCCCAGTCCTCCTGCACTAAGATATTCTAAGAAGCTAATATTAGCTGCCTTAAAATGGAAGAATCACAGTGACATTACACTGCATTTGGGGCTAAACTGTAGCCCTTTCTTATAAAGCTGCCACCAGTGTCAAGGACTAATCAGACTTCAGGGGTGTGATGTTACCTGCAAGTCTACAGAGCTGTAGACCTCTCAGGTCCATAGAAATATGTTTCTTACAACCAAATATGTCATAAAATTAAGGACTTGTAGATCTGCAAAAGGAGAGGAGCTGATATTTTGAGTTATAGCAGGATTCCACCATGATCACTATTGAGTGTCACAGCCTAAATTGCTATAAGGAATTGTCTACATTGCAGTAAAACTTATTCTAGAGTTGTGGCCAAAATTCCGACTCTTTTCATTTCATTGGCCTTTGATTTTCACATGCCTGTCTTTGTTTCAAACAACTTAAGCACAAACATTTGTAAGTTGCCGGAAATGAAAATGAGAATTTACCCCATAATGTCATTGGTATTGAATGTTGTGACTGGATAATGGTCTCCAACAGATAGCGAATATAAGTACTCAAGCAAAGCAGACATGTTTATTTTCAAAGCTGGAGACCATTTTTCAATCACAAGATTCAATTTCTTTTTCATTAATTCCATTACAGCATCATGGTTCATTGCCAATGAAATAGCAAGTAAATAAAATAGATGAGAGTGACCCACAGACTCAGAAAATCAGATGTTGGTTGTACTAGTTAAAAGATCAAGTAATCACTACACTTGGATATGCGGAAAACTTTGGTGATTAAGTAAATTTTATACGGTCATGCATAACATGTGTGTAGGTCCAAAACCCAATGACGACCATCTGGATGTTAGAATTTCACCCAGAACAATAGTCTTCCTTATTTTGTTCAACAAATTACTGTTCAGTTTACTACTGACAATTTAATCAGACTTAAATAGACTAAAAACCACCTGAACCACTCATTGGTAATGGACATTTTGGATAAGGTGTCTTCCCTATTGATTATTGATAAACATAAACACATGTACAGATAAGAAGCTCAAAACATATCTGTTAAGAATCTCAGCAGCAACTTCATGAAAGAGGTAATGGAATATATGGAAAGAAGTGAAAGAGAGAATAGTTTACATTTTACCAATACCAGTAATTACTCCCATTCTTTTATTTTTTTTTTATCAAATGTCAGTGATGTCTGGATTTAGCAGTGCAGAATCTGTAATGAAATGACCCCATGCTCTGATCAGTCCTCATTTTATTTTTCTCTGTCAGTGGAAAAACATGGCAAAGGGAAAAAGAAGATTGAGCCTCAATCCTTTTGAAGGTGTACCTTGCACTGACATAAAGACTAAGCTAACATTAAGTCTCCCCATGTGAAGACCTCCCCTCCACCCACATGCCAGCATTGTGGAATTCACCCTCAGCGCTTACCATCTGCCCAGCGTGGGCACAAGTGAACAAGGACATACTGCTAACAAAGAAAGGGGAGCTGTTATTTATTATTCATCAATCTCCAGGGCTTCTTTGCCACTCACAGTTAGCGTACTTGCCACAGACACTATTTACCATTTGACAGTTCAATTCAGGTACATCTAACGGAGACAGTGCTTGTAGCTAGCACTCATGTATACCAGAACAGTCAGTATCTCTCAAGCATGACATGCACATTATAGAGCAAATGCAAATGAACAGGCCCTGTTGCAAAGAGCTTACAATCTAATATGAAAGAGAGAGAGAAAGAGCAGCAAGGTGGGGCGTAAAGAGAGCTAAGAGAAGAGAAATATTGCTAAGCCAAAGCATTTGCAAGTCACTTCTCACACACAGCAAAACTCTAAATTGGCTTAAGATCATTACACATATATATGATATAGTAATAAGATCTAATAATATGATACAACAATAATGTTACATCTGTATCATTTTGTAAATTCTGAAGTACTAATTTTGGCTGAGATAGTGATATACTCTATCATAATAAATCAGATTATCTGCCTTCCTCATTCACCCAGGCAAACATTTAGGGATATAACACAAATAAATTTAAGTGCTGCAGTAACTTGAGAGAAAGGGATCTTGACCCACACAGCCACATGCGACCAGATGTGCTGCATCCAAGGCTGCTGAGACAGTTGGTTGATATCCTTGCAGTAACCTCTGTATCATTTCTGAAAGGCTATAGTGATCAGGTGAAGTTCTCAATGACTAGCGAAAGGTAAATATTGAATCCATCTTTAAAAAAGGCCTAAAGGATGACCTAGATATTTACAGGTTGCTTGGCCTTACTTTGATCCCTAGGAAAATCATAAAGCTAGTCTTTATTCTAATTAACTTTTTCACAGTTAAAGTTCTTTTGATTTTCTTTGAGGATTAAAAACTTAAGCAAAGATTTAGGAAGATCCACAGCAAATTCTTAGTTGACGTGAGGTGCTGTCACAGTAATATTCAATAGATAATGCATAATGTAAAATATAGAGTGTATAATGTTGGGTATATTTAGAAAAAGAGGGAAAAAGGAGAGTTGATAATAGTGATTATATTCTGGCTTCTTCAACAGTAATATATATTCCAAATATTTTCATGAAAATAAAGAGAGAAATCAATTACAATTCCTTGTAAATGAGTAGTTATTCTCTCCCAACCCTTTTTACTCATCTTAGACCATGTGTCTTTTCTTTGTCTTTGTACAACCTTCCATCACGGCATCATGCACATTTAATGAAGAAGTTCAATATTGGCTGGCCTTCTGAATCCCAGACATCTCCATTCAGTGCCACTTACTATTACTCCTGCTTTATGGGCGTTCAGTTAGTTTTCAGTACATGAAGCTGAGTTCATATCTCATCCAATTTGAACTAATTTTTTGAGACACTGTATCAAATGATTTACTAAAATCCAAATATATTATGCCAAATGCATTCCCTTCAGCCACTAATTTTGTAATTCTGTCATAAACAAGCAATCAAGTTCATCTGACAAGATTCGTTCTCCTAAAGCCCTGCTGTTTATTTATAATAACCATCCACAAATATATGAAAGATGCATGCACCAAAAATGGAATGAGGCTGGATCCTGCAAGATATGGAAAGCTGAAGTTCAACAAAAATAAAATGTGTGGTGAAGCAATCCACTGGTTAGATGAACAATACTCTGAAACAGACACTACAGAGATTGGTAGGTTATATGGATTGCTTGCTAGTAAAAGAATTTAGATTTTAGTCAACATAATGTACTTTCAATTACCTATCTCTTTTTTGTTTGCTTATTTGTATTTTGTCCTTGCTGCCTGTAAAGACTGTATGCGTCTCAAAAAGCTATGGAAGAATAAGATAAACTTTCATAAGTGAGTTTTTGTTCAGGGATAGGATGCAGGGGAAACGATATTAAAAAAAAAAAAAAACCCAAACCAAAACCAAAACAAAACAGAAGAATGAAAGCCTCATTTGTTTTTCCAATATGTCTCATAGTCTAAAATGAAAACAGTAACAGTGAAAAAGGTTATGTAAAATACTTTCATTCAGAATGGAAAAGACTTTTTTTAGGACAGCATCCATAATGGTAATACTGAAGTTGCACTTCAGCTCTATTTCAAAACTGGCAATATTTTCTATTACAACTCCTGTATATTACAGCACTCCATATGATGGCAGGCTCTTGATATGATTCTACTATAGATATATAGTGATGTGTATGTGCTACACACATAAATATCATATTAGTTTTCCTGACTTTGGGAGGGGTGGCAGGTAACAACATACTGAATCCATATCATATTACTGTATTGGTTACAAAAGTATGAAGAGATGGGAAAAAATCCCCTTATTTGATGCTCATAGTCTAGAAAATTATCTTAGATTAGACACCTAACCTTTTTCAATATCTAAAACAAGGTGTAATGAATACTAGTCCTGTGTGCAGAACAACTCCATCTCTAATGTTAGGTGCATTTGTTGTTATTCAAAGGTAAATGATTTTGTATTTACTTATTCAATAGGTATCCTGCTTACCCTTTCTATGAAGTTACTGAATTATTAACAATGCACTTTCATTTCTTGAAGGAATAACTACACCCTAGTTTCGATGAACAACTGATTGTTGCTAATAGTTCCAATTTGTCCATCTCAATTTTTTCAAGAAAAAGGATGTCAGAGTTTTGTTCATTTATTTCTTTGTATCATCAGAACTTCCAGAAAATTTGCATGTCTAGTTATGGTACACCATAGAAAAAGTTTAGAGGTCAAGAAAGCAAACCAAGTTGTGACTGACAACTAATCAAAGGTATGGATTTGAAGCTAATAAAAATACAAAAGGCCTAAATTAATCTGAGAGCCAATCACAATTTTTTGGAAGTGAAATATTGACTTCCTTCAAGCATTTGAAAAAGTGCTCTGCAAGCTGTTCATAACATTTCAGCTATTTCTCTTCATCTCACCTAGGACCGAAAATTTTCACTTTTCATAGGACCAATCGCTTGCACTAATTTCCTCTGAGCCAAGCCATGACATATCAGTCAATGTAGTCATTGGAAGCAGTCTCTATTTTCCCCTAAAATGTTTCTTATGACTTGATTTATACATCAGTTTACATAATAGTTTGCTTAGTAGCTTTGAACTACCTTATCTTTTGTACACATTTTCTTTCCCTACATTGTAAACTTACCTTCTAGTTAACTACTAGACTATTCATTGTCTCATCTGTAAGTTAACCATCAGACTATTCATTAGTATTCTTAAATTTGCCAGAAGGACCTATAGTTAATACCTTACACTTCTCTATAGGTATGATGACCACTGATTTTACAGTGTTTCAGGTAACTGAACCTTTGGTAATGTAACGAAAGGGTTTCCAGTTCTGGAATTAAATACAGCTGCCTTTTTTTGCCTTAAAAACAAACTACTTCTGAATTCACAGAGTAATATTGCTCCTTTCAATTGTCAGAACACTTTAAACACATTTCATGCTTCATGTCACCCATTACTACATAGCAACCATCTCTGTACTGATAAATAGTACTTTTAACAGTTCACAGAAACATTAAACCACAAGGCAATAAGGATGGGATTCACCTCACCTAACTTTAGCCATCTAAAAATTAGGTGATTAATGTAAGGTAATCACGTAAAACAATTCTGTTGCAAACAGAAAAGGGTAAGCATCTTTAGAGGGCCATTCATCCCATTCTAAAATAGTGTTTAAGATGGTAGGATGTCTTTTTCGGGTAGAGGTTTGTGTCTCGCCATTAATTTAGAGGGTGGTATGATGACTACTATAGACAAGATGCTTACTTAAATTGCCTAAATGGGGGTAAATAAGTCCTACCCTACATGTCACCGAACAGCAAGGAGAAAATGAAATATAAACAAACCACTTGAATTTGGTCACCATTCTGTACTCTTCATTATTATTATGGTATTTCACACATTCTCATTCATTTAATGAAGTGGTTTTACACTGATTTTTTTTGTTTGTTTGTTAAAGCTTTGATTTTTAACTGAGGAGTGATTTTTTACTGAGGAGAGTGCCACTCAAACACCATTCCTCCAACAGGATTGCTAAGTGTGCATGAAAATATTTGCCTTCTTTCTGGTGTAATGTAAAGAAATAAACATAAGTCAAACAAATGAAAGGCAGACCTAAGAAACAGAGGACTGTACTGTACTGTGGGAAGTAGTAGCTCTGCTTATACGGGCTATAGTGGGCAAACAAGCCAATGCAAATCCTCCAAGCTGCAGCTATAATGAGAAAAAGCTAATGCAATCCCTGACTATCTAAACAGATGAGTAGAAATAGGGACTGGTTTAACATTTGTATATGACAAAGATAAAACAGATTGTAGAATTTCTTTTTTTTTTTTTAATGCTCTTAATGCTCATCTTTCAAAAACAATGATGAAAAATCAGGGGAGATGCAGAAAAGAACTACAAAAATGATTTAAGAGCCATGGAAAATGCCTTATAGTGAGACACTTAAAAAGCTCTACCTATTTACCTTATCAAGAAGAAGATTGAGAGGTGATTTGATTAGATTGTCTAAGTACATTCACAGGGAGAAAACACTAACTACTAAAAAGCTCTTTAATCTAGCAGAGCAAGGCATAACAAGAGACGATGTCTGAAGCTGAAGCCAGACAAATTAGAAATAAAGCACAATATTTTTTAACAGTGCGGGTGATTAACCACTGGAACAAACTGCTACGGGAAAAAGTGGATTCTTTTTTGTCTTGATGCCTTTAAATCAAGCTTGGGTGCCTCTCTGGAAGATTAAGCATCTCTTGAAGTAGCTAAGTTTTGAGTGAGTCTTGAAAGAGAAGAGGAATGTTTACATAAGGACAGGAAGATCTTTCAGTGGGCTCGATGCGGAGATATTCCATTGGAAATAAGGACTTACAGTATTCAGGAAGTCAGTTTTAATGATCTCATTGTCCCCTCTGCCTTTAAAATCTGTGAATCATGCAAATTGTAAGCAAAGCCTGGCCTCAGCCAGAGCTTTATTGAATACAATAGATCTCCAGCTGGGAACCTAAGTCCGTTGAAGTAGAATTAACTGGTCTATCAAGGATCTTCATTTTTAAGTAAAAGAAAGTGGGAAATATCATTTGCTACCCTTGAACATTTTCTAGATTTCAGACAATTTCCCATTCTGCACTGGGACAAATTGAAGAACATTTTCAGCTCACTGAGACTTGCCAGCATTTTGGGGAATGATGCCGTATGAACAGATTTTCTGCTTGTGTGGGTCTCCTGCAGCCTGACCTATAGTGAAATTATAATCACCACAATGCAGCAGTGCAATAATAGAAATCATTGCCTGAGAGTCATCAGGACTTTGGTTTTGAAATGACATTTTAAGTGTCCTGAAGTGTGTTTTTGCCTCATGTTGTGATATTATATATTTGCATTTACACTGAGTGCTTAGACATGAAGGAGCAATATAATTTGTCTGTATGACAGTAAAAGTGCAAAGCGTGTGCGTTTCGGGTGGGAGAAAGAGCATTTCATGGCTGTCGCAGAGAGCTGGGGAAAGGAGTGACCCAAAAGGAAGAAACAAAGTCTCAGAAGGGCAAAGTTCTCATAGAAAATGTATGTTATTTGCATTTGAATGTGTTCCAGTCCTATGTCCAGCTGGGCAGAGTACATTCAGCTGCGTATTGTATGCATTGTGTGCACATGTGTCTTTGTGCAGTGGAGTGGCGTTCATTTGGATTATGTCCCTGTACGCTGCTGCGGCTGCTTCTGCCTCTCTGCGTATGTGTTATGCTGTGGATACATGAAGGCATAGCTTCCAAATACAAACACATGTGTTTGTGAATGATTAGATGAATAATACTTTTATTGCTATCTGTTACAAAGAATTTTCTTTCTTGTCCCCTCAAGATATAACTATGAATTAAAGAAAGCTGGCAATTACAAGCTGCTGCTGCTGAACAAGAGAACAGGGACAGCGGCTGTTGGCAGAGGGTTCTTTCTTCCATCTTTCTTTTTTTCTTTCCTTTTCTCCTGCCTTTCTTTTGGCTTAAGACAAGTTTAGAGGCCAGTGTTTCTCCTCTGCACTCCACTGGCTGTTCCAGCCTGGAGCTAGCTTGTTATAACCTACTTAGTCATTTGGGTCCTGTCAGTCACTACTTCAGAATCAATGGTTGCAGATGTGAGCTTGGATGCAATGCTATTTCCCCCCGCAGTAACAAGCAGTTAATAGATTTTATTTTAATTTTTCTAACTGCTTCATCTTACAAAAAAGGGGAAGAAAGTTAAAGGAGTTGCAGATTTGCAGATAAACACATTCTCACCAAAATGAGGTGAAATCTTTTGAAGTAGCAATTCCACGTCCAAGTGCAATATTAATAATGATACAAATCATAAATTCATCCTATAGGGAATTTGTTTGCATGAACCTGAAATGTCAGTTCATCAGGATTTTGCTAAAGGAAAGAAATATTCAGCAGGTCTGTCATCAGGGGAGTGTGGTTTTCTTATTAAAAAAAAAAAAGCACAAGCATAGCTACATTTGGAATGTCACAACATTTTTTATTGTTATTGTTGTTGTTTTTATTATTATTAATACTATTATTATTATTATTAATATTATTTCCTCCAGAGGCAATAAAAGTCTCTGATGCTTCTCCTTGCTTTGGAGAGATGGTCATGACTGAAAGTTGTCCTTGGATTTATATGACTTTGCACACCTTTGTTATTATATCAAGTTGCTCTCATGCGGCATTCTCCCAGATGCTGCTGGTTTTCAGGGAGAAGCAGAAGGGAGAGTGCGGGTAGTTACTTGTTCCAAAGCCAGTGCTGGCTTTTCCTGATGTTGTCAGATCAGGTTACGATTGCGGCTCTGAGGTCTTAATTGCATTGCAGACAGACTCGGCTCTAGTTTTAACCCTGGTCCTTAGGAAATATCAATATTTCAGGGTGGCAGTTTTTAAACCCAATGATGGGAACACAGCAAAGAAGCCTTGTAAGTTATCTATGCACGTAAGTGCTTTCAGTAATTAGGACAGCTCTGTGTGAAGGGAGACAAAGGCTGCATCTCGCCTGTCCCAGGCCCTCCATGAGCGTGCCCCGGACCCCAGTGGCTTGCATACCAGAGTTTGCTTCCCAGAAGATCCAGGAAGGAAAACTGTGGCAAAAGACTTCAGACCTTTCTCTTCTTCTGGGGAGGAGATGAGATATAACTAGGAAACACTGCCCTTGATTCCACCAGTTATACTGTCTTTCAGTTGCCTTCCTCCTGGTGAATTTATCTCAGTTCCTGGGAGAAAAAACATACCTCTGTTATCTACTAATAAGCAAATATTTCCCAAGCTTTTCACAGAAAGTGATAAGCCAAATGGCAAATGTGATGGATATGAGAAGGAGGAAGAAAACGCCTTCTTTTACCTCCAAACAAGAATAATGTAAGGACAAGATAGTACTGCCGTTCTCATTTCTAGTGGACTGTGTTACTGAAGAAAGACACAAATACTCCCCTAGCTGAAGTCAACAGCAGAATTACTACCAGGTGATGACAGTTCAGGTTAGGTCTTCTAACATGCTTGTTCTCAGAAGAGGCAGAAAATTCGCGCTCTGAAAATTTTCATGGGACATTTTGGGTTGCAATGGAAAGAAAAACTAAGGTGCTAAGATGTTAATGAGGTAATTTGAACTCTGTTATGCCTTTTGCTGAAACTGTTGTTTGACCAAGTCAGAAAGTACATAGAGAAATCCTGACTGGGAGGAGGGAACAGTTTCACCATCACCTAGAATGACCTCCACATTGGCCATCATGTGAACTGGGTCCTGTTCTCTGTTTTCATGCCTGCCTCACTGCATTTCTGAGCACAGTGAAAGACTCTCACTTCGTGCAAAGAAGGGCCATAGTCAGGAGTTTGGAGGTCAGAAGACTCCCCTTCCACCAAGATTTCTGAACAGAAGAGTCTTATATCAACACAACAGAAAAAGGCTCCCATATCCGAGGTTTTTAAAGCTGAAAAACAGAGATGGTACACCCAAAGCTGTAAAGAAATGGTTCCCAGTTTTTTTCTATCTCTGGAAATCATTTACAGGTAAATGTTATAACTCCAAATACTGCCATGGACAACTTAACTCCCACAGGATTCATGAATCTGCTTTTAGCTACTACTATCATATTTGGTTCTTACCTATGAATATGGATATCTTGAATATATTCCTTTGTATGAATAAGAAGCTTCAAAAGACCCTCACCAGTGGAAATTTAGAACAAGTATTTCTTAAAGGAAGCAACCAATGTAAAAATAAAATGGACAGGCTGTGAAAATAAAAAAGGGAGATAAAAACTTATAGAAAGTAATATCTATATATGAATTTAACATAGAGATTAGGAATATATTTTTTATATTAGAAGAAAAATTTTGTATTATTGCTAGAATATGAGTCTCATCCAAGTCTCGGAGCCCTCATACAGTTGAAATTTACCCAGCAATTAAAACCTGCCTAGAGCTGCTAAATACTGCAATGTTTGACTGCTCACCCATCACAGTTGCCCCTGTTTCAGTGTGAAAGTGCTGCCCTGAAAGAGATTTTACCTCCTATTCATTTATTTATTTAAATTACTTCTACAAGGCCAAGTGAGTTCTGGGAAATGTACCAGACTGTGGAGCCTAGAGACTCAACTTCTCCTATTTATCTAAAGAAAAACTAGCAAGAAATTACTTAGATCCAAAATGCCATACTCCCCCTTCCCCTCCTCTGCCCACACAAAAGCCCAGACAGAGAACTGCAGATATCGTTTCCTGGAAAATTTCAGTTTCTAGGTTGAAAACAAGAGTCACACTGAGTACATTCTGCCTAAATTGGAATTTGGCTGAAATTTAGAGGATCTCTTCTAAGAAAGCAATTAGGAACGCTTGCTCTCTGTTCCACCTGCTCCTGGCAGCACTTAGTCCCTCTTAGGATAAACCATCAATCTACCTCCGACTGAGCAATCCTCAGTGCTAAATTCACATATAGAACTAGTAACACATATCTCAGAACATCCTGGTTATATTAAGTACTCCTTTTTTTGCAATTCTCTTGTAAATAAAATGTTCTTTCAGAGAATGGAAGACTAATTTGAACTCCCAGTTCATGTTCCTTGTTTTCTAGAAGACTGTCCTAAATATTAGGCTATACGGAGGACTAGATCCTTCTTCTTTGTTCAGTTTATGAATTTTGCATTTCATAGTCAGTGGATTAAAATAAATTTGTCTTCTATTCAGTGCAGTTCGTAAATCAGCAGACTAAAATAAGCAAACTAAATATGATCTTGGGTGCTTTGCCCTTACTTAAAAAAAAAAAAGTAACGCTATGTCATAATGTTTTTATCCTTGCCCACCTTTACTCCAAGTTTCTAGGAACACCACCATTCACACTATTAAGTTCTTGCATTTAAATGGCATCTTTTTGCATTTACTGTGGCTAATCCTGGCTGTCGATCTCCCCTACCTACCTGGTAACTGAATAAAGGATTCTGACTGACTTGAAGAACAAGTCTTGGTCCGGGATTTTTTCTAGGAATCAAACTCTTCTCCTTTCTCTGTGATAAGAGAATGACAAAATTAAACAGTTATATGTGTTTTATCAACATACCTTAACAGTAATTGGAATGATAAATAAAGGTTATACATATAGATCTATTCTCCTGTGACTGTTTATCTGCTGGTTATGCTTTGATTGAGCATACAACTTTCCTGGAGGTTATAAAATCTCTGTGCAATTTTAGGAACTAGGTATGCTGCTGCTGTCCATAAGAAGCTGTTTCTCTCTTCAATAAGCTGTCTGTACTTAGGAGAATGAGGACTTTCAGACCAGTGTTGCTTTGTTAAGCCAAACCCTGAAGAGAAGGATGCACTTCAAAAGTTCCTTTAAAAGCTTTAAAAGGTAATGTTTCAGTTACACACACACTCCCTGAGCTAAAGATGAAAAAAAAAAAGTGTATCTTTTCAGCATAGGATTTCTCTCATATGCCTGTTAGCCATCTAAATTAAGTGTCTAACCTAAATTGGACACTTGGCTCCCCCTCCTCCCTGTTGATGGAAAGGTATGCAGAGGACAGTTCTGCACAAACACAGAACTGAGTGGATAGTTCTCCATTCTATGATACATGTCCAGACTCATTTGACAATTCACCCAGTGGAGCTACCTGACTCTTCCATGACTACTGCAGGAGCCTGAAGAGCTAACTTTTAAACCAGCTACTTCTATCACAAAGGTAGGTAAAATCAGTTTACCTTAATCCTAGGCTTAGTTTTATTTCCTGCATCTCACAAGCCGTATATTCATTTTACCACTCTTGAACTGAACTTCAAATCCTGGGTATGACTAATGCATCTCTTGGTATACCTTTCCCTGCTAAAGATCTCCTAGCACACTATTTTTTTCCTTGTATGACGATCCTTGCCTGTAATGAAGTCACATATCAAAGTTAAAAAACCTCACTGTAATTTTCTGCAGTTTCTGAATTTTTTTTTCTTGAATCCTTTCCAGTTTTTCCATAACATCTTTGGAAGGGAAAAAAAAAAAAAAGAAGAATGAAAGAAAGAAAATCAGCATTAACATAGGAACTCCTATCCAGTTAAACGTCCACTGCAGACTCCATATTCTCTTTGGACTTGGGTTTTCCTAGATATGGATTCTCACTGAGTGGGTACAGACTATGCTACCTCTTTGTAGATTTCTTAGTTTCCATTGGGCTTCATTGAACTGAGGCTTTTTACTTACTGACAATCTACACTAAGTTGAACAAGACGCCAACCTTATCCTTATTTATTATGCTTTTTTTTTCTCCTGCATTTTATGATTAGCAATGTTATATTTATATTTTATGCTTACTTCATAGTCATTAATGGAGATAATAAATAACATAAGGCCTCATAATTATTCTTCCACAGGAGACACCCTTCTGAGGAGTGACATAGCTGTTGCTTTTTTTTGCCCATGCTTTATTGAGTGTTTCTCTTTCCTCTGTTCTGCTAAAAGGCAAAAGCAGAGTGGCAGACTGCCTACTTGCTCTTGTCCAGGCTGCTGTTGGGAGCAGGTTAAATCATCCAAATGGAGAACAAGCTGCAGTTTCGCTGGGACGTGCTAATTTAGGAGCGGCTTCTGGCAAGTGGGGTAGAAAGGGAATGACTTATGCAGACAGTAGGGAACCTGCAGCCATTGCACTTCATGCAATTTATGTGGGCTGAAAACAGTGGTTGGTTGTTTCTTCCTCCTTAGTCTTAGGTATTTTGGGGTTAGTTTTACGTATTTTCAGACAATCTGTTTGATCATTCTTCCTCTTCTTACTTGCCTGAAGCTTTGCTTACAAAGCTATCGCTTAGTTTGTTAGACCGTTGCCAGATGTGGTGTAAATTCTTTAGGTGCTAAACTATACAATTGCACAAGGTTAAGCTAAAGCTAATAACCAGTTAGAACAGTCATTGTGGCAATTTACTGCTACAACTAATGAACAAGCTAAAATAAGCTCAAGGCCAGCCAAGACAAGTCCGGGCAAAGTCTGACAGGTCCTGAGGCTTTACGCTATTCAGTTAATACAAGCCTTAACCTGTTATCAGCACATTGTTACTATAAACCCCATGGCTTCTTATTAGCATGGGTATTATTATATTTACTGGGCTGCAGAATCTGAGCAAACACAGAGCAAGAAATGTGGCAGCCAGAAACACAGCCACACTTCAGATATGATGATAAAATGGGGGTTTTCTTCGGGACTCACCATCTGGAGTTGGTCCCTGCGCACAGACACCTGGTAGCACCAGGGACGCCCTTGAGCATCCTGCATGGCTTCCAGTTAGCACTGCAGAAAGGCACAAGATTCCTACAGGTTCTTGACCATTTCTGACAAAACTATGTGGATGCCCCGCTACTGCTCCAGGACATCTCACACAAAAGTATGAACATATAAATAAGTAACTGAGCTGAGCTCTAGTTTTCTATAGATTGTGAAGGGGTTGGTTGTTCTGTTAATTTTGCTTTTTGGGTTGGTTTTTTAGTTGTTTGTTTGGCTGGAGTTATTTTGATATGTTATTAGGCCACCTTTAAGCATTTACTGTTTATGCTGCTATTATTTAGAATTGGCTTTGTAAATTTAATGACATGCTCATTTCCAGCTGAGGTAAGCACCCAGATATGTGTATGCCTATTTGGAGTTCACTGTCTGAAATGAAGGTGGTTTAAACAGTCATTTAAAAATTAAAAAGAAAGAACCTGAGTGACCTTTATTAGTCAAGCTGAAAGAACAAGCTCTTTTAGCATTTTGTTTTACAGTCCTTTGTAGAATTAAGATGAAGGCAAAAGTTAAATTTTAAATTTATTTGGTGGTCTAGTTTAGATTTCTTAAAGATACTGGAAATAAAGACTTTCATTTACTGGTGACCAAATGTAATTAAACAGGAATGTATAAAATAACACATGGCTCAAAGCTGAGGGACAGAAAGAAAAACACCTGAAAAACAAAAGACGATTTTTTTGACAGTCAAAATTGTTAGCTATTGGAACAAACTACAAACGGAAATGAGTTTTTATCTCTGATTCTCCTTATATTGAGAGATACCACTCTGAAAGGCAAGCTACAGAAAGTATGTGTTACTGTGCTCAGTACACATAGGCAAAATAGTGCACATCATAGGGCACAAAGACTTGACCTGTGCAATGCAGGGGTTGAGAAACCAGCTGCTTTCTTTTGTCTTTAAATTCCAGCAACCTTTTCATTTATCCAGAGACTGTTGCAGTAGATCATAGGGAGATGTGATAGAATGAGCTCTTGCTGTTAGGCCTCCAATCTGATATAAAAATATCATCCATGCTTGGGAAAGAAAAACTCACTCAGTGTCTGCTTCTTTCCTTGAACTCTCTGTGGAAATTGGCAGTGGGGTTGCCAGCTTGTGCCAAACCTGTGGCAGTGTGATGGGAACACTTCTCCACCAGGAATCCAACACTGGGAACTTCTTTCCGTAAGGGTGCCAAACACTTATCAGTAAGTGGCTGCTTTTGACCCCTTGCTGTCTGGGCTGGATCTGAACTGATAACCTCGCACTGAAAGACTGCGTAAGCTATAACCAATTCTCTGAATTAGCTATTCCTTCCATGTTGAAAGATAATTTAGAATAAATTAAAAGGAACACATATTTCACAGAATAAAATCAGCCAGGAAGTCCTAGAATTGCAAAGTTCAAAATAAGATCCAGAATCTCAGGCAACCTTACCCCATTGGGTATATGTTTCAGAAAAGGGAAAAGGGGAAAGGAAGAGAAGTAAACTTTTGTAATACAAAAGGTATTTTATATACAAAAAGCTGAAGTCTACAATATGTTGAGCCTTCCTGGCAACTACAGGAACAGAGTAAATACATTGCTTAAGACTGAGATTTTGTATTCATGCTAATATTTTGAAAACTCATTAAAAAAGGGAAAAAAAAATTAATGTAATAAAAAAATAGCAGCTGCTTGTAAATGTTTCTTCTTTCTTATTCCAGTCAACATCACTCCAAGTCTTCTGCTTGGCTTCTTTCCATCTACTGCCACTGTTTAAAGTTGGCGAACAGCCTCATCCCCATTTGTCTCCAAGTCTGGAAAGAATTTGGAGATTCCTGAAATATCCCATCCTGATTATTCATAAAATAACTGCAGCCCAGGAGTCCTTCTTTATGTCTCCAAGAAACCTGAGTGATATCATTAGAAAAATTTTTGAAAGCAAGAGAGAGATGACACAAAAATAATTAGGATGCTACGAAATATACTAAGGTTCTGAGTGTTTCAAGTTTGGGTTTTTTTCTCCCCCTCTTCTTTTTTTTTTCTTTTTTTTTTTTTCCCAAGAAATGTATTTATTTTAATTTACATTTAGATTAGGTTGCCAGCAGCAGATGTAAGGAATTTAAGTCAATTTGCAATAGGAGACAGACATTCTAGCCAATGAAAAATCAAAGAAAAATAGCAACCGTCTCTTGCTCTCCTTTTGGACAATTGTCTTCAGAATAATCAGCATCACGGCAAAAAAAAAAAAAATCTTTCCAGGGCCAGATGGGCTCCATGCCTTAGTGCTGACAGAAGTAGCAAGAAATACAGATAAAGAAACCTGTTCATAGATCTATTTAAAATTTCTTTGGAACAATAGTAAACTGACTGGCATAGCTAAAGTCTGTCTGTATTACAACAAATCAAGAAGTTCTGTTAAACAAAACACTTATTTTGATTAAATCAGGAGTGTGATGGGTCCCAGTCCAAGCTACAACTGACTTTCTGTGTGTGCCAGAGTACCTCCTTCCTAAATTCAGATCCATCCTTCCTAAATTCAGATCACTACTCAGGAGCTTGAATCAGAAGCCTCTCCATCTCAGGTTCCCTCTCTAGTCAGTAGGAAGAGATAAGCACCTCTGTCCAGTGATTCAATGTCCCTAAAATCTGAGTTAACTTCTGATGGAGACTATTATTTTCCATTGACTACAGTATGAAGCTATTCTCCAAGCACATGAGAAAGAGTGTGATGAATATGGGCTATAATATTCTTGTCTGTCTCATCTTTCCTGCATGTAACACTGTAGAATGAGATAAGTCTATAAAATATGGATTAGAGATAATAAAAGTATTCATCATGGCTGCTTAAGGACACACTCTTCAACCCTCGCTGGACCATGAACGATAATGCTAAGCAAATAACTTGTCACAGGCAACATCGCACTTCCATTTAGCTATTCAAACGGGTGATAGCACCGATGACTTCTTGTCATTGCCCGTAACATCACAGAATCTCCTGGAATTTGAGACGTTTCCCCCTGGCAGGAGGAGGACTCTCAGGCCTCCTGAGGATGGAAGTCCACCTTCTGTTCCCACGCCTGGCTGGCTGTCACTGTCGCTCCTTACAGATGTTTCTCTAATCTCATCTCGAGGGCTGTCAAAGGTAGACACTGCACAGCTTCCGCAGACAACCTTTTCTATTGCTTCTCTAGCCTCACTGTCAAGAGCTTTTCCTAATATGTAAAGTAAATTTTCCCTGTTGGATTTTAAAATCTTTCTGTCTTTTCCAGTGTATCAGGACGATGAAAAATAAAGGTTATTACTTTCTTTGAAGACTGTGATCATGTCCTCCCTCACGATGCTCCTAGACTGAGCAGCTTCCGTTCAATCTTTTCTCCTAGGTGACGGGTTTTAGACCTCTGATTGCTGGCCTTCCCTCCATTCTCGCTAATTCCCCCCCATTTATCCTGAAAGGCAGCATCTAAACTGGACAATGTTCTTGCTGAGGCCTGAAGCTGAACAGGTTTTGTAGAGATGACCTTCAATTATGCATCTCAGCATAATGTTTACCTCTATTGTGGCAACGTCATATCACTGGCTATATTCATCTAATGATCCATGAAAAAGTCATGACTTTTTTTTTTTTCTGTCGATCTGTTGGCTGAGCAAGAGATTTCCGTCCTGTGTTTTCACAATCGTTAGCTTTATGCATTAAAAATTGTATTTGCTTCTATTGAGGAGAGTTCCTTTTTTGAGCTCTTATCTAGAATTCAAGTTCACTTTGAACTGTAATCATGTGCTGTAAAACATTTGCTGTCTCTCCTGTTCTGATGGCGTCTACAAATTTAACAAACATACTTACCCAGATCATTAAGAAAAATATTGGATAGGAATAGACCCACATAAATAGGAAAATAGACACATTTCTCTACAATCTGAAGATGAGAAAATTAAGAAAAACAAACTCTGGAGTTTACTTTTCCCTTTCTACTCTTATTGGATTACTTTATAAGCTATGACCTTATTAATATTAATGTATGCTATACTATCAGATGGCATTCAGTGCTATATGGCATAGTTTCTAGGTTCTGCTGGACTAATAAAACCTTGATATGCACTGCGAGTGACTTCCTCCATGCAATTCTTTCAACCAGCTCTTAACACTTAGTATGTAAATTACAGTTGTTTATATTGCCAATTTACCTCCTGTTTAAATCACACTGGAATTTGGCCTATTGAGTTTGTGTTAATCTGCCTGGCAGGATTTGGCCTACATCGGACAGGAGGAGGGAGGAGGGATGAGGAGAGAAAGAAAAATGAAGTAATCCTCAAACATTTTTACACATTAAAAAAATGAACTAAGATAAGCTATGTAAAAATGTTTCTTTACATTTCTAACGCACTCTCCATTTTAAACACTTATTTCCAGAGGGTTAATTAGTGTATAATTCTTCCAGCAAGAGGAAAATCATTTCCTACCAGGCTTGAATTTGGCACAAACAATCTACATCACATTGTCATTACAATTGAACTTATTTATCTAATTTTATTTTATTTAAATATCAAGTGGGTATTTTTAAGGCACAGGGGGGAAAAAAAGGCATGAGGGATTGAAGGTTTCAGTTCATTTTTTATCCTTTGTTTGTGCAGAAAAGTACAAGTACATTAAAAATGTCAGCTCATACAGATGCTTAAGATGTTCAGTCTTGCTAAAAAAATGTCCTAAGTTGCTAATTCAGATAAGTTGCACTGGGTGGTATTTACTGTATGTATTTTAGACAAAGCTGCTAACAGTGCATATACTCAAGGTTTTAATTTTTCTTCTAAGTTTTACTTTCAACCTCCATTTTTTCTTCTGTTCATCTGCTTCAGGCTTAGTTCTTTTCCAAAACTTATAAAATAATTTCCTTGTGCAAAAAGCAAGCCAACAGACAAATAAAGAAAAATATTTTGGTGACACTTGTCAGCTTATCAGCTACATTCTCTGATAATTCCCTGTGAATTGGGCATGTTTCATCCCCAGCATGGGATCTCTGTGTAAATGGAGTTTGTATGTATTAGCTTTATGAAGTGGTGGACCACACTTGAGCTGTCTCCTGCTCCAGCCCTTCCTCTTGACTGCCTGAAAATGCTTTTCATGGGGTCAGATTAGTCAGAAAAAGGGCTAGTATCTGTGCTTCTGTGGGGCTCAGGCTAACTCAAGGGTAATGATATACAGTGAAATACAGAGCAGTGAGAAACAGGAGAGATAATAGAAGATTGCTAAGGTGTTGGTTTGCGAACTGAGAGTATGCAAACAAACTAACATCATCTGGACCCAGGGGTAAAAACAGGAATCTCACGCATAGGGACCTGGAGGTGATTCCATTCTTCTCCCTCCTACCCTCATTCGGACAGAGGAGTAAGAATTCCAACCCTGAAAGTGGTGACAAGATTAGAGGGAGGAACATAAGCATGTAAAGGAGAGGGGCACAGTTACCAGAAGATAAGAGAACAGAAGTAAAATCCCGAGGAAGATGATGACAATTTTCTGGACAAAACTGCCACAAACAGTGGTGAGGAAGATGAAAATAAGACTGGTGGACAAATATAAAAGCAGACAAGCTGAAACTGTATGGATGGGGGCAATAGGGAACTTGTTTTAAGCAGGGGTGATTCCCTTCCAGAATTGACCAATAGCTGTGCTTTCATCCTTTGTGGGGAAGAAAAGAAGAAACCGTGAGTACGATTTCTGTCAGGGATGAAAATAATGCCCTGCTTCATGACTGGTTACTGTATTAGTCCATATGAAGGCTGTCTGTAGTTTTAATGGCTAAACTTGGCAGAATGACACAGGTGTCAATGTTGTACAGTGTAATTTAATTTTGGGAGCAAGGTTGTTTTTTATTTGTTTCTTATTATTTTTATTTTTGTTCAGTAAATTTCATACAATAGCAAATTAGAAGATCATTGAGCTTGCAAAGTTAAGCACTGCAAAATTAGGAAATGCTGGTATTTACTCTGTTCTCTATGAACCTAATTTATCTGCTTTGTGTTAGACTGCATTAAGATTCCCTCAACTGCACACTTGGAAAGATTATAGAAATAGGCATCAAGAAAGCTAGATATATCATCTTCTCGTACACATACACACTCATACATACAAAACACCACTTGCCTTTCCCAAGCAAATCTACTCACCAAACCAAGTCCTTTGCCATCTTTGCAAGTCCTGTGTGACATAGACAATCCTGGCCTTAAATGTTGATATGCAACTTCTTAAGGTATAGATGATGACACTAGTTATAGAGTAAAACTGGTCCAATACAACATTGTCTACTGGTTTGGGTGGTTGATATTGGAGTATCTGCAGTGCAACTCTGATGTATTCTGAGTTGGTGTCAGCATACCAGGAGCTGCAGGAGTTCAACAAAGAGTAAACCTCAGTTCAGAAAAGGCTATCTACATCTTTTCCACATGATGAATTCCCCCACAGACTGGTTGGTGGGGCACACTCAACACATAATTCAAACTTAACTCAATTTCCACTTTAGTTTTTCAGCTCACCTTTAAAAAGAAAACAGGATATTATCTTAGTTAGTCTAAGGCCACCTTAGCAATACAGGGGAAAGGAGAAAAAAAATATGAGGATAGATATATATTTTTAATGAAGACTGGGTAACCTGCAAAAATAAGCTTTATTATTCTTTAGAAAGATGCTAAAACTGCAGTATCTGCAATTTTGGGGCAACTGAGGTTTTCAAGTGTCCCTTGTGATAACAGGATCAGTACAAGAACCAATTGTGTTCAGTTTATGTACCAGCAACTCGAAGGTAGGAAAAAAATACGCACAAAGGAGATGAAATTTGCTGATCATACATAAATGAGGAAAGAAAAAGTCAATCAAAAAAAAAAAAGGACAACAGTATAACTCTAAATACTCTAAATGAACAAAACCACACATGTGGGTATGTGGTTTGTGCGGTTTAATATGGAGAGGGGTGGGGAGTAGATAATGAAACTAGGCAAGACAAAGGGAATATGAAAAGGGAAAATAACTCCAGTAGGCACCAGACTACTAATATAAGTAAGGGAAAGCTTCAGTGGAGAGAGGGAGTATAACTTGAAAGCATTCAGAGCAGTTGGTAAACCACAACAGAAACCACAAGAAATAAAAACAAAAAGATATTAAAGAGCTGGGAGAAAATTCTATAAAAGCTCTTCTGAGTCCACTCTTTGTGACAAGCACCAAGGTTCACTACAGTTTCCAAACCTGGGCTGACTTAAGATTTCAACACAAGTAATCTGCCAGATAGCAGTTTTGTTCTGGCTGTTTCTTATTCAGACTGGCTCAAAACTGAAATTCAAAATGAATCTAAGAAAAAGAAAATAATGAGTGAGCTTTAACCACAAAAAATAGATCTACATGTTTCTGCAAACACACTCCTCTGGTTTCTCTCTCTTTTTTTTTTTAAATCACACCTTTTTTTAAGAAGTTGTCTGCCTTGTTATTTCTCTTTTGTTTCTTTTGGGGGAGGGTGCATATATTTACACATCTAAAAATGTGTACAGTAATAATAAGATGCAGGCTCTGTAAAGGATTTTGTAATTGATCTGAAAAGAGTAGTAAGTCATTCTTTCGTCTAAAGACATCTGCATCAACTTTCTCCTCTGAAAGACTGAAGGAGGCTGTGTCTCCACTTTGCATACAAAAGCGTAATGGGTAAACATATCCAGGCTTCTCACCCATACCCACCCACCCACAGAGCAAAGCAAACAGCAACATGGAGATACCTTGACTTCAGCAACCAGACAGTAAGTCCTTCCTTTGCTAAAACTGTGCCCACATGCAGGAGGCGTAACCAAGATCCTTCTTGGTGTTCTTTTAAAGAGATATTAATCTGGAATCATTTCTGTCCATTTATTACAGAAGTCAGAGGTCCCAAAGGGTGCGTGATCCAGTGTTTGTTACACACTGACAAGTGATATTAAGCAGTGACCTCCTATAGATCACTGAGGGTCCCATAGTCTATCAGCCCAGTCAGTGAGCAAGTTTAATAGCAAAAATACAGATAAATTCTGGAGAATAAATGGAGTTTATATTAAAATAGATAAATTAAAAACATAGTTATATAGAAAGAGCAATTCATTCTGGCAGTCAGAATTTCTTAAATATTTTTAAGAATAAACGTGCATTAATATTGAAGCAAAGTTTTCTTTTACTGAGCCTGAAGTTCATCACACATAAATCTTTGTTACACGTTTCCTATTTTTCTCGGTCTTCTAAACCACCATTATCTCAAACCACCTTACAGAAGATGCCAGTATGATTTTTGCTTTTTATAGGATACAGGAGGATAAAACCTAAACAGAGCAGACAATACTTATAACCATACTCAAATCTTCTGAGTTCCACCTCTGTGCTCTTTCCTTTAAAGAATGATCTGAAGTGCCAGGTCCAAAATTTCCCATAGATTTATTGCTAGTTTAATCCATGAACTCCATATAGATTTTTGTATTACATAGTAGTATATTTACGTTACGGATCTGTCTCATTTTACTTCCACCTGAAGGAATCAGGAAGAGCAGCTGTAAGGAACAAGACATAAGGTTAAGCAGAGTAATTATTTTTCCTGGCAGTAATGATTTGTTTGTTTGTTTGTTTGTTTGTTTTTTGTAAATGACATCCAGGTCATCTATTTTGCTCCTCCATCTCTTGCTCATCTTTAATGTAGAAAAACACACTCTTGTGGATGTTTTGTTCGACATATGCTGCTTTAACTCTGTGAAGTAGAATATGAGCTTTCACTTGACACAGTCAGATCACCAATAAATTGTACAGAAAAAAACCTAAAACCCTTTTGGCAATAATCAGTGGTCATACAAAATTTGACAAGCACAGCAGAACTGTAGCCATTGCTGAGGGGAAATTCTTAGTCTCGGCAATTCTTTTACTGGCTGGGAGATAAAAAAAACAAAGTAAAAATAGATCTAGAGGATGAAAACTGAGGGCAAAAAAAGAGAACACAATGTAAAACACAGCTGTGGCACCTGGAATATTATAACTCTTTCTTTGAAAGATGTTTTCTTCTTCCCTTCAACCTGAAACTCAGCCCTGCTCTGAACATTCAAGCAAGAACAACTTAGTTTATGAAGTCAAGACAGATAAACTTATGTCCAGAGATGGACACAACAAAGACCATTTGATACTGAAGATATAGGATAGTCGTGTGGGTAGTTGTTAACTTAAAAATTGGAAGTTATTCAAGAAAAGGCAGTGAATTTCTGACTTGTAAATGTGTGAATAAAGACCATTATCCACTTTACTCTGTTGTAAATACCTTTCAGGATGCTACATTCTTTACTCAGACTTCCCAAGAGGTAAATTATCCCCTTTTACTGTGCATGATAAGGTAAACATAATTGCTATCATATTGATAAAAAATCCATTAGAAACTTTTTGAAATTTTTAGATGAACTTATTTTAAGAGAAATTAAATACTTAACCTGCTCAGACACTTTTAGACATTGTTAGTCATCTATTTATAGCCTTAGGCATTTAAATATTATTATAAATCTGGTGGAAAGTGCACACCAATCCAGACGTGACAATGGCCCCATTACTTGAGGCAGTGTCAACCACATGCTTCATCTGTTGGTCCTGCATCAGAAACTTCTCTAAAAACTTCTAGATCTAGAGTAATGGAAGGAAACAATTCACTTTATGTTACCTCAGTACTCATACAACCCAAAAGAAGCTTACATTCCTGGATGTGCAGCCATAGAGCCTTGTACTCAGGTTTCCACTACAGTGTCCATCTCTGTCAGTTAGGGTCTTGAGAGGAAAGGTATGATGGTCAGCAGTGTATATTGCTAAATAGATGAGTGCCTTTTGCTTCTTCCATCTCAGTAACCATCAGAAAACATAGATTGACTTTCACTAGTAGAGAAACGTCAGACCACAAAGGATTGGTGCAAATGAGTTGAAGATGATTGCTACAACAGATGGAAATGATCCCCTACTCCCAAACATCTACACCTCTACGCTTGATTGTGGAGGTGTGGAAATACAGCAGGCAAAAGCTGATATCATTGGCTCAGGTTAAGTCATTACTAACCAAGGGGTAATATAGCTTGTAGTGTGAAAGGAAAAGGCTGTGGCACTCACTGCTCTTGATTTTCAAAGGCCTACAAACCAAGTCTTTGAAGAGAAAATTACTTATTTCCCTGTAGAACTCTGGGGAACTGGTTGTTTCTGATTTCTGTTTTCTTTTTTTAAGTAGAAAATGATCTTTTTATTTAAATAATGTTCTGCAGAAAAATATTGGGATTTTAAATGTGACAGTCTAGCCCTAAAAAAGCACACAACATTTTATCTCTCTCCCTGCAGTGGAAATCACAACTTTTTTTGGCAGCCAAAGCCTCTCCAAATTATATTTCTTATCAATTTGTGAAGTTTTCAGTATCTCAACAGAAGCTGAAAAAATCTGATTAAAAGTGGTAAGAATGAAAAAATATATATTTATTTATTCGTATGTTGTTTTCAACCACATTATTTTAATAGAAAAATAAACCAAGATTACTTTTGTTTTATTTATTAAAGAGCAGAAAAGCTGCCACTAAAGCTGTCTGTAAAGAAAAAGGAAGAGAAAAGTAAGAAAATCTTCAATTAAATACAATATCTTCATTTTGAAAAGCTTTTAGGTCCCAATGTAATTTACCTGCGACTGTAAGTCAGAGGACCCTTCTATTCCCTGAATACTCACTCTGGCTATCACTTAATACTGATTTAACAATCACAAGAAGAACTTTGCTGTTTAAATATTTAACATTCCATTCAAATGTGAAACAGCACAGTGCAAATTGGTTCACAGTCTCTGACACAGGGTCCCTTATAGGAGAAAAGTAAGGACATGTAAGAGCAGAAGTCAGAAAGTCAAAGGCACAAAATGAGGTACTATTAGCAAAGGATGTAAAACGGATCAAGGAAAAGTTTTCGAAGAGTCTAAGAAATGAAGGGTGGACAAAAGAAAATGTTAAGTCTGCTACTTAGCAGAGGGGGAAGAAGCAGATAATAGACGATAAGGAGAAGGCTGAAATGCTTAATGGGTGCGTTGCTTTAGCTTTCCCTGAAAAGGCTGATAGTAACAAGGTACTTAAGGCAGTGATAGTTAACAAGGGAAGAAAGAGGTCACAAGGCAGAATTAGGATAGCCCGGGTTAAAGAATATTGGGATAACCTGAACATTGTCAAATCAGCAAGGCCTGATGAAATTTAATCTACACTGTTAAAGTGTCTGCCAGAAAAAGTGTAAAGGAACCTTTAGTAACTATTTTTGAGAACTCATTGAGAAGGTCCAAATGAACTTGGAAAGGGCACTTATATTCTGGGATTTGAAGGAAGCATATCAATGAAACTGCAGGTCAGCAATTTTGTCTTCTTTGGTACTATGTTAATTAGCATTAGACCTCAAATGCATTGGAATCCTCTTGTCTGCCCCAAAAGCAAATACAAAACTATTTTTCCGTCTTTCAGGAGGAGGAGAATGAATCCCTGGCAGCCTGGGGAACTTATGTCCTGAACCAGCGATCATTGGTGTCAAAGGAAATCTTTCTGTGGACTTCGATGGCTTTCCATCAGCATGTCTATGAGTGCTCTGAATGAGAATGAGAAAGGGATTACGAGTGTAAACAGAAGCTGAAATGTTCTAGTCTATTTTCATAGGTCCAGCAGAGAGGATTACAGAAAGCAAAGAAAAAAGTATGAATACATTGATTTGGGGGGTTTAATAACTTAAAGCTCAGCACATAGCATAAATATATATTTTAATTTTCTTCTGGCTTAGGTCAGACAACACCGAAAGAAGCAAATAGTTTAACAGGTGATGGTTTCAATCACAAACAGGATTCCACTTGCTGTTTTCATAGTGCATCTAAAATGCGGAGAAAGAAACTAAA
The DNA here is from genome assembly GCF_018139145.2 of Gymnogyps californianus. NCBI lineage: Eukaryota > Metazoa > Chordata > Aves > Accipitriformes > Cathartidae > Gymnogyps > Gymnogyps californianus. Next base: position 77,629,022 of record NC_059500.1, on the reverse strand, counting down.
GACAGAGCACCTGATTCTACTCAAACTTAAAAGATTTTTGTACAGTTGGTGAGAATTGTCATTAAATGAAAATGTGCAATCCAGGCTCTTACAAGCAAGAGTAGAATCACAGCAATATTATAATTATTACAATTTGGATGCCTGACTTTTTAGCTAGATGAGTGTGAAAACACATTCGACTAACTTGTAGATGAAGTTGCATGCGTAATTTTCAAGCATTAAGAGGGTTACATGTGCAGATTGAATAATTATGTACACACACAGTTATCATTTGACATTTGCCCACACAATTATCTAATCTGTGCCTAGAATTGTGGACCCAACTTGACTGTGTCTGACACTTGCTGTCAAACAGTGTGAAGTTCACAGGCAACTTTCCTGAGGTCCTGTGCTTTAGCTAGCAACTTGGGGAACAGAATGCATTAACTTTCTCTAGAGATAATTAATATCTTCCAAGGATCTCAGCTGCAAAGAAAATACAATACAGTCTTGATATGTGGAGGAATGGTATGAAATCAATGGAAAGAAACTTCTAAAGCTAAATAAGACATAAAAGCATTAACTACACTATATAAATACAAGTTCAGGGAATACTCTGTATGGAGCAGTACAGCAACAACTCATCAGGAGGATACAAGGAAAATAACATTTTCACTACAATAATGTCTTGGATGTTATATTGGTCCAGGAACATTCACAGGCTTTCTCACATGGTGGAGGAAATACTCCCAGGAAGATGAACATGGCTACTCAATCATGTGTGTAAGGCCTTGTAAGATCAAAACTTCATATGCCTTATTAGAAGCATTATGTAGATTGGGTAGTGAAAAAAAAGTGACATAGTTAAAATATATCTGCATATTTTGAATCCATTTGGATAATCATTGCCACTTGCCACCATGCTGATTTCAATCACATCTATTCAATTTTCATAAACAGTAAGTCCTGAACTTGTTGGACACATTGAACATATGCAGTTAAATTGCAATGAACTTCACTTCTGAACTTGCAAATGTTGACATGTCCCTCTCTCTCTCTCTCTTTCTCCCTCTTTTTTCTAGGAAACCAATGTCATGCTGGAATATTGTGCACTGTATTTCAAAAAGAAAAGACTGATTGGAATGGATTCAGAGGAGAGCAAGAGAATCATAAAAAGGACTGGAAAATAATGCTGCCAGTTTGAGGAAAGGTTAACAGAGCTGGTCATGTTCTTTCTGGCAAAAAGGAGATTGAGGGGAGACATAAAATATCTGTCTACAAATATGTAAAGAGACATTGTAAAGGGAGGAGGAATGAATTATTCTCTCCGGTCCACGAGAAGCAAGAGGTAACAGGCTTATGCTACAGCAGGAAATATACGTTAAAAATCAAGCTCATTGAATAATAGAAAAATGTGTTTGCAAGTATGCTTGCTAAATCTGAGCTGGCATTATTTATCTCCTTATTGTTTGGTTTAGTACAAAAATTCTGACAAGCATTTTTGTCTTTATACATGTTAGTAAAAGGGCAATTATTCTCAGGAACACAGAATGCACTCAAAAAGCATGATAAAGGATGTGCTACTGAGTACACTGCCAGACCGATAGAAAGCATGCATTTGTGTTCAAATTCAGAAATATTTATGTTGAAACTTTCCTGCGAGTTGGTGTTTAAAAGCACATCACTTCTTATTTGAGATATTCAATACTATTAAAATGGGTTTGGCTCTCACACAAAAGTTGAAAGTAGCTTCTCTATTCCAGCAAGTTTCTCCTTTCACAAAAAACAAAGGTAAGTGCATGCCTAAAGTTAAGTAGGAGAGTGTTCTCCCTGAAGGCAGTAAAGTCAAAGGGTCTGCTTTTGATCATATTTACCATCTATTAAACTGGTTTACCTTGATGGAATTGGTCCCAATTTATGTTTCGTAAAGATCAGGATCAGGTCTGCATTTCTGAATCTACTCATTAATTTGAAATTGTCTTCTAAAAGGTGTAAATTAGCACAGCTTTATTGACTCTGGTGGAACCATCTTAATGCACATCTCTGTACATATCCCTCATAGTGACTATGATACCATACCTTAATATCCATCTATTAGCAGCCTATAAAGTAATCAGCTTCTCTCCTATACTCTCCTCTAAGTGTGTAAGTGCTATTCTATTATTATTTTAACAACCAGGAAAATGCCACTAACTCTTGGGTGGAACATGGCAGCTGTTTAACAGTGGGCAGCAGTGAAGCACATCGTCAGAGGGGAGGAAGCGAAGAAGAATATTGTCTGCAACTGAAACTGAAGGGAGCATTTTAAGTAGCTAGAATGTAATTATTCCATTTGGAATTTAGCCAGATAATCTGGCTATCCAGCCTGTACTTGCATGGGGGGGGAAAAAGCCATAGATTTCTAACGGCAAAAAATGATCAAGCCCTTGGTTTTACATCCCATCCATCTGAAAGGACTGTGGTTGCACTTAGCTATTCTCATTCAGAACCACTTAAAAAGGTGAGCTCCTATATAATTGGAATTTTAAAGGAGTTCATGTTGTGTTTATGGAGCAATCACTACTAAATGATTTCATTTAAATTTTTCATAAGCTACACTTTATGAAAAATTAAAAGAAATAGACTCTTCAGAAGCCTTGCTAAGAAATAAAGTCTCTTAAAGGAATACACATGCCATCTAATCACACATATTTTCAAATGTCTAATTTGCTGCATACAGATAAACAGAAGATGGCATTAATGGGGAGAGAAAGAGGCAGGTACTTTTTGCTTACTGTGTCAGTAGTTTGCATTCGACTAGAACACCAGGAATGGACTGCAGTTTACAGCAACAGAGGGAGATTCAATCCAGCAGTGCCGACCCTCAAAAGGATGGATGTGAAATGGTAGATCAGCGAGGGAGAAAGGCTATTCTTTGTCCCTTCAGTTGACACACGCCTGCTTTTTAGCCAAAACTGTAGGATACATAGGACCAAAGATAGCTTGAGCAAGCAAACATAGTGCTACTGGTCAGTAAAAAAGATTGTGAATGTGGGGTCCTGGCGTTAAGTCAGTGTCCAGCTGTGTTATTCCAGTAGGCAGTGTCACAGCTGGATCCCTGCTGGAAAGTGAATGATGGATCTTTTCCAGGGAACTTAAGAGCAGACATAATGACAGACTGAACCTCTGGTCTTTTGTTGGAGCCCAATAGTGAGTTATACGTACAGTGCTTGGGCAATACTGTCTCTGGGCACATGCGTTTTGAGAACCTTTAGTTCAACTAACATCTACAGTCTGAGATACCTAACCCATAGCTAGGTGGGATTTTTATGAATTGATGCAGAGTAAACACCATTTAAAGCACAACAGAAGTGCTTAAAATGCTTTCAGCATCTAATCCATATGGCTTTATTTATGTAAGCTAACCTGCGTATCCCAAACCTGTAGGAGAATTACAGAGCTATCAGAAGGATTTATTCTGTTGTTTAATGTAAAGTTTCATTTTTAACAGCCACAGCTCTATTTGGATTTCCAGTGATTCTGCTAAAAAAAAGAGCAAAACTAAAACTCTCAGCGTTTCTGGAAATAAGAAATGAAAATTCATTGATTGAAATCTGTGAGAAAAAGAAACCAAAAAATGATCATGCACCAATCAATGAAAAAGTTCGTTCTTTGAGAAACTCTTTAAAATGGAAAAAAAAAAAAAAAGAAAAAAAAAAGTGTCTCATTAAAATGAATCTAGGTTGATTTACAGTGGCTGTAATCAAGGGTTACCCGACCTTATAAGCTGTGCTATTCCATTTATAATAAATCTCAGCAGTTAAAAATAGATGAGCTTAGGACAGATAATAAAAGGAACAGTTTTAGAAAGTTACATGATTATTACAGAGAGGTTTCACCATGCCATCTGTCGATAGCAATCATGGTAGTGCCGTGATGAAGTAGGGAGATGTTTCTGAAAGGTGTTTGATACAATTAAACCTCTACCTGTTTTTCTGTCAGAGTTTGCCCCAGCCTAACATCTAGACACATGAACTGAGGTGGAGCTCAATTTCTTCTTTGAAAAAAGGCCCATTTCATGTAAGAGTTCTGCCTCTGTAGGAAGGCTGCAGCAGACACATTTAGAAAACTTTCCTGTTTTTTTTTTCCTTGATTTTAAATCAAGGAAACAGTAATCAGACAGACCTTTTACTGTTTACAATATTAGCCCATTGCAGCTGACACTGTTATGAATTGTTGGATTTCAAAAGCGTATCCGGATGAATGCTACAAAGGGGAAGATGTCTAGTGCGTCGCTCTGGTTTTACAAGGAGAGATGTTCTCAGGCGCTCATCTCCTTCCATGGGGGTGGAGATACACCATCACCAAAGCCAGCTGGGGTCCAGGCCTCTTCCTCAGCACTTCTGCTGCAAGGGGCACCCTGCAGAGACATGCCCATGACAGCCTAATAAGTGCTGCGTCAGCAACCTCTGTCGACATCCACCTCTGCATCTTGCCTTCCCTCTTTTTCCCCAGCAGTGGCCACATGTTTCTCTCTGTGGCCAGCTGTAGTCGTCTCTTCCCACCCACAGTGATTTCTCCTACAAAGGTATTACTCCCCATGTATGTTTAAGGCCACACTACACACGTAGACAGTACACAGTTGTTTAAGCCATCCTGTGACTTTGTTAAAATGGTACTAAGTCATTGCCTGTATGATGTCTACATCACCTGTTTTCTTGTGACCTCTTCTCTTCTCTTCTCTTCTCTTCTCTTCTCTTCTCTTCTCTTCTCTTCTCTTCTCTTCTCTTCTCTTCTCTTCTCTTCTCTTCTCCTTTTCTCTTCTCTTCTCTTCTCTTCTCTTCTCTTCTCTTCTCTTCTCTTCTCTTCTCTTCTCTTCTCTTCTCTTCTCTTCTCTTCTCTTCTCTTCTCTCTTCTCTTCTCTTCTCTCTTCCCTTCCCTTCCCTTCCCTTCCCTTCCCTTCCCTTCCCTTCCCTTCCCTTCCCTTCCCTTCCCTTCCCTTCCCTTCCCTTCCCTTCCCTTCCCTTCCCTTCCCTTCCCTTCCCTTCCCTTCCCTTCCCTTCCCTTCCCTTCCCTTCCCTTCCCTTCCCTTCCCTTCCCTTCCCTTCCCTTCTCTTCTCTTCTCTTCTCTTCTCTTCTCTTCTCTCTTCTCTTCCCTTCTCTTCCCTTCTCTTCCCTTCTCTTCCCTTCTCTTCCCTTCTCTTCCCTTCTCTTCCCTTCTCTCTTTAAACCTTTTCCTTTAAGACCTGAAAATAGAAACAGGGTTTTATTTAATGAATGCTTCTAACAACAGAAGTGTAATACACAGGAAAAATTTTGAATTAAGCTGAAAAAATGAACTCAAATGCCAAGAACACATTCACAATCCACTAGAAATAATGCATGCAGTTTAAAAATATGTAGATTTTTTTTAATTCCTTTTTTTATATTATATTTTTTCTCCAATTTTTTGGCCCCAAATGTCCGAAGAGCTTTGTTCATCAAAGAAGTGCTGGTTTCTGAAAACTGTAGAAGAATGGGGCTATATAATGAATGTGAGGAAAATTTTAAAATTACTTTTACTTGCTTAGCAGGCCTTGTAAATCAAAGAAAATAAGGAAAGAGTCTGGTGCCTAAACAAAAGTATGGCAAAACTGAAATCCTCCCCAGGTTCTTTGTCCAGATAGAAGTACCCAAGATGTTTATCGTGTTTACGTGTGCACACACACACGTGTGCACACATGCACACAAATATTTGCTGAATTCACCAATTTACATGCAAAGGTTTTTATAATTTCCCCACTATTTCCTTATTAATTTAATTGGCCGGCAGTTATCTGAGCTTCCAGTAGAAAATAAAATAGCTTAAAAAAACTAGACCATTTGTATTTTAAGAGACATTTTTTTTATTATTTAGAATATTGCAACTTTTATTTGATGAAAGTTACTATTAACATATTTTCATAATCTTCTCAGCCTAGCAACAGCAGGAGTAAAAGGTGTGAGGGGCATGCAATATTCATGAAATTAAGGAGAGTTGAGATGAAAGGGAGTTCCATTAGGGAGACCAAGTGTGACAATATGACACATATTTGCATATTTTACACTTTAAATCTTTTCAGCACATCCAAGTTGATATATGGATGTAAACATGCATTGCCAGTTTTTAGCATATTATAAGCCCTCAAGACTTTGCATGCATTTTAATATGTTTCATTATTGCCGTAGATTTTAATTTCGAAACTTCACAGCTTTGATGGAAGAAAGCTGGAAGTCAAAGCATCTGGCCTCTGCTTCAGGCAAGCACAGCCCTTTCCTTGAACACTTTTTGTATAAGCAAGTCTGTCTATTTGTGCGTGTGCGGGAGGTGTGTGTGTGTGCGCGTGCATGCAAGGGGTGACAAATGTGAGATACACTTTCTTCGATACACATACTGCTGAAGTGTTTAGAAGGAAACGAGAGGAGAGGAGAGGAGAGGAGAGGAGAGGAGAGGAGAGGAGAGGAGAATCAACTACATTCTGTAGGTATTTAGATGTGCCAACCTATCTAAATTTTTTTCTGGCTGCTGTAATTTTCTGATTCTCCACAAATACAGAAAATACTGTAAGGTCCATGATTATGGTGTTATGGCACTTTTTTTTTTTTAAGTACTTCACCGTCTACATCTCATGTGTCATTTAATCCTATCAGAAATGCAGTATGACTCAGTGATGTAAGCAATGCCCTGACTCATAATAATAATAATATGATATTTAGCACTTATCTTGTGATCTTCTTATCATAATGCCTTGCAAATGCTAATTCATCCTTTACGTTTCCTTAGGTAGGTGCACTAACATGATCAGTGCTCAAGGGCTAAATGTATTTTTACATTACCGTAGAATAGTCATTCAGCAGAAACCAACACTTGCCACAAATAACTACGTAGGTGGATCTGAGCTACCATAATTCCCCTTATTCTTAAAAAAGGAAACAAGTGTCTTGAGGGAAGGTGTTATGTGGGAAAACTATGAATTAAGATCTTTTTTTTTTTCTGGCATTGCAGAATTTCACTTGATGTACCTCATCGACAGAGAGCTCCCGCAGATGAACATAAGTAGGACACAGCTTTACCTGCTTGATGGCCAGAACCACTCAAATTATGTACAATATAAATGACTTGCTCAGATACTACAGCACAACGTCCTTAGAAATTGGCATTCCTTGCTATGGCACTGATGTCCACAAAAAAGGGACCACCAGAAAGAAGGGTCAGACATTCAGTCATTCAAGAGACATGAAGTCCATGTAGATGGCCATGAGCAATCAGAAGATCCTTCTTTCTCATGCACCATCCTTATGTGAACGTCACAGCCTAATGTGCCAGTGAGGATTTGCGCAGGCAGAAGCCATCCTGTATCTTCAGTTACTGAACATATGTAAAGGCTGACCTACTTGTGCTAGTCACAAACCTTGTTTGAGCAGAAGTTGCAAGTGATACACTGGTTTAGTGGTTCTCTCCCTTATACACACAAACATCCAGGCATGCTAATTTACTTGTAGAAATCCCGCTCAAAGACAACTGGGGAGGAGTTCACAGACAACGTAATGCGAAGGAGTAATTTTTTTTTTTTTTTATTTAATCTTCTGAGTTGTCAGAACTGAAGGACTGCAGTTTCTGCCCCAAACTATCTTAATCTGTTCAATGAAAAGAGTACATCCTTACCAAGCAGAGGATTTTAATTGTACAGAACCTCTACTAACAATAGTTGTTTTCTGATTCCATTCCTTTTGTTCTTGGGATAAAACTTTGCCCTGGAAGTTGTTTAGATAGTGGGAAGAACTGTAGATCTTTTTAAATAATTAAATTGAGGTTTTATTCCAGCAGTACAGATTACAAATAGCTCTTTCCAGAAACTTCCTTTGTTTTTTCATCTGTGTTTACATGTTTTCTGAAGGTGAAGATCTCTAGCAAGTACTAGCCTAGAAAGCACTATCCTAAATGAAATCCTAGCTGTCTGGTAATAAATAGTAGAATGATCTTTTTCAGCCTTAAAAATCTATAAAACTGTGCTGCTGTCAGGAATGAGCACATCCTTGTCCTGAATTAGGACGGAGAGGAGGGAGCTAGGAAGTCAGTGCATGTAATGTGCTGCAGGGGATGAGTGGGATACAAGCCCCACTCAGTGCACTGTAATAAATCAACCCCTATTTTATTTGTTGCATAACAACAGAGCAATGTTGAAAATATCACCCTTATTTTAATGTTATGGGTATGGCTCTATTGTTTTGCATAATACTTTACCATGAATTGCATTGAAAAGTCTCTTGAAGAAATGACAGTGATATCAATTCTGCAGCATTATTTTTATTTTCTATATTGTGGTATCACACAGTGTTCCCAGGCAGATGTAGAAAGAGCATAAAAATAAACAAGATCTTAAAGTAAGTACTTCATAGTAAAAGCAGAAGGGAGCTGTTTTATCTGTGCTTGGCTGGTGGGGTTCAGGGACACAGAGGCCCTAGATGAGGTTTCTGCCCCAGGAAAGCCAGTTTAGCCCTTCAGAATAGAAGCTCAGTCCCTGCCAGACACAGATATCCTTGATGTTACCCTAAGATGAATACTTGTACGACTAAATATTGCTTAGTCAGAGTAAGTGGTGCAGAACCGCACTTTAAATTAGGCATCAACAGCAAGGGATAGTGACGAAGTGAGAACAATGACAGTGACAGAGCTTGATCCAGACTTGCTATTACATACACACCCTCACAGAACTGTTGTACAGGTTAATGAATTAAAGCTTGCGAAAGTCCTTGAATGAAAAGGCTGTAGAAGTGAAAATTACTGTTATGCTTTAATCAATACATGGTGACAACACAGGACCACATGGATGTCATCCCTTCTGAGTTCACATTCACCAAAAGCTGTTGCTTCTGATACTTATGGACATCTATGCATGTACAGAGAAGCAGTTGCACACATCTATACTGGCAAACACGGCTTTGGATTCCTGAATTATTACCACAGCTCTGCTTTTGGATGGCAGATTTTGACTTAGCACCTCTGAAGTTACATGGTAAGGATCTTGTTTATAATGCTCTTTCTTAGGGTGTGCAGAAGATCTGATCCATTTCTGACATTGGTCAGAAATGTTTTCAAAGACACTTTTATGTTGATTAATTGATTTTATTTTCCAGAATATGTTATCACTGAAGCAGTCATTGATAAGGCAGTGAATGACAGTCTAACTTGCAGGCTGAGTTCAACCTTTATATAGGACCACCTACATTCACAGATATTTCTCAGGGTAGTGGCACCTTTTATGCAGTTTAATTATACAATATATTATTGCTAGCTTGCCCTCCTTTTGCTCTTCCCTAGGCATCTTTCATGGTCACCATTAGAGCAGCAATACAGGCAAGAAGAATCCCTGATCTGAACCAGTGCTGCTATTCGCATGGGTTTTTTATTTTTGCTATGAGTTTTTAAAATAGTCAACACTCATGTGTTGGTTCATTTCAGGTAAGTGGCCAAACTTTTATGATTCCACTTATAACATCCACCATGTGTCCGTGCGACCTTGTTGTGATGGTTGAATGGTATGAGCAGCAAAAACAGACATAAAATAGGAAAAAGCAAGTTAGCTTTCAGCTTTTAATACACATGCAGCCCAACAGAGCGGAGATAAGAGCTGTCACAAACACTTTGATATTGACATTTCTCACCATAAATCCATAGAAGACACATACTTCTGCCAGTGTTAAGTACACCATTGGGTGTTAAGAAACATTTTTTGTTGCTACTTATTCTCAAATGGGACAGGGATGGGAAGAGAGAAAATGCTTATATTTGTGCAGAAGCCATTTCCAAGCCTTTCTTATCTCAAGTCTATCTGTTAAAATGTGAAAATGACCATGTTTATATTTGCAGCCCTCAAAAATCCGAAATATTTGTGTTAGTCCTTCTAAAAGGGAGATCTTTGCAAAAACTTGAGAATAATCGCTTAAAGGTAGTTTTAAAGTTAAGGTCAGAATGCACTTGCTTTGGTAAAATGACTGAATGGCAAACCCATGTCTTACCCAAGCAAAATGGTGCAATTTAGAATAATAGTTATTGCTGTTACTGCATTAACTTTTACACATGGCTTTCAGATATAAATCTGCACCTGAGCTTGGAAATTTGGGTACAACACAGTTTCTCCTTTTTTTAAAAACTACTATACAATATTGCATATACATTAATACCGTAATAATATTGTAACATCAATACAAGAAGCAAGCATATGGCTAATGTACACAGGTATAGCTAAAATGGGAAACTATTCTAATTTGCATCTGATGAGGAATTTGGTCCAAAGATGAAGGGATGCCTTCGGCTAAACAGGAGCATGATTTATATGTGGTACATTTCGTCCCAGCATTGGCTAAAATTTGACCTCAGCAGAGTGCAGACAATGTAGACAGAATAGGAGGGGCAAGGTGAAAACCAATGCGAAACTGAGAGTATTTATTTAAAAACAGAGCACAAGCTCTTGTCTGCATGGAAACCAAAGAATATTTTTTTCTCTTCTTTATGTTTTTCAAGATAATCCTGTTGATGTTCAACAGCCTCAGGGGCCGTGCGTGGCCCCCTGGATTAGTTACTGCTCTTTTTCCTTTGGGCCCCATCCAGTTCAGCCATAAGAAAGTGTGAACAAAGACAGCTCTAACCAGATTCTTGTTTATACACACATGTACACATGCAAATGTACACAGATATGCACATGGAGATAGAAACAAGAAATGAAATCATGTGGTAGCTTTATTCTGAGCAATACTCAGACAATAATAGTTATTGCTGACCCAGATTGGTTCCATCCGTGTGTATTCAAATATATGTATAAAAATATGTATGCATATACACATATGCATATGTAAATATACAGAACGTATTTGTGTGTGTATATATATACACATATGTACATAAGGAGAGAGACAGAGAGAGAAAGTATAAGCAAAAGATATCAAAACCACAATATGACCTTATCTCATAGATTTCTTAGCTAATTTTCATATCCTTGGAAAACAAATGCATTTCTCCCTGGGAACAAGTATTAAAATGCATTGATCGTTCAAGAAGATACCTGGTGACAATTTGAAATATAGATAAACTATAATTTCTTCTCTCATTAACAAACTATAAAGTGTCAGCATCCATGGACACTGAATTTGTTATTAAACTTTGCCAAGACAGATGCTGCTAATAAGAAGATGTTTTTCTTACTACTATTATCTACAGACAAACTGATTTAGGGTTTTCTTTTCAGTGCTTCTGCTTTTCTCTAAGAATTAAATTTACACTTGAAAAAAACCCTATTCCCATAGCTTTAAAATATGCATTGATTAATGAGTGTTAATTATATGATTAATAAAAATCAGTAATTAATAAAACTAGTATCACAATTCTGAAGCCTTAAGACAGAATTAAAACACCTAGCCCTTTTTTTTAGTTATAAGAAAAGCAAGACAATAAAACAAAGGAACAGGAACTCAGCCTGGTTAAAACATTATAATCATACTAAGTAGAATTAATTTAACTTTTAGAGAAAAGTGAGCTTCAAGACATTTACACTCCTCACACACTTTAGAAAGCTGCTTACACATTTATTTATATGAGTGATTACCTCAAACGATTATGATGTCCAGCCTTACTCTTACAGCTGCACTTACAGTCATTTGTTGAAAGTAAAGCAAGAACAATGCTGGTGAAATAGTCATGTGCTCAGGGCTGATGTTTCTCTTTGCCTTCCTAGGGATTCAGTAACCACTGAATTCTTTCACAAATAAGTGAAAGGGAATACTTTTTATCTTGGCATTCAAAAAAGATATCAGACCTAAGAGAATGGCATTTCTACTTGTCTGGCTTTTCTCCATGATAATAGGCAATGGCGCCAACTTTGTGCCAAATGACATACTAAAAAGGAGTGTGTTAGCTTGGTATTAACAAACCAAGCAATAATGGAGAAATATATATGTGTGTGTATATATGTATATATATGTTCCTATACCACACATTTGGACAAGGAACTATGTGGTCAGTGACCTTTGCCTGGTGGGTATGGTCCACTCTACAGCTGTTGAGATGACATCCAAACTCATCTGAAATGCACATCATTATAGACTCATTTGAAAAGCACGATCCTCCTGCCACCAGCTGTTCATCAGTAGCATTGCATTGGAGGTCCCTGATATGAGGTCCTGGAGCTAAGCAGACAGATGTGTTAAAGATCTTATTGCTTTAACATTGACACAGTACGTGATTACCGGACAGAGCTGAATGAATGTCACGCCAGTGGCTGGAGTAACCACTTTGGGGAAATGTTTAGCTGTGCATTCTGTAATGCTAGTGGTGGAAATTTGCCACATCTCTTTTAACTCTAGTCTTTCTGCTTAGGGTCCTAAAAAGCTGAAGTGAAAGGACAAATCACAGAACCAGAGTTCTGAAAAACAGATTATTATGACTAGAGGGAATTTTTCCTTTATCTTTTTCTCCCTCTCTCATCCTTCATCTTCAACGAGCATTGTAAACTAATGATATTTCATCTCATTTACTGACAGCATAAGGGTGTGGCACAGTATGCATAATCAATATTTTGTTTTGTGCAAAATGCAAAGTTTCATGCATTGAGATTATTGGATCAGGATTTTAACACGACTTGGCTTATGCTTAAGCAATAAAATGGGCCATTTTATTTTGGAAAGCTAGCAAATAGTGAAAGAATATAGAGAAGATTTCAGAATTCCTATTTTCTCCTTTTTAATGACGTATTTAAATCAAACTGCCACTTCCCACTGAAATCACAAGGCTCGATTCTTTTTCTGGTATAAGAAGGACTGAGAGAGAAAAAGAATGACGTATGAGTGTGCCTGTGAGCATAAGTGTGTATGAGTTCATGTGTGTGGGAGATGGAGGGAAAGAGAGGCAGCAATAGAAGGAAAGAGGGAGTGAGAGAGATTTAATGAAAAATTTGGATTACAACAATGTTTCTCAATAATAAGTCCAGCCCTCAAAGCAAATTACATTTCTTTTCCAACACTGAAAAGCTTAGTATTAGATCTGACACTTTAAAATATGCCTGCATGGCTGTGCCACATTGAAGCTGCCAGCTTTTGAAACAGCTTCAAAGCCAAAGCAGGGCATAAGATTTAAACAGAGCAGTCTAATTTCTGAGCAGAGGCGCAGTAAAGCATGTAGACAAAATCCTGGAAATGAAAATGGGCTAGAGCTTAAATAAATATACTCTGTCCCTCTCCATCCCTCCCCTCTTACACATAGTCTTCGCTGTAAATATTATTTGGAAGTTCCTGCCGCTGAGGTCCTGGCAAAATCCACTTGGCTGGGATAGAAGAACATATCAAATCTTGTTTGGACATGGGGCACTAACAGAGAAGGCATGAGATTTGGGGACTGAGAGTTTTGAATCCCTCTCTCTCCTTATTTCTCTGGGATATAAGGTTAATTG